>NW_022631010.1:24303897-24842429 GCF_010015895.1 Lontra canadensis
CCCCCCCCCCCCCCCCCCCCCCCCCGCTTCCTATGGACGGTTCTGGTTTATACACTCAGGACGACGTCTCTGCGCACCTCACCTTCAAAGCCCGGAGTACCTCCAGACCCCAGGCTTAGGAGAATGCGCTGCCCCTGAGAAAACCAGTTACCCCGAGGTACCTCCAGGTACCTTCTTGAACAAACACCAGTCCTATGCCCTATTAAGCCTCATCTCTTGCTTCTCCCCACCCCACCCCTACATTCAAAGGCCCCCCCAAAGCACTGAGGACCGGCTTTTCTTTATAACGCCGGGGGAGAAGGCAGGCGATAAAGATCAGGCGTTTAAATTGGCCATTTGGAAGATTACATCTCTTCAGCGACGGTCTTTCTTTCAAAACTCGCACTGAATTGAGGGCCGCGGCTACTCCGCACCCGGCTCTCAAAGGCCGGACACCTTTTCATTCGGCCGTGAGTGGGCTGGGCTGGGTGACCTGGAGCCATCAAAGGCCCGAGGGAAGGCCGTTAGGCGACACTCGTCTAATGACAAGTAATTGACGGATTCGAGGCCGCGCATTACCAGCAGAACGGGGAAGCATTAATTATTTAAAAACGATTAGTCTAGCCGTATGTCCTGCAGGCGTTTCATCTTGTTTAGGGAAGATAACCGTCTCGAGCCGGAACCCGGGCTTTGGAGCTCGGCGGGCGCTCTCTCCAGCCCGCCGCGGGTGAGGTGGACAAAAGCGCCAGGGCCGGGGCGCCAGGGAAGGCGGGGAGGGGCGCCTGTGCTCCCCACACAGAGGTGCCCACATAACTGACCCTGCCAGTCACAGGAACCTATTTCTGCCCTTTTAAGTTCGGGATCTGATGATTCCGGGGCAGACGGGAAGAGCGCTTGTCTCTCCGCCTGGCGAAATACCTAGAAGTCTGCGCGGGCTTTAAAAAAGGCCGGGTGTCTAGCTCTTTAAAGCAAACACCCTAGGGTAAATGCAAATTTCAGGGGACACCTGGTAGACCCCAGAGGAAAGATACCTTTTTCAGTACCCTATGCCCTGCCCTGGGAACCCGGGGTTCCTGCAGTTTCAACTGGCAGCTTTTCGGAGCGGGTGCCTTCCCGCCCGCGGCAGTTAAGATGCGATTGGTTCTGTGCGACCCTCCAAAATCCCGTCCTCCCTTACCGCAGCGCGCCCCTGCGCCGGACAGCCTCTGGGAAAATGGAGATAAATGGCCTAGTGGCCTGTTTCTCTCCCCACCTCCCCACCCGGGGTCCCGCTTATAACCCCCGAGGCTTCCGAACCTGTCTGTAGCGGTGCGCGCCTGTGCGTAAAGGGCACCGGCCGCTTCTTGGAGCAAGAACGAAAGTTGACTCCTTTTTTGGAATGGCCCTGTCCCTCCTCTGATGCCTCGCGGCGTCGACCCCCCACTGCGCCCGGCTTAGGGACTTGGGGCAAACGCTTAGACCAGACTGGAACCCAAACGCGCAGGTTTTGGGGAAGAATTTCGCCACTCTCCGGCCTCTGCCTCGCAGCGATCCGGTACCAGCCCTCCATTTTCCGCTGCACCCACCCCAGACTCGGAGGCCAGGGGTGTTCCACTCCCACCCTTTCACTGTCCTTCGGAAACGTGAGGCCGTCGGATCGAATCCCCAGCCCAGAGGCGATGCAGGAGCCTGTCCTGGCTTCCACAGCTTCAGGGCCTCAAGAAACTCTGTATGCTCAGACCCCAGAGTGAGTCTGTTTGCAATTCTTCACCCCTTCATCCACCCACACGGTGCAATCTCAGAAATCCCCGAAAAGAAAGGCCACCTCCCAAACCCCAGGTCTCTTCACCGACTTAGTTTCTCACTCCCGACCCCCCAACCCCTTGCATTGGAGCTTTTCGAAGGTTAAGGGACTGGCTGGGGGAGGGGAGGCGCCCGGGAGGGAATGGGGGGGGCGGACGCTGCCCAGGGGACCTGGTTATGGTCCCAGAGTGGGCGCGCTCCCTACCTGCGGTGCGGCGGGCTGGCGGCGGAGCGTCCAGCGCGCGGAGGGAGGCGGCCAACTGCTCCGAGCCGAGGCATCTCCGCATTTATTTGAGCTCAAACCGAGCGACTGTTGACTTTAGCACACAAAGCAAAGATTTCACTGCCCGCTAGTTTAAAAATGAATATTTTACCAAGATATCGATCAGCGTTATAAAATTCAGTTAAGTACAATGGGATCCTAGCAAAAAAAAAAAAAAAAAAAAAAGAATAATAAAGGAGGGGGAGGCAATATAATATCTGTGCAAATTTGCTGAAGTGTGACGTGGCATGGAAAGTTTACCCTCCTGGAATTCGGATCTAGAATGTTTTTTTCGGTTGTTTACTGACTTTGTTTATTCACAGATCACGGTTGCTTAAACCGACGCGCGGACCGCGCGGGGAAAGGGAAGAAAAAGAGAGAGAGGGAGGAAAAAAGAAACGCCGCACCCTATAATACTTAAGAGTTGGGGAAAGCGGGAGGAGGACGAACTGTGAGCTAGAGAGCTTGGAGCGCGGCTGGGGGAGGGGTCTGAGGCGGGCGGGGTGGGGGCGTTGTGTGTGAAAGACCCAAGAAGCGCAGAAAAGCCTCCGAAAGCGCCCCGCTCTCCGACATCCTTTTTATGTATTCGAACAGAACTATATCTTATCGGCCGGGATCAGTGGAGGGGGGGAGCGCTAAGTAGTTTAAAACGACCCGCGCACAATGGGCGTGCGATACGAAACATAGCAGGTTAGGGCAGCGCTTTCAGCCTCCATTGTCCCCCACTCGGCCCCCGGCCCTGCCTCTCGGCTCCTTCGCCACGGGAGCCTTTTATGTGATAATGAAACACATTTCAGGCCGGGCTCACGACGTGTGTGTCCTTGCCAGGGGGAGAGACGGGCCTGATTGCTGGCTGCGGCCTCCGGATCCCCCCCACCCCTCCCCAATTTCTCTTCCTTGTGTTCCTGGGACAATGTGGCATGTTAAAAAGGGATTTGGAGCCTGGGCGAGGGGAGGCGGTGCGAGGGGAGGGCAAACCCCCTCAAGCGCGTGGGAAGGCCAGGGCTTGAGGGTGCAGAGACCCCGCAAGGTGGCAGAGGGCGAAGGGGGGGGCTGTCTCCATGTCTCCAGAGTTGGGGCGAACCTGGGACACTCCAGGTTTGGGTGCTCAACAATCCCAAAAATCTAGTCCCTGAAAACAGGGTCCTGGGCTGTGAAACCTTGAGGCAAAAAGTCCTGCTTCAGAAGCCTGCAGACGGTAATCGTACACCTTAAAATAGCATGGCACATCTCTAAGTCTGCGGGGACACTGGCTCCTGCCCTCATCCCGCCAGATTGTAGGCCCGCACATGGCCCAGGCAAAGTCAAAACCCGGTCTGCTTTGCCTGCCCAGGCCGTGCTTTGCTTCTGGGGTATCCAGTTCAGTCCGGTTGGCTGCCTATTTAGGGAGGCTACGCCATCTGTGGGGAGATACAGCAAGATTTGTAAGAATCTGTTCTGGTCTTTCTTTATACTTTTAGATTTTTCTTTTAAGGCTCACAAAACACCTCCTTATACCCTTGGCCCTGCATTCCTGACTTCCCAGCCTGGGCTAATTGACGACTGTCCAAAGGCGGGTGTGTTTGTGGAGAGGGCGGAGTAAGCAGATCTACAGACCCTGGGCTCTCACCATTGGCCAGGGTCACTTGACAACCTCATCCCCAAATATACCTTATTTTATAAAGGAGATTTAGACCATCACCTTGAACGATCCCTTTAAACACCAATTCCAGGAGAAATTCTCACAGCTCTCTGGCTACAGTTAGGTCTACCAAGGCTGGGCAGAACACCTAAATGGAGGAAGGTAGCATAGGGTGTTGGAGGCTAGTGGGAGACCTGAGGCTGTAGGATCTACGCAGAGTTCCAGTTCTGTAGGAGGGTAAAGGGGTGCCAGAGAAGCAGAGATGAAAGTGGTGCACCAGGAATTTGCAAATCCAATCTGGGCTCACTGACTTGAAGGGAGGCCTAAGATTGGAAATACAGTAAAATACAGGCTTCGCCCCAGAAAAGTCAGCTTCCTGGGGCCCAAGAGACATCAAGGACATTGTTCTTTCACATGACCCAGATGGGAAATTAAGATATATGTTTTCTCCCAACGTTAAAGGTAAACCTGCATCAAACCCGGGAATGGTCCACCTTGGATCTGTGTGAGTCAGTGTGTGTAAAGATCAACTCAAAACTCCAAAAACAATCATAAATAATATTGAGTTCTATTTAATGATGTGCTTGCTGAAGTGTTTAGGGGTAGGTGTACTGATGTCTGAAATTTACTTTGAAATGCATTTAGGTCTATGGCCATACCATGCTGAATGAGCTTGATCACATTTGAAATGCATTTAGAAAAAATAACCTGAATTGATCAATGGAGGTGCAGATAGCTGGACAGATATGTGATATAACAAGAATAGTGAAACAATAGTTGTTGTATCTGGGCAATGGGCACATGTGTGTTTTCTGTAAAATCTGTTGTACTTCAGTGTGTCTGAAAGTTTTAATAATAAAATGTTAAAACAACAACCATCATGCCCCCCCTTCACCAAAATAAAATGAAATCTCCAATCAGCCAGGATCCCCTTCCCCCCACTTTTAAATAATTTCTGGACCTGTTTATTTTTCAAGTCAGGCAAAAGGAAAAAAAAAATCTTGAAGATTCAAGGGGTAAAACTGGCAATAACACTTTAATATAGATTTGTGGAACTCTGGCCCTTCCAGCCAGAACACACATTTATAAGCCATAAATAAAACACGCAGAAACCATAAATTAATCAGACCCGAGACCTGGATTTCACCGTGTCAAGAATGGGAATGCATTTTTTTTTCTTTTCTTGGTCATTTACAACAGACCCTTACATCTTTTTTTTTTTTCCTTTTTAAACAATAGTACAACTCTGCTTTTCTGTTAAAACTACATGGTTTTACACTGAATCACTCACAAAAGTTTGTGGGTTTTTGTTTTTGTTTTTTTGTTTTTCATTTTTTAATAAAGTAAGACATCCCTGCAACAGCAGCAATGGAGGAGAAAGACAACAACAACAAAAAAATCAGAACTCGCAAATGCTTAAAGAAGCAGGTGTCTACACAGTAGTGGAAACCCGAGGCTTTTTGCTCTTTTCTTCCTCTTTTCTGTTTGCTTGTTTTGACTATTTCTCTTTTTGCCTTCCCTCCTTATATAGAATAATAGATATCAGTGTGGCCCATCTGTTTGGGAGGGAGAGCTGCTGAGGGTAAGGGGAGGCTGCTGTCCTGGGGGTGAGGATGTAATGGATTTCTTCTCCCTTGGATCTCTCCAGCACCCCTTCCTCAAACTCTCCACCCCACTTCCTTTTTTCTTGTCCTTGTCCCAAGCTAGCCGGCTCCATCATCTTCTTAAGAGGAGTTCATTATGGGCCTTGAGTACACTCCCTGGTAGTAGGAGGTGTCTGCGGCCAGTGGCGAGGCATCCAGGCCCGCTTTGTTCGTGACTGGGCCCATGGCCAGGCTACCCGGCATAGGGGAACCGTAGCCAGGGTAGTGCATCACCTGTTCATAGGCCTTGAGGTCCATTTTGTGGGGCTGGTGGTGGTGGTGGCTGTGGTGGTGCTGCTGCTCCGAGGACATGAGATTGTTGATGGAGAAGGGGTGGTTGAAGGCGTAGTGGTGCTCAGGCTTAAGGTGAGCCTCCGGCGGCAGGCCCGGGTGATGAGGAGGGCCAAGCAGGTGGGCCGCAGCCTGCTGCTGCTGCCCCGGCGATGGCGCCGGCTCTGGGGGGCTCAAGGCCGCAGCCGGCGTCTTCAGCTCCCCCAGGGCCCCTCGCTTGTGCTCCTGGCACGGAGAGGCGCTCGAGTGGGGCGACTCGGTGCCCGCTGGAGTCTCAGAGGCCGGCCCGGCGGCCTCCCCTAGTTGACCCTGCGAGGCCTGTGCCCCAGCGGCGGCCTTCTTGCCACTGCCCGTGGCGCCTGAGGCTTCCTTCAGGGCCAGCTGCTTCTCACACTTGAAGCGCTTCTGGCGGCGCAAGTAGCAGCCATTCTCGAACATGTTGCCCGAGTCGGGGTGCAGGGTCCAGAAGGAGCCTTTGCCGGGCTTGTCCGGCGAGCGGGGCACCTTGAGGAAGCAGTCGTTGAAAGACAGAGAGTGGCGGATAGAGTTCTGCCAGCGCTGCTGGTTCTGCCGGTAGAAGGGGAAGAGGTCCATGATCCACTGGTAGATCTCGCTCAATGTCAGCATCTTGTTGGGGCTCTGCTGGATGGCCATGGTGATGAGCGAGATGTAGGAGTAGGGCGGCTTGGCGTGCGTGTAGCTGCGCCGGTACGTCTTGGGGTCGCGCGCGCGGCTCAGGCCCGCCTGCCCGTACATGGGGCTCATGGAGTTCATGTTGGCATAGGGGGTCAAGCCGCCCATGGCCCCGGCCGCCTGTCCCCCGAGCGGGCTGAGGCTGGGACTCAGGTGCGGTCCCATGCCCGCCACACCGGCCGCCCCGGCTGAGCCACCCATGCTCGCCATGGCGCCCGCCCCGGGGGACATGCCGGTCAGGGACGGGCTCATGCCCGCGCCCACGTACGAGGACATGTTCATGGAGCCGGCGCTCATGTTGCCGGAGCCGCTGCCCATGGCGGCCGCGGACATGCTCATGTAAGTGTTCATACCGTTCATCCCCAGGCCGGCGTTCATGTTGCTCACGGAGGAGTAGCCCTGCGGACAGAGCCCGGGGAGGGAGGCGCACAGGGTTAGCATCGAAACTAGAGCGTGCCCTGACCTCCCACCGACCGGGCTAGCCCAGGCCCCCGCCTGCGAGGAGGCCTCTGGGGAGTCCTTCCCTCGGCCGGCCCCCTGGGCCCCGGAAAACGAGTCCGTTTCACCCTGAGAAAGCCGGGATCGCCCTGGAGGAGTTGGCCAGCAGGTTGCTGCTGTTTGCATGTGGCTGGATCCTAGCCCTTCTGCCCCTTGCTCAGATTCTAAAGCAAGGGTCCCCCGGAGCACCCCTAGATCAGGCACCCCAAATGCATCTCCTTTCCTCAACTCTCATGCCAGCATACCGAATCCGCGCCGCGGCCTCGGTCGCCGCCTCCGACCCTAGTGAACAACCTGTGGGTCACAGCCTAGGGCGGGCGCCCAGCGGCCTCAAGCGGAGATTGTCCCAGGCTCCTCCGTTCATCCTTCCTCTTGGGACCCCCATCCTTGGCCCCAGGGGAACCAAAACGCAGTGCCTCGGCAGAGTCTGGGGCCAGCTGGAGGCACTGAGTTGAGGGGCAGGGAGGAGAAGGAGAACACGCGGCTGGGCTTTGTAGCCACAAACTTTCTTTCTCTTTGTCTCTAGTCTTTGAATCTGCCTCTACCTCAGCCCCCAACTCCTACCCACCTTCTCTCCAGCTCCCCACCCCCTCGCCGGCCGACCTCCCACCCCTCCCCAGCCGCGCGCTGCCAAACATAACTCTGTTAGGATAGTGCGTGGCTCGGCCACGAAGAGGATTTGGAGGCGCCGCAAGTCAATATTTGATCACAAAGTTAATATTATCTCAAGGCTAACAGTGTGTCGTATAAAAAAGAGACCCATTTGAGTCGAAGGAGGGTGGAAAAGGCAGCTGCCCAGAGCGGCTGGGGGTGGGGGGGGGGCGGGTGCCGGCGAGGGAAACGGTCCTGAGGTTGGGGAACAGTGCGAACGCCACCACCCCACTTCCCCCTGGAAAAGGCGAGTGCCTACCTCCGGCTCGGCATAGTAGCTGCTCCAGTCGGACGGCTCGTGCCCTTCCATCTTCACCGCTCCCAGCATACTGGAAGCCGAGTGCATGGCAGTTTAAAATTTAACAGCCACAACAAACGACCAGCAATCACCCCCCACCCCCACCCTCTTAAAAAAAAAAAAAAAAAGTCAGCCAAGGCACCGTCCCCTCCCTCCCTCTCTCGCACTCCCTCTCTCCCGTTCCACTCCCTCTCTTTCCCTTGGCCGGCCGGAGGCGGTAGTTGGAACGGGCGGGAGGGGTCAGTCACGGGAGGAGGGGGCCAAGGAAGGGAGGAGGCCCGGACCCGAGCCCCGCTGTAGGGAGCGCCCGCCGCAGCTGCCGCGGCGCTTGCGGGCTGCCGGGCGGAGGCCGAGGTTGGCAGTGCGAGCTGCCCGGAGGCGGCGGGAAGCGCACGGCGCGGGGGCGGGTGGGGGGGTGGAGAGAGGGAGGAGGAGGAGGAGGAGGAGAGGAGGAGGAGGAGGTGGAGAAGGAGGAGGAGGAGAGGAGGAGGAGGTGTGGACCGCGGAGCGGACAAGTGCCGCAGTGACGTGGGCGGCTGGTGATATAGCGCGGCGCGCTGGCGCGGGCCTCCAATCCCCAGACCCGGGGCAGCCCATTTGAATAATCAGCTCACACCTAGGTGAGAGGGAGCCTCGGCAGGCGCCCGGCACCTGCCCCTCGGCGCCCGGCGCCCGCCCCACTGCCGCCGCGCCCCGCACCGGTACCAGGCCAGGCGAGCGGGGCGAGTGGGCGCGCAGGCTCCCTGCTCCAGCCCCCATTCCCCCCCACCCCGCGCGCGGGGACTGCCCGTGGGAGGAGGGACCTGGGAGGAAGCCACCCCAGTAGCGGCCCAAAGCTCTGCCCCCGCGCCAGGTCCCATAGCGCCCGGAGCCTGGTGCGCCTGTCGGAGGGCAAGCCCGGCCTCAGCGCCCGGTTGCCCCTGCGCAGAGCCTTAGAAACGCCGCATTTACTCATCCCAGGTTTCTTCGCTCTCAGTGTTCATTCCCTGTCAAAACGACAAGACGGTGACAGAGCCAATTTGCAAAGCGCTGTCGTATTTAGAAAAACTGTGTACACACCTTGAACTCGCCTGCCGCTGCTCCTGGGACGCCCCTCCCTGTTACAGTTAAGACCCAGAGCGGCTCCGGAAGGCGTGCGGGGCGCGCCTAGTCCGGCCGCCCCGGCTTTCTCCTCTTCCGAGCCCAGCCTCCCGCGACAGGCAGGGGAGTGGCTGTCGGGCAAGAGCACTGTCCGATCGCCGAGCGCGGGGCGCGCACGGCCCCGCCAGCTGCAGTCGACGGTTGGGAGACTGCTATTTGTCTCTGACATTCAGGACGCCGTGTTTCAAGGTTACTTTGCAGTCACAACCGAGGTGCCCACAGCATTTCGTAACTAAAACAAACAGGGCAGGAGGTGGGGGGTGAGGCGGGAGGAGAGAGGGGAATAAAGGAATCAATAATGGGACACATGGAATTTACTTCAGGAGGGTCTCTGTTCTCTGCTTTCTTGAGGGGCTCTTCTATAAGAATTAGAAGCCCCGCAACCATATACTTCCTTTTTATTTTTGCTACCGCTTCTGGGTTCAGCTTATCATCTGTCCTGGGCCAGCTACCAACACCTTAGTGAGCCCAGATTGCAGGGTTTGGGGCTATTGCAGGTTTTGATGTGGACTTCTTTTCTTGGTTCTAAAAACAGGCTCTAAATCCATGAGGATTCAGCCCTGAGCCCTCACCACAGAGATAAAGAACAAATGGGAAATAGTGGGTATCTGGTCCACCGGCCAAAGTGATGGGTAATGGTGTCAGAAGACAGGAGCTGAGCACCGAGAATGGAAGGACTGTATGAGGGTCAGACTATAATGACAGCGAGGAAGAGCAGTCCATGTAGGGAAGCCACCCTTTCCTTTTCCCCAACCTATACCAGGCCTGCATCTCTTTGAACCAGATGCAGTCGCTGGTACCACCTTTTTTGCTGAACCTCAAATGGTTTGACCCATTCATAGTGAGGGGGTTAGAGAGTGCCAGGGTAGGATCCCCCAAAGCTGAAGTCTGAATGGCTTTCAAAGCCCTGCAAAGCCCAGAGGGCTCTAGGGAGAGGCAGGCCAGCCCGGTGCACCTAGGAAGTGTGTTGTGGGGTATATGCACATTTAGTGTACGTGCGTGCTGGGGAGCCCAAGAGACAGATTCCCGGCATCTCTCACCGGGTCTCAGAGCATGAGGGGAGCAATTTAACTGTTCTCCCCAGGGCTTGGGAAAGAGGGGTGCGCACTTGCACTCAAAAGGTAAGTTGCTTGTTTTTTTTTTTTTTTTTTAAAGCTTTCTGCAGAGGCTCAGGACAGAAACGCAGCTATACACATACATGCACACCTCAAAACACTTTGTCAATTTCACCCCCCCCGCCCCGCCCAGGGAGCGCTTCTCAAATTCAGTAAAAAAGAGACGCCCAAACAGACAAACCTGCGAAACAATGACAAGACACACAGCTTTCTCGTGTGTATGGAGTTAAACATTCTGGTTAACCTAATCTGTCCATGTGTGTATGTATTCCATTTCCCTTTCTCTCTTTGGTCCTGACTGAAACTATGGTTCTAGAAATTATACCACGAGCAAAGGAGCGAAAGGGACCTAGAGAGGAGGTCCGGGGGAGGAAGGAGCGCTCCCTTTCTAAAGAGCGAACCTTTCAAGTCCTCGCAGGGTCAGTGGTGGGGATTCCAGCGCACCGGGAGCGCTTGCCCCCGGCTCCCGCAGTGACAGGACGCCCCCTATCGGCCGCGCGGTCCTTGGGCCCGACCCGAGCCCTCTTTACCCCTGTGCTCCTAACCCCGAAACCCAGGTGCCTGGCCACCTTTCCTCCGCCTCTCAGATGCGGGGTTAGCATTTGCTCGGAGATCCCCGAAGTTCTGCACAAACCCGAGCCGCCTCCTGCCTCCTCAGAGGAGCCCGGGGCTCTGGTCGGGTCCGATCAGCCAGTATGGGACGCTCCCGAGCGCGCTGCCGCTCGGAGGAAGGCGAGGGCGGCCTGCAGTGCGCTCGAGGCACCAGCTGCACGGAACAAACAGACAGAAACGTTCACACAGCCTGGGGTTCTCTTTCCGTCCCCGGCGCTGAGGTCTTTGGAGGCGCTACCTCCCCTGCACACTCCTGGTCCTCCCCGGCAGCTTCGGTTTCTAAAGGTTTATTCAGAGCGTCTGGCACGAAATCCTCAGGCTGGAATGCTGTAAATTGCTCTGGGAGCTTCTCTCCAGGAAAAAGTTCGCGGGTAACTCGGGTTGAAAACAGATGTTCCCCCTGATACCTCCTTAGTTTAAACGCTACCTAGGACCGAGACCTGCAAAGTTTTCCTTTGCCCGTGTCCTCCCTGTTTTCCTTTCTTTTCCTTTGGCGCTGCCCCGTTTCGGTAAAAGGCCTCCTTGTCACTGACGGCTATGCTTGGGGGTAGCACACGGTTTATATTCCGGATGTTCCCCCGGTGGATTTGACTTGGGCTCAAATCTGGACCTCCTCTGCTCTTGCTGGGGAGAAGATGCTACTATCCTGCATTTTCCTAGCAAAACCCCTTTCACCTGGGGGCTTTTTCTGTGCTCTAACACTAGCCTCTGGGGAAAGGGATACCAACTTCCCTAAGAAATAACCTCTAAAATACCAAGGGTGGGGGTCTGGATGTGGGTGGCATTTGGCTCATCGATTCTACAACTCCTGAAGCCCTTCAGAGAATAAATGTCCAGGGCAGGCCTTGCTCTACGGCATTATCAGGCAGGTTTGCAGGTGAGATTAAGACAGGGGAGAAGGAAAGGTGACTGCACAGTTTTGTGGAAATACATTTTTTACTTGTAAATAAGATTTCGACTTGGCAGAAATCAGATGCTTACAACTCTCAAAATGGAATCTTCGGGGTGAATCTTAGGTCTTCATAAAGAAAAGGCATATAGTTATGCCAAAGGTTACAATCATCATTTCACTTTCTGCGGGTGGGTTGTTATTTCTGAAATTTTATTTAAAGAAACCTGACCATCAAAATTAGTCTATTTGGTGCTGAACACAGCCTCAGATACTCTTTTGCTGGCTTTCATATTTCCTTGATGGCCCAAACACCAGTTGTTTATGGAGAGGTCAATCAGAAAGTTAATTAGCTAAGACTATGTTATCAAAGGAGATTTATGTGAAGATTGAAGAAAAGATTAAGCATGTCCTAGTCTTCAGAAACACATGCATACACACAGAGGAACATGCTGATAAAAGTGGGAAAAAAAGCATAAAGCAACAGTACACATTCAATATGCAATGCCCCTGGATACAATGTAATCTTGCTCTCCTGGGCAAGATTCACAGGAAAAGATGGGAAAGAAGTAATAACAACCAAGGATAAAATAAAATGAAATAAATATGATGTTAATATGACTTTTGAGTGGTAGACTCATACCTTCAATCTACATCTTTTCTGCAGTATAGCTGTATCGTTTTATATTATTATTTATTATTTTATTATTAAAATGTTTAAATTATTTTAAGGTGAAATATGTAATAAAAATATTAGATCTGATGTCAAGGAAACTTTCACAAACTAACTTACAGCTCTTCATTCAATTCTCACACTGAAAAGGAGATGGATGAAGCCACTGTTCAAATGAATCAAAGGTTTGAGTTCTGAAAAGCAAACCAATATTATTTTTTCTTACCTGTCTCAGTAAGTGGGCTGTGGCCCTCCTTGAATTGAGGGAAGGAGAGAAGTAATAGTCATGCCAACCACAGATGGTGACTTCCTAGCATGGCACAAGAGAAGAAAGAAGACGGTCCTTGGGGTGCTACTAGAATGAATTTGGCACCTGGATCTCTCTCTCTCGTTACATGCAATTTGATTGCTGTTGGGAGGTTGGTGCAGTTATGGATTGTTCCTCTTTTATGGGCTTTCTCAGTAGTTGGATTGAGCAGTTGTCAACTTTGCTTCCATCTGTGTGGGTCTGTGAAGGCCAGCACGCTGCCTTTTGGGTCCAGGGTTCGACAAATATTTCTGGTATATACTTAGCATCCTGTCCACTGTTCTTGAGTTTTGAGCACTTTTCTAGTATGTGAGACTATTATAGCAGGTAATTAACATAATTGGAAGAGATAAAAATAAAGAAATGACAACTTTTAGTAGCAATAATAACATGTCAACGTGAGTGAGCATAAACTCTTCTTTGAGGGATGCCTAAATTAGATGCATCTACATTTGTGGCCCTGGGAGCTATTTCATATATTTGAATGTTATTCTTGGAGGCAGTCTCTGTTATTCCTGCCAAAAAGGCAAGCAGTAAACTATACTGGGGACAGAAGTCATGAAGAGGGGTCACAGACCTGAAGAATCAGACCCTGGGCATTTCTTCTTGGGAATCCTTTGCTACACAGAGAGATAATTGTTTTTTTCTTTATAAAAAAGTTTTTAGGGGCTCCTGGGTGGCTCAGTGGGTTAAGCTCAGGTCATGATCCCAGGGTCCTGGGATCGAGCCCCACATCAGGCTCTCTGCTCAGCAGAGTCTGCCCCCCGGCATTATCAGGCAGGTCTGCAGAGCCCTGATGCTCCCCGACCCCCCCGCCTGCCTCTCTGCCTACTTGTGATCTCTCTCTGTCAAATAAATAAATAAAATATTTTTTAAAAGTTTTTAATTCCAGTTAGTTAACATACAGTATTATATTAGTTTCAAGTGTACAATTTAGTGATTCTACACTTCCATACATCAACCAGTGCTCAACAGGACAAGTGCCCTCCTTAATCCCCATCACGTATTTAACCCATCCCCCATCCACCTCCTCTCTAGTAATCATCAGCGTATTCTCTAGTCAAGAGTCTGTTTCTTAGTTTGCCTCTCCCCTCCTCACTCTCCTCATTTGTTTTGTTTCTTAAATTCCACATATGAGTGAAATCATGATATTTGTCTTTCTTTGACTGATTTATTTCACATAGCATTCACTTTAGCTTCATCCATGTTGCTGCAAATGGCAGTATTTCATTTTTTATGGCTAAATAATATTTCACTGTATTCAAATACCACATCTTCTTCATCCATTCATCTGTTGATGGACACTTGCACTGCTTCCATAATTAGGCTTATGTAAATAATACTGCTGTAAATATAGGGGTGCTTGTATCCCTTTGAATTAGTGTTCTTTTATTCTTTGGGTAAATACCCAATAGTGTAATCCAGGGTAGTTCTATTTTTAACTTTTTGAAGAGCCTCCATACTGTCTTCCAGAGTGACTGAATTAGTTTGCATTCCCATCAATAATGCATGTGGGTTCCTTTCTGTCTACAATCTCACCAACACATGCTTATTGTTTGGTTTTGTTTTGTTTTTAGTAATTCTGACAGGTGTGAGGTGACATCTCATTGTAGTTTTGATTTGCATTTCCCTGGTGATGAGTGATATTGGGCATATTTTCATGTGTCTGTTGGTCATCTGGATGTCTTCTTTGGAAAAATGTCTGTTCATGTCTTCTCCCCATTTTAATTGAATTATTCACTTTTTTGGCTATTGAGATGTGCAAGTTCTTTATATATTTGGATACTAACCCTTCCTTTATTGGTTATGTCATTTGCAAATATCTTCTTCTGTTCTGTAGACTGCCTTTTAGTTCCGTTGATTGTGCCCTTCATGGTGCAGAAGCTGTTTATTTTGATGTCATTCTCATATTTATTTTTGCTTTTGTTTCCCTTGCTTCAGAAGACAGATCTAGAAAAAAGTTGCTACAGCTGATGTCAAAGAAGTTACTGTCTACACAGAGAGGTAATTAAGAATTAGATCTGTGAACTACTGATTATTTATGTGGATTAACAAATACGCTTCTAGTAAGTATGAGAGGATGAAGCATATGACAGCATGTGACAGTCGTGGAGATGAGAAAGTGCTTAGTACTGCTTGGAGTTTGAGTCTTATGGTTAGAAACCAATTGCTTGTTTTTTTGTCTCCACCTCAAGATGATACAGGGGCTCTGCATAAAGATAAAAGAATTATACAGATCTTGCTCCAATATTAAGCAGAGACAATGAAGAAGCATTTATATATTGTTGGTCCATCCAGCAACTATTTTAATAAGCACTTACTATATTCCAGAGACGAGGATATAGCCCTGAACAAGGTAGGCAACACCATGGGCTCATAGAGATTAAGTGTTTCCTTCTACTTTCTATTCTAGCAGAACGTATTTTCCTTATGTTTTCATGTCTCCTTTCAGCCCTGATGCAGAAGTTGCCCAGCCCATTCCAAAGAGTAATCTACATTTCACCATTCAGAAATAGTCTATCTCCTGGCAGGGATGGACTAAAACCCAAGACAAAGTGTTCTGTCTGTGTTGACCCAGAACTGATGGCAAAATCAAGGGATTAGTCCTCTGAAATAGTCGGCATGCAGCCAGCAGAATGGATCTGGCCAGAAGGTAGCCAGACGGGAGCAACGTGTTGTTCAAATTACCTGTTATAAATCCACCTTTTATGATCCCTCTAGCATATGGGGTACTAGGGGGCTATGGCTTTGGAAAGAAGGAGCAGGAAGCAGGAGATGCTTCTGCTGGTGGTTGATCCTGTGGGTGTGAGAATAGCAGTTGGCACAGAGAGCTCTCAGCCCTCAAGTGTTTGTAATATATACCTCTGTATCCCTTGTCAATTTCACTTCCGAAAGTAATTCCAGAAGGAGGATGGTGGAGCTTCCTGAAAAGTGGGAGCTTTATTTTACAGGTAGGGGTAGCATAACAGAGCAACAGAAATCCACTGAGACGGAGGTAATTAACCAGACCCAGGACCGCCCCTCAAATTTTTATGTGCATGGGAATCCCCTGGGGAACTTGTTAAAATGCAGATTCTGATTCAGCAGGTCTGGGGAAGGACTCAGGAGTTTGCATTCCAACAAGCTTCCTGGTGTAGCTGTGCTTCGGGTCCTTGGCCACAGACAGACCAATTCAGCCCTTCAAGGCCTGTTTCTCACTCAGCCTGCAGTCTGCCCCCAGACGGATGGTGGCATGTGACTTGAAAAAATGACTAGTGCTAAGTCCTTCTTCACCTTTGTCTGTTCTCCCCTCATTGGCCTGTGACGGCGCTGACCCTCCCCTCAGCCTAGATTCCACCTTCCTAGCTCACAGGAGTCAGAACCTATCTGCAGGTGCAGGCAAAATAGTGCCGTAGCCCATGCTCCACCCAGAGCTCCCCCCACAGGTCCCATACCTCCTCTGCTCACACAAGTCTTCAGGAGACAGGGACCTCTCTGCTTGGCTAGGAGGGACAGGGGACCTGTGGCTATGATCAGTTTGCAATGTGGAAACTGTCCTTTCCCAAGCATGGAAAATGGCCTAAGCAAAGTTTCCATTGTTTTCACATGGCTTCAGAAAACGCCCACCAAGGCCCCTTAACTTTTCGTCTTAAAGAAGAGGTCCCATGGGACCCAGTCTGGTCTTGCCTCCCTGTGGACCTTTCCTAAATATCCCACAACCTTTTTGCTGATCCCAACATGCATTTTGCTTGAAGAAAAATGGAAAGATGTTAGAGACAGAGAAAGAGCAAAAGTGAGAGAGAGACAGGGGATTCCTGTTTACTGAATTTCCAAATGGGTTTGCAGGTTTGCAGGTCCTCCTCCTGAAAAAGACATAGGCCTCCCGTGATGGTGATTGAGAGTAGGAATTTTCTTCCACAGACTTTGACCTGATGCTGGACCGGTCCTGCCCACCAGTGCATGAGAAAAACAACATCATCAGAAGTAATTAAAACTGAACTCACAGACAATACCAAAGTGAACCCCCTGTTAAGAAACACACTGTTTCCCTTGCTTTGCCACTCATGTATTTTTGTATAAAATAGAAAATGTTTATGAACTAAAATCTGAGTCTCCAAGGTGAGAGCAATTAAAAAATTCAGGATGTTTCTTCAATGCTTATTCTATTTGCAATATGCACTCATAATTAGTACTTAGACCACCTTTCCCTTGTGGGAATTTAAATAAGGCATTCATTCTGAAAAGGGCTCCTTCCTTCCAGGTTGGAATTGCTCAAAGGGAGGATATGTATTATTATTATTATTTTTTTTTTTCTGTAGAAGCACATGGAGAATTAGTGTCAACGCAGTGAGAATTTTAGACCAAGTACTTAACCTGGGTTTGATTTTAAAGCAGTGTGAGTTGTGATAGTGAGACTGGTGAGGGAATTGTATGAAGCTGCTTGGAACTGGATATAAAATACAAACTGGTTTTGCAGCCATCTCTTTCACACCCAGCTAGTCCGTCACCACATGGCTTGCCTCTTTCAGCTCAAAGGACGGCAATATGTGATACTGAACTCAGATGTATTGTTTAATATCATATAAATAAGTTCTTTTCTTTTTAAAGAGATTTTTACATTTATTTATTTGGCAGAGAGAGGAGCAGTGAGAGAAGGAACACAAGCAGGGAGAGTGGGAGAGGGAGAAGCAGGCTTCCCACTGAGCAGGGAGCCCAAAGTGGGCCTCCATCCCAGGACTCTGGGATCATGACCTGAGCTGAAGGCAGCTGCTTAACTGCTGAGCTACCCAGGTGCCCTCATATAAAGAATTATATAGTCTGCATAATATTCTCCAAAGTAGTCTACATAAATGGGTATATAGCTTTCACAATTATGAGAGTTTAGCTCTCTCCTTTAAAAGAGAAACCTGAAGAATTCATTCCTCGAAGTCTTCAAAATAAAGTGCTAAGTAGATGCTAATGATGGGAAACATCTGGTCTTGGTGGGAGTCCCGTGCCTCACCTCTGAGACCCACTCCCTTACAGTTCCGTAGAAACTGGAAGGAGAAGCCTTCTCTCTTCCTGGTTGTTTCATTCTTTTCTCCCTCTTGACATGTTGAATTTCAGAATTTTTTCTACGTTTCTCCCTGGATCTCCTAGTTGACACAGTTGAGGGAGAATAGAGAGGTTGTGGAAGGGCTAATATTTCACATGCAGGCCTGTCTGTGATGGGAACTCGAATTGTTGCTGTGGTCTTGGGAGTGAGAGATGCTAATAACCAGGCTCCAGCCTCTGGTCCTCCAGCCCTCCCATCCACACCCAGGCCCTCTGACCCATATCTCTTCCCCTTCCCCACAGACCTTCCCTTAGTGAGATGGAACAGTTCTCAAAAACCTTGGGAGGAAGGAAAATTCTCACAGGTATAGTGTCCATTTATTGGCACAGTGTGTATGGGTGTGTGGTGTATCTACAACATGTCCAATATCAAAAGCCCAAAAGAATATGGTTAAATAAACATCAGCCCAACTTTATTGTGGAATATTATGCAGCTGTTATACAGAATGACCCCAATCTTTCTAATATCATGTAAAATGTGTATATATTTATGACAAAGGGTTAAATAGTTGCAGGATAAGGTGATTTGATTTAGTTTTGATGAAAATAAACCGTGAGTCTATCTGTGCATAAAAAAGATTTGAAGGTCACATGAAACTGTTAACAGTGACACCTCAGAAGTTGGGCCCTTGGGGATGTTTGGGAGAAGAACTTCCCTTGCGTTTTATACATTCTTCATTTTTTACCATCATCCCTTTTGTCTTTGTCATTAAATACTATTTGATAACAATGAATAAGACTTGAAAAAGTCACTGGATAACTGACAGACTGCACACAAATATCTCTGATTCTTATTAAGCTTTTCTTATGTGCTTTTCTGCATCTTATTTTGGAGAAAAAGAACAAGTCTGTTGGAAGAAAGAGATTGTATTTCCAAGAAAAGAATCAAATTGGGAACACCCACAGGCCAAGAGATGTTAGGTAACAAAAAAGAAACCACTAAAATTTGTTAATCTGACCTAATTAAAAAAATTAAAAAGTGGATTCACAAGGTGGACTTAAAGAACCAGCTAGTACTTAAATGGCTGTGGGTCTTAATTGCTTATGGACCTCAGGAAGTGAAAGGATCGAAATGCAGGCGCTCTGTGGTTTAGTTTAATTAATATTTATGACTGCAGAAGAAAATTAAATAAGGCAAACGGTGTAATTTTAAACAGCCTGTGGTCATGGTTAGCAGGACTCACAACAAATTCAGAGTCAAGAATGAGGGATCTGTGGGAATGGTGTGATTTCAGTTTTCTTCATGTCACCGATCCGTGTTCTTTGCTGTGTGAGACCTCCAACAGGGATGTCTCAGAATGTCACAGTGATTGTTTCCACTTACCTCCTTTGCACATTTTCATGTCTTTGTGATTGATTGTCCAAAGGAAGATTTTTCTTGTTTGGTGGGGGAGCGGTTATGCTTCAAGACATTAGCTCTGGGGCTATCTATAATTGTTGTGTTGGGTATTTCTAGGGTGTGTATTTGCAATTTACTGATTCTTTGCATGGATTGATGATATGAGTTTTTTCCATCTGGGAGCTGAGTGTTGATTAGATAGCATCAGTTCCTAAGATGGAGAATCTGGAAATTGGTTCTACTTCTGCATGCTAGTAAATGTTTATTGAGTAGGTGAATGGATGACAGATGGATGGATGGATGGATGGATGGATGGATGGAAGAATAGAGGACAGATGTTATGCAACATTAATTTAAAACTCATACTTTACCTGGGAAGACTGGTTTTGGAAGGATCAAATCAGACTACAACAAATCCTAGCTGAGTGCTTTTCAAATTTCAATTGAGGGCTTATTAATATGCTGTGACAACAGTTTATTCCATTAAAACTATCATTAAATAAAGGAAAGGAATACAAAAGAATCTCTCAATGCATTTCATATAGCAAAGACATGTGTCCTTTTGAAAAAAAAAACATTTCCATTATTAATGTGTGTGTATCTGTTTCAGGATAGAAAATGCATTTCTTACTGTGGGTTCTCATCCATGAACCTGAAAAAATTGGGTATACTGGAGACTGAGGACTCATTAGTTCTCCCTTCAAAGAGCTTCAGATTTTTCATCTGTAAAACTGGAAGAATAACAGAAGCTGCCTCCCTGGCCTGGGTGAGGATGAAATCAGTTGAGGCACACAATGATAGCTCAGTCCACTGCCTGGTACACTGGGAACATGGATCAGTGTTGTTTTCCTTCTTGTATCCTGTACAGTTTCTCAGCAACACACTGGAGGAAGAGCTCAGCATTTTACAATTTCTCCTCTCAACTGTAATAAAAAAAAACCTTCTTAAAGGAAAATGGTATTTGTTCAAAATGATACTGTAAATTTAAAACAATCACTCTGATGTAAATGCTGTGCTTACCTCTGGGCCAAGGGCAACTCCAAGTTTAGCAAATGGGTTCTCCCATCTTGTGATTCTTCGTAGCAAAGAGCTACAAGCTGAGGAGCCTGACTCAGCTGTCAAGCAGTCTGAAGCTTCAGTTTGGTTTAATTCCATGGCTCTTCCTCCCTTTGAAGGCTAAGTCAATTCAGCATTTCAATTTTTTTGTGCAGGTAATAACCCCAATCATTTCCAAGCCCTTTACCCCTTTTCCTTCCTGCTCTCTTCCTAATGTCCAGAAAACCTTAGCTTCCACATGGTTTTGCAACTCTCCTCTTTACCTTCACGGTAATATGTTGCTCACCATTCTTTCTGACTCCCTTCCTTTTCCTTTAATCTCTATACTATGCTGTTCTCTCACTCGCAAAGCTAACTTCCACCCAGGTGATGTTCTCCGGGTTACCCAAATCTGGCAGAAGCTTCCTTCATTCGTTTTTTCAGAAAAATCCTCAGCTACCATGGCCAGGCTGCTGCTCCTCCCACTGGCTGTTTCAGCCCAGCCTGGAGAACTTGCTCTGGGAAAAAACATTTACCAACTTCCATCTTAGATAAAATACAAACCAAACCAAAACAAAACAGCAAACACTTCTACTTGGATTCAGGTAACTTGAAAGAGCTCACTCTCTTAAGCTGATCAACATAGCCCCCTGTTCCATGAGAAAGTGAAAACCTTGCTCTTAGCAATGGAAAGTTCTCCCCTTTTCCATGGGACCTGATTGGGTGGTGAGCAGGAACGGAAGTTCCCATAAGGAGCTGCTGCTTTGCTCATTGCTTGGAAAAACAGAAGCAGTCAGGCTGGTATAAAGAAAGTGGGGCTTGGGACGGTGGAGGGAAAGAAAGCAGGAGCACATGATGGTGTGTGAGGGGAGAATTATGCCTTTGTTAACTTTTTAAAAAGATTTTATTTATTTATTTGAGAAAAAGAGAGAGGAAAAAGAGTGGGATGAGAGGCAGAGGGAGAGGCAGACTCCCCACAGAGCAGAGATCCTGACTCGGGGCTTAATCCCAGGATCCCGAGATCATGACCGAGACAAAGACAGATGCTTAACCCACTGAGCCACCCAGGTGCCCCACTTGGTTATCTTTCTTATAACATTGCTCAGAATTATTCTTTCCCTGAAATGGTATTTTAGCACACAGATCCATATTACATTCCAATTAGCTTTTTCTACACAAAGGTATGTCTTGGGGATATGAGATTCTCCCATGTTAAAACATGCACAGCGACCTCTTATTTTTCACTACAGTATGATGTATACATTCCACCAGTATTTAGTTAGTTTACTACTGCTGGTGTCTCAGATGAGCTCCCTAGAAGCAGAGTCTGGAGGGCTGGAGCTCATCTGCTTGTGATTTACTAAGCTAGTCATCCCAGGTAAGGGATGGGGGAAGGAGGCAAAGACCAGCAAAGAACCATCTTGGGCAAAGCCCTGCAGACAGGAGCTGTATGAGTTCTCACTCCTGGGCCCATCATTGGTTAAGGCACATCCTGGGGTCAGATCACACATTCTCCGGCACTTAGAACTCTCTGTGGGAGCACATGAAGTGGTTCTTAGAGCCTAAGAGCAGGCTCTGATGGAGTAGCAGGCACAGAAGCTTACTGGAAACCCCACACCAAATGACAAAAATGGAAAGAGGGAAGCTGGCTACTGTACCAATAGTATACATTATGGGACAACTTTAAATTTGCTAACTAGACAGTAGTGCAGTGAATATTTTTGTGCATGTCTGTGTATGCATGTGACTGTGTCTCTCTAGTGCACAGAGGATCTGGAAAGATCCACACCATACTTTTCTGGGGAGGAAAAAGTGTGTACTGGGGGTGTTAAGAGGGGATGTTAAAGGGGACTTTGCCCTTACTTGTAATGTTTTAAATTTTTTGCAAGAAGAATATGTCTATGAGTTGTTTTTGTATTTAACATATGCTAAAATATTTCCAAGAGCATCAACCAATTAAATGTTAGCAATTCTGGTCAAGAGGTTTGCCAAGTGTCTCTGCTCTGAGTCTCTTCCTTTTGGGTTGGAGCCAGAGATAGCAGTGATGGAACTAATTCCTCCTCTCTTGCTTGCAAGCTCAGGAATTAGGAATTCTGTGAGTCCAAGGCTCCTGGAGAGGCCCTCATTCTTTTCCTGCCCCAGCTGTGACAGGGGTGTGCATTAATCTTGGTCTTAGCTCCCACTTAAAGGCACCTTTATCCATGTTTTGGGAGAAGCTCTGCCAAAATGCATTAGATAAACATGTACTGAGTCCCCAATATGTCTGTGGATTCACAGATCATGGGCACCACAAATGTCTTCAAGGAGTTCACAGGGTTGGGAGTAGGCCAGGAACAAGCTGAACACAATGCAATGTGTTGCTGCAACAGTAGGCCATGTATCCCCAAGACAGGAGCAGTTTGCTCTTCCTTGTCTGGGAAGACCGAGGTGCCTCCTGTTTGATGGGGCAATATTTAAGTCAAATCCTGGGGTAAGAGAAAGAGTTTGTTCCCCAAGCTGAAAGGAACTGAGGGCTCCTCTGGTCTCTCTCTAGTTGGAGAGAAACACCAATGCAGGGGTATGGCTCAACAGTGGGGGGTTGGGAGCATCCTGGGAGAAACAGATTGCTGGTGGGAGATGGGAGGATTGCCAGAGAAGCTGAAGAATAAGGAACTGGACCTCTTTCCTTGAGGATGGGGAATCACTAAGGGTTTGGAATAGTTGTTCTCTCAGTAGTGTGGAAGAAGGTGAGGTGGGACCCAGGATCACTACTAAACTGGTCCTTATCAAAGAAGGACAAGTTAGTCACTGTCAGTCCCTTTGGAGTCACCTCATCTGCAGAGATAACCTCTCTTGAGGTCACAGCCCTTCATATGATCCAGTCATCTCAACCCAATTCCAGAAAAATCTGAGGGCCACACTAGCTCTGGGGCTCTCTTTGGAGTGGAACAAGACTGCTTTGGAGCCAACATCTACCCCCCGACTCCTGCCTCCTCTCCCCACACAAGTCATTGATCCCCCTGCTTCTTAACCATGGCTCATGCTAAGCTCTGACTTAAAGGCTGCCTTCAGGGAACTCAGCTAATATAACCACTTAGGAGGCTACAGCACTAATCTGGATGGGGAAGCTACACTTCTGAGACCAACATTGTCTCTGGCTTCTACTATGCAGTAATGGACATGGCCTGATTCTGGAAGGAGAGATCTACCTCTGGCCTCTGATAGTATCTCCAGAAAATTCCAAACTGTTGAGAAAGCCAGGAAAGCATTGGGTGAAATGAAAATATAGAACCAGAGTCAAAAGTTCTGTGTTTCAATTTGGTTCCCCTAGAAGTATGTCTAAGCATTCTGTACAAACATGGTGTTTGGCCAGGAAACATTTGGAAAGGGGTGCAAACTGAGATTGGGAAGGGAAGGTAGCCAATAAAGGGCATGCCATTGAGTTAGTTACTGCTAAGGGCAACTGAGGTTTAATCTTGCTAGGGACCCTGGGAGACACCACAGAACAAAGACCTCAGGTCTCTTCCTATCAAGGGGAGAGGGAACTGGGGTATTTGTACACCAAGTTGTGTCAGTCATTGATTGACAGCAGCTGCTGCTGGGAAGTCTTAATTCTCTAGGCACTTCCAGTCCTGTGTGGGAAAGGTAGGATTCTGTGGACAGTATATGCTGACAGATGGAGGGTGGGTTTAGGGGGATATATTTGGGGCTCTGACATCATTTGTTTAAGTTCTACTGTCTCCATTTCCTAGTGCCAAGATTTTAGAGGCCTTGTCCTTGTCATAAAACAAGGATAATGATGATAAGTGCCTCATCATCATTGTGAAGTTTTCAATCTGACTTGGCTTTAGTTCTCAAAAGATATCTTTAAGAATGGCTGATAGGGAAGGGAGAGACAAGTAGACATATAGTAGTAACAGTTATCACATGCTCTGGACCCCAGCACTGCACTCCCAAGAGTGGAGAGGCCAGGAGTCCCCTCCAACTCCTTCAAGATAGGATTGACCTTCCAAATTTGATTTTCAGAAGCATGTAGAGTGAATCACCTGCATTTACCAGAAGTTATATTCTCCCAACAAGCACTGCAACTATGAACTGTGCTCCTCAGAAAAGTGCCTCAGAACTCAGTAATGTGATTTTTTTCACTTTTTAGGTATAACATTTTCCACTTTCCACTTTTTAGGTATAACATTTAGGATCAGTGGGGTCGATGTCAACTAGAGAGTTAATAGGATTATGTCTCCACTGCAATGCTCCCTGAACCGCAAGGTCTTTCATTACTTGAAGGAAGGCAGGCAGAAATGCCAAGTTTGAACAGAAACATTCTAAAACTATGCATTTCCAACACTCAGTGGTGTAAGAGTCAGCTGAAGTATTGAGTAATGGTGAACTTTGTTCCTTATTAAATAGAAGGTAAACTATTGCCTTGCTTCTCATTTCCTGGTGAGATGATTCACTTGTAGTAAATGGGGACTCAAGATAAAATTATCTCACCATTAAAAATCTTCATAGTTAAGACTGGATCTCCAGCTGCTCCCTAAACCCTGAGGCCAGAAAGTACAATGTACTGGCGACTCAAATTAGACTATAGGTCACAGAGGAAACCTCTTACGATTTGACCCTAAGCACTTTTGTGCAAAAACTGGGACTGTGATATTCCCACTTTGTGTGAGAAGGGACATCCCATTTTCAGGGCCATTTCTACAAAGTACTGATGGAATTTCACCTGTCCTTGCAAGAACTCTCACTCCCTGAGTCTCAGATTTACTTTTAACAGAAAGCCTTTGATTAGATCCCCATGAGGTTAATGGGACCTTACATCAGTTACAAGACTCTTCAGAATTTATCTGAAAATTCCACCCTTTATTTTTATCACTATCCCAGTGGTCTTTCTTATAATTGAGTTTTATGTTCCAGACATTAACCATTTTAATTTTTAAATCTGGATAACATCTGAAGGACTAACTTCCCATTTCCTAATCTCCTTTTGGACAGCTCTGAATAATAACTAAAGTCTTAACTTCCTCTGGTTAAAAAAAAAAAAAAAAAATCCACACACACAAACTTGAGATGTTTCAGACTTTATGATCTGAGCATAAAAGGAAAGGGCTGAGCCTTTGATTCATATTCTATTCAACCATGAGTACAGCAGTGCTGAAGGGATTTGCATGTTTAAAGGAGTATTCAGAAGAACAACCCACATAATGAATTCTCCAGGGGTCTTTGCAGAGGAATTGATATTCATCTCAATTGCTGGTATCTGCTGCAGGGTCTGCATTCTCTCCGTGAGCTGATTGGACGCCAGTGTTGAGCAGTAGCCAATGGTAAGACGCCAGAACAGAAACCTCCGTCTTGGTGTACCTGGGAGGGCAGGAAAGGATGAGTTGAGTGGCTGGTAGGTTACTCCAAGAGGGGTGCGTGTGTGTGTGTGTGTGTGTGTGTGTGTGTGTGTGTGTGTGTGTGTAGGCATTGAGAGGTGGGTGGTGGGGTTGGTTCCTTCCCTTAAACAATTTATCACAGACCACCCTCTTTCCTAGGGTTCAAAAACCCAAAGGTATTCCTTTCCTGATTTTATGTAGGCAATTGCATGGATCACCACCTCTTTTACTTGTGTGAAAATGTGCTGGAAAATGAAATGGGAAAGGGACTTTTGGTCATCATATTGGTAGGAAACTCACATTAAAATGTTCCGTGGTCTGTGCTAAAACTGCAGCATATCCCCAGTACCTGGAATAGCTATGGTTGAGTTTATTTAAAATTTTACAAGAAAAGGTGAAAGCACACCACTAGTCCATATTGAAACCACTGTTTCTCAAAGGGGTGTGTGAGAAGGAGCTGTAATGGGGGCTGGGAAAAACCTCAACTTTGCTTTAGCTTAACCGTATTCATCAGCACCACCTTTTCTCTGCAACTGTGTCAACATGGTGGGCAGGACCTTCTCTGTTAGTCACCATCTTTGATGTCTGGGGATTCCTGGCTCTCTATCCCCACAGATCCCTCATCAGCCCCCTGCTGGGTGTTCTTTTCCCTCAGAGCTCTGTCAGTGACTGCTCCTCCCTGAGGCTTAGCACCCAATCTAACAGGTGGTCTAGATCAAAGTTTTCTTTGGTTGAGAAGTTAAATTGGTGGATAGTAGTGGAAAAGAGTGTGAGCTTTTTAGAACCAACAACTTGACTTGAGTCTCTGAATTTATCACTTAATGAGGTGGATAACTTTGGACACATTACTTAGCCTCCCAGAGACTCTGTTTCTTCATCTCTCAAGGAAGATAATAGTTATTCCTTTCTCTAAGCATTGTGGGGATCATGGCTGTCATGTATCCAGTGATGGCTCACAGTGAGGACAATCTGTATTAATCATGATCTATAAAAATACAGTAATATTCTCGATATGATGGCCATCACAGGTTGTGGAAACACCTGAATGGATTCTGAGTGAATTTGGAAGTGGTCTCATGTACAATACAGGCTGTGTGGTGCCCAAGAAACTCCCTTTGAGAAGTTCTAAGAAGTGACATTATTCAAGGCAGCTGTAGACCTTGCCTTGTGTGTCCCATGCTACCTACCTGTTTAGCCAGGTGCCTATTCCAGGAGGAGAAAAAAAAAATAGCAAGAATATATGCTTTTTAAGAATTGTCTGGTAAAACCAGACATTTAACTGGTTTTTATGTCCCCCTCCTCCTCTTCTTCCTCTTTCTCCTCCTTGTCATCATATGGATACAAGGATCCTAATGTCTGAGGTTGATATCATGGAAGCAAATCCTACTCTCCCAAAGAAGGTAATATAGAAGACCCAATTGTTCTAATTCAAGAGAGGCATTTCTATTTTGTGTGTGTGTGTGTGTGGTTATTTTTAAAACCAGAGAAACAAGGTTTTTACTGGCTCTCTTCTTCTGAACAGCTAAATATTATATGTATGCCCAACTGGAATGACCCAACTCTCCCCCCAGCTCTTCTCTTAGGGGCTGGATGACCCTGAGTGAATTGGCTAATTTCACTGAGCCTCTGGAGTTTAATGTTTAAAACAGGGCAAGGACACACATATGATCAGAGACCATCAAGGTGACGTGAGATCACATGATACCATCTCTTCCCCACACACTGGTACTCAGGGGCATGGGAAATTTCAAGCTGAAAGGGTCTGAGAACTCCTCCCATTAGCCAGTTATCATTTTTCAGGATATAGAAGGGGTTTGGCCCTTGCCCAGGGTTTGCTTTCTTGCAAAGGTACGATCTATTCATGATGAATAAGAGTGGACTTTTATTATCAAAAAATATTAAACCAGTGCCTTCTTGGTCCTTCTGTAAATTACATGCTCTTTCAATCCACCCACTATGAAAGTGAATCCATGAAGGAAGAGATTTTCCTAGACCAATGTCATTCAAACTTTATTATGGACAATAATCATTTGGGGTGGTCAAAGGTGATTCAAAGGCACATTCTGATTCAGAAGGTCCATGGGGGCCTGAGCTTCTGCATTTCTGACAAGTTCCCAGGCAATGCCTATCTAGCATTCCAAGTACCATCTTGGAGCATCAAAAGTGAAGTACAAAGTAGCCATTAACCTGTTTTGAGGCTTGAAGCTCTCTTTCTGGAGTCCTTTCTTGAGCAAGGAAATTATTTTGAAAGCCAAGTTTTGGGGGAAGAGAAGAAGATGTTTTAAACTCTAAAATCTTCATTTACATATCAAGAATGAGGATGGATAGATTGAGACCCTAAAGCTTTACCATAAGTTTTACCATAAGGCAAAGGGAGGTTGTAGAATGTAATGTAAAACCATTGCACAGCAAATAGCATGTGATTCCCTAGAGAGTCAGAAGGATGGAATAAGAGGTGAATCTCAGGACGACAGCAGGGTATGGGAACATCTAGAAGGTGTTTCCGAGACTCCAAAGACATCTGGGTACATGCAACTCTTTCTAACATGATAGGGCAGCTGTAGAAGATCAAGGAAGGAAGTGAGTTTGGGGTAGCAGGTCCTGACCTGGTGTTTTATGTCTTCCTCTCCAGCCTCCTGATGAGAAAGGGAGCCAGGCATTCCTGTGGGAGCCTTGGGAGGTTTTGCATCATGGCTGAGGCAGGAGATTCATCTTGACTGCTGTGGGTTGACAGGGAGAGGGCTGGCAGGCCCCCTGGAGGAAAAGACTGTCTGGTGAGGATTTCAAGCTGAACCTGAAGGTGAACATGGCTGAGACTCAAGATCTGTGACCGCCACAGGTGAGAGTCAGCCTGTGTATAGACACCCAGCCATGATCCAGAACCATGCTCTGCAGACATTCCAGCACAGGGAGCTCACACAGTTTCTTGAAGAAGTGAACAGGGCCAGCACTCAGTAGTGGTACCAGGAGCTAATGTCTAGACCAAGTGAGAGGGGGTTCTCCTCACCTGGGAGCTAGTGAGACCTAGAAGATTTCCTGCAGGGGACCCCCATTACCTGAGGATATATGAACATTTCTTGAAACTGGAGGCATCTTGATGAGGCAGAAAGAAAAGGATAAACAGCTCTTAGGGGGAGGTGGCTTTAGAATAGATGGGGTAATTAACTGGTAGAGGCTGCTTACATAGAGGATATGGTATGACTTTTAATTAGCAGGGTGCTCAGACTGCCCCTGGTCTGTAGAGGGTATACAGGTGGGAGGGACTTTGAAGTTGAGTTCAATTATAGGAAATAAGGAAACCCATTTTTCCTTTCCACATGGGAATAGTAATGTATAATGTCAGTCTTACTACAGTGTCATTTAATCAATTCAACAATAAAATAAATCTCACCACTCTGGAAAACCATTTAATTTCTATGTTCTTTCTTCTAGATTATATCTCATACATACATATTTTACCTAATAATGATAGAAAACTTGGTATTTCACCGTCTTTTAAAATTGGGCATTGTGTTAAAAATATTTCCATGCTTTGCTTAGAATTCGTCATGTTCATTTTTATGTATTCAACCTTCCTGCCATTTATTGAGAAAAATGGCAAATATGCATATATATAGACTTTAGTATATATGTAAATAATGTATATATATTAGAAATATATGTAAATCTTCCTTTTATAATAAGTGATGCATCCAGATAGTAATCTAATAAGTTAAGATGACTAAGAGTTGAAAATTGTTCTTGTTCACCCATCTAACAAATACTTACTGCTTTCTGTATTTAAGACACAACAGATGTTATGAGGCACATAGATGACTATGATTGTGAGCCAGTCCCCACCCTAAGGGCTATATATACATATAAGCCCCCCCAATACCTGGCATTTTGGGAGTTCAAATAAGAAGTATAAAAATTGCTGGAGTGTTCAAAGGGGAAAGTCAGAGAGGGGGACATTTTGACTGGTTTAGGTGGGAAAGGTGGGAGAAATGGAGTGAACAATAATGTGCAGACAGGAAAGTCAATACATTATCTGGAAATAGTGATTAAACAGTAGGATGGGAATATGGGCAGAGCAGGGGCAGGGAGTTTAGATACTGGTTAGAATGTGCTGGGCAAAATTGCCTGGTCCAGAATCCCAAGTTTTATTAAATGGGGAATGAGGAAAAATTATTTATTTTATTTTATTTTTAATTAATATATAATATATTATTTGCTTCAGGGGTACAGGTCTGTGAATCATCAGTCTTACACAATTCACAACGCTCACCATACCAGAATAATTGTCTTTTCTTAAAAAGATTTTATTTATTTATTTGACAGAGAGAGAGAGAGAGAGAGAGACAGTGAGAGAGGGATACAAGCTGAGGGAGTGGGAGAGAAAGGGAAACAGACTCCCCACTGTGCAGGGAACCCAATGCAGGGCTCAATCCCAGGACTCTGGGATCATGACCTGAGCTGAAGGTAAACACTTAATGACTGAGCCACCCAGGTACCCCAATAATTGTCTTTTTTAAACAGAGAAGTCAAAAGATGAAAGTGATATGTTGACCCACTAGAAACATCCAGGATATAGAGTGTTGTATTAGAAATAGGAACATAGATGGACATTGCAACACTCCAGGCACAAGGCAACAGAGCAGAGGACATGATAGAACCTGGAAAGAAAGGATGTACAGGATTTGGCAACTTGCTTCCTCCCATCCCCCCTTTTATTTATTTTTTTTTCTATATACAGGTAAAGAAAATACTCTATATGGTTTGTAATCCTTCATTATACTACAACCTGCCAAGTTTGGAAGGGTGAAAAGTTGGAGGTGTCTGCCTTTTCGAAGCTGGCTGGAATGAACCTCACTGGGTCTGCTGATTTTCAATCATTAGTATATGTATAATACAACTCAGATTCAGATAGCCCTTAAGAATCAAGATAGAGGGGTGCTTGGGTGGCTGAGCTGGTTAAGCATCTGACTTAGGCTCAGGTCATGATCCTGGGGTCCTGGGATTGAGCCCCGTGTCAGGCTCCCTGATCAGCAGGGAGTCTGCTCTCCCTCTCCTGCCGTGCCTCTCCCTCACCCCACTCATGCTCTCTTTCTCTCAAATAAATAAATAAATAAAATCTTTTTTTCTCTTTAATGAATCAAGATAAAGTGTTTTGTTGGTAGGAAATTTGTGGATTGGTGGAGGAGTAAGTCTTGGTGACTGTTATTAACAGTGATACATTGGGGTTTAGTGATGGGCTCAGTGAATTCACACTGAAGTATCTCATCTTCCCATGGCTGAAATTCCATCACATAGAGAATATGCTTTGGGTCTTGTAGTTCCTGAAAGGAGAATATCCTTTATGAGGAACAAGAACTGGGATATCAGTACTGGTTTGAATTACTTAGCTCAACTCTGGCCTTGGTGTCCATTCAGATGAAAGCTCTGCCCTGAGCCTTCACTCTAGAGCCACTGTGAGAATGAGGTGTCCATCATGGTGGTACCTGTTTCCCCATGGAGCTTGTCCAGAAACATGATACAGATCTTTGGTGGGAACAGAGCAGGGGAAGTAGGGCTCCACTTACTTTACCTCTAATTGGTGTTTAGGCCATTGGAACTCACTGGGACATTCAAGATTTTTTTTTTTTAATTTTTCAGCTGTAGATCACATAATCCATAGGTCTGTGGGCTATGCTGGTTGTTCATAATACTCTACTTGGGGTATAAATATTTGAAGAACTTCGTTTACTCCATTTCACATTTTCCAGTAATTCTACATGATGCCCCAATCCTTAATGCCATATAGTGAATTCAACTTGAACCACCTGAAAGCGACCTATTTGGTTATATTTGACACCAGTTCCAATGCCAACTGACCCACTGTTATGAGTGACTGCTAGTGAGCAGTGAGAAATATGAACCAGGGGCTGTCATTGGGCACCTTCATAAACCTTATTATTTCCATTGATTCAGGGGTGTGTTTTAAAAAAAGAGGAACACGCCCAAAAATCTCTCTGTAAGAGCCTGCATGGTGGAACACAAATACTAAATGCTTACAGATTTCTGTCCATGGAAAGTATGTGCCTACTCAGAGTTTTCCTCTAGATTCCCGTATTTCATGGATACAGGGCAGCTTTCCCCCTTTTTGGTATGTGATCCTGGCAGATCCTATGAAAAACCCAGTAGATACTCTGTATTTGGGGAGAGGGTAGCTGGAGTGAGAAAAAAGCAGCCTGAGGGAGGCAGAACTCTAAAATAGCTCCCATGACTGCCACCCACTGGTGTTCATGGCCTGTACAGTCTGGTCCACTTGCGTGTGGGAGGGACTTGTGATTTGTTTCTAGCAAAAAGAATATGGCAAAGAAGAAAGGATTTCATAGATGAAACTAAGGTCACAAATCAGTTGGGTTTGCTTTAATCAAAAGGAAGATGATCCCAACTGAGCCTGACTTCATCAGGTGAGTCTGAAAAGACAGCCTAGGGCCTCACTGAGGCCAAAGGCTCCCCCTTTTTGGTTTGAAGAAGTAAGCTGCCATGTGGTGTGCTGGCCCATGCTGGGGGTCACTTGCCAAGGTTCTGTGAACCACAACCTGATAGCATCTACCTGCCCTTGGATCCTGGGGGGGCAGCTTGGGTCAAAGCTAGAGACATCGTTGCTGGGATAGCTCTGTAGCTGGTCCAGGAGTGAACAAAGGAAGTGGGGGAGATTTCAGGAAGACCTCTTCTTGAAGTGGCAATAACCTTCCCAGTAGCCCTAGAAGTTGGCTTGCCACTGTTGAGCCTACCCAGGTTTAGGGAACTATGAGAGTATTAGAGGTCCTGGCCCACTCTGTGACTATTCAGGTTTATCTTTTATAGACGAGTAGGCCCCACAACATCCATTACCTTGTCAACTCTTGGTAACTCTATATTGTAGGTTTTCATACCTATTCTGTGTGATGATTACATTTGGGGAAGCTAATGTCTGTGTTTGGTCCTATCTTGGGGCTCAGGCCTAAGCTGATTAGCTCAATTTTACTTCCTGGCCATGGGTATAAGTTCAGGGGTGGGCTCTACACCCCTGATGAGTCTCAGGGGACATGTGCTTGGGGTATGCGGGATGGAGTGGAGTGTTTTGTTCTTCTGAGAAGTGATCTCTGCTATCTGTCCTGGATGTGGCAGAAGAAAGTTATATTTGTAAGGTTGTGGGTTCCATTTGCAGCCCTGCATGAAGCTGACCACACAGAGGGAAGGCAAGAAAAACAGAATGAATCCAGGGCCTTGATTTTCTTACTGTACCCTTGAATCAAACAAACTTGAATCCTTCCCTCCCCTGGGCCTCCAGTGATGTGATCTCTGAAGCTCGTTCTGGTGTGAGCCAGAAGCATTCTGGCTTGGGGGTGGCCATTCTCAGTTAGGGCTTAGGTCAGCTAAAATGTTAGTAAAATAGAACCTTATTGGCAGAAAGAATCACCTTTTTCTATGTTTGCACCTTTCAAAGACCCCACAGCCCTCAGACCTCACAAGTGTTGGTTGATTTTCCTCCAAACATTGTCAAATAAAAATGCCCATTTCTAATTCACAAAGTGTCTCCATTCTAAAAGAACTTGGTGAGGCTTACACCAAAGTAACATTTTTCTTCTAAACATATCTGCATCAGGATTACAATAATTACAAGGATTACTAAAAAGAAAAAGTCCTGAAACTTTTGGTATTGGAATTTGCATTTGCAAAATGATTTGCAACCAGACCTGCCAGGTAGCACTTCATGGAAATCAAGAAGTGGGTTTTGAATAGCTAGGTCATTTTTCCCCCAGCACCCAAATTAATAGTAAAATCAACTTTCTAACTATCTAGAATCCATGGAGCTAAGTGCTCTCCTAACAAATACTGAGTAATTGTGATAAAAGTGGGTGTGACTAAGACACAGTCATATTTAGTTGACTTACCTTAATTCTCTAAAGCAGGCTTTGTGTGTGTGTGTGTGTGTGTGTGTTCAAGAAGCTTCTCGATTCAGTTGTGTTGGTCTTGTGGCCACCTTTTGTACTTGCCAAAGCTGGCTCCTCCACTCTAAATAGCTCTGAACCTGCGGCCTGGGCATTTGGGTTGGTTTGAAATGGCAGTATTTTCCCACCCGTTTCTTCATTCAGGATTTCTTTCCTTCAAAGGATGCTTTGTGTTTTCTATGTTTCCTTCCCCAGCTTGTATGAATCTAAAATGAATCTGAACTAAAAGTACTTGTTGAGTGGTTATGCTCCCAACTGTAATTTGGAGTCAAGGTATGAATATTTTATACTCAAAGAGTCACTGAAGATTTGTAGAAGGTTTTTAAAAATAAATGAATACACTCATTTTTGTTGGCACAGGTAGTCTATAGCTGGGGGAAAACAAAAATATAGGACAAGCACTCAGTCATTCGTCTTTAAGAAATGAATCTGGATTTGTGTTTTGGGATGATCAGGAGTGAGTATGGTGAGTACACAGTGTCCTTTGGAGGAAAGAAATACCAGAATGAAGGAAAACCAGGTAGGAAAAAGCACAAAAGCTACCCAAATGCTCCGATCTCATTTTGAACCCACCCAAATCCCCGAGGTGCAGTTTTAGAAGGTGATCTTCATGCCCTGGCAGAAATTAGGTGTCGGATTAGGGAGCCAGTATCCAGATTCCTGTGGCTTCCTTTCACTGTAAAAATAGATTTAAAAAATAGTCCAGTCTCTGGCAAAGACTCTTCCAGGATCGGGAGACCTGAGTAGCCCCTTTAATTTCACTGTGTTTACTGTTGCAGTGATCCCACAGCCTTGTGAGCTCATAGGCTACTTCAAAGCTGTTGAACTCAGTTGAAACAGAATATTAATACATGTTAACTAAGCATCCCCCCCTTTTTTTTCTTCTGTAAATCTGTGAGGTTCATTCTCTTAATAACTTCTATTGGCTTAAAGAGAGGGTCCTGTTAAGTAAGTTTGTTGGGTTCGAGCTTTAGCTTTAAAGAACTAGAAAGTGGAGAGAAAGTGTTCAGGTCCTTTTACCCTTCAAACATGACCACATTTAGGACAATTACCTAACAAAGGCAAGCTTTCCTTTCCGGAAGATTTCTGTAGAAGGACCTTCCAGCTACAACTCATCTCTGACTTTCATTAAGTACTCAATATACATTTTTATTGTGTATGATGCATTTGTTTTTCTTATAATGACCTAGTTTTACTCCAAGCCAAGCATGTGGGGGCTTGGAGTGAAAAAAGGAATTTTGATAGGGTGATTTCCTGTGGGGTGTTGGGGACACTACCTATAGTGAGTCTTTGTGAATGACAACTCTTTCTTCTTTCCATCCATCCCTAAGGATCCTTCTGGATCCTTTAAGTGGATTCAACCTGTGAAGAGTTTGTAAAAATTCAGTTGTATGTTTTAAAAAACAAAACAAAACAAAACAAAACAAAAACAAAGCAAAAACAAAACAAAACCAGAGAAACCAGGTATCATTTTTATCTACTAAACTCGCAAAGATTTTTAAATTTGTTTAACATGTACCACTGACCAAAGTGTGGCTGAAAGTACGGCTTTTTAGATTGGGTGTGGAGTAATGTGGATGCAGTCTTTGAGGACAGATTGGCAACTCATCCTACCCACAATTTCACTTCTAGTTATTTGTCCTTTAGCTATAGAACCCAGCAAAGATTTACATGTTGCATTTGTTGTGATAGCAAAAATAATGACACAACTTCTACGCTAATTGACAGGGGACTATTTACATAAATTAAGGTAAATTCATTCAAATGAATATTACACAACCCTGTAAATGAAGAGCTAATTAGAGTGTACAGATATCAAGAGAGAGGTCATTGAGACATAGTATTTGAAAAAAAAAGCAAGGCAAAAACAGGACAGGTGATTTTTTAGCAACTCAGGGGTTAGGGGCACTGACCTGTTGCATAATCAAAAATCCATATATAACTTTTGACTCTTCCAGAACTTAACTACTAACAGCCTCCTGTTTACTGGAAGACTTACCCATAACATAAAGAGTCAATTAACACATTTTGCGTATAGTATGTAATACAAATTGTATTCTTACCATAAAGTAAGCTAGATAAAAGAAAATGTTATTAAGAAAACCATAAGGAGGGGCATCTGGGTGGCTAGTGGGTTCAGCCTCTGCCTTCAGCTCAGGTCATGATCCCAGGGTCCTGGGATCGAGCCCCACATCGGGCTCTCTGCTCAGCAGGGAGCCTGCTTCTTCCTCTCTCTCTCTGCCTGCCTCTCTGCCTACTTGTGATCTCTGTCTGTCAAATAAATAAGTAAAAATCTTAAAAAACACACAAACAAACAAACAAACAAACACAAACAACATAAGGAGGGACACCTGGGTGGCTCAGTGGGTTTAGCCTCTGCCCTCAGCTCAGGTCATGATTTAGGGTCCTGGGATCGAGTCCTGCATTGGGGGGGGTCTCTGCTCAGCGGGGAGCCTGCTTCCCCCTCTCCCTGTGCCTGCCTCTCTGCCTACTTGTGATCTCTGTCTGTCAAATAAATAAATAAAATCTTAAAAAAAAAGAAAACCATAAGGAAGAGAAAATACATTTATAGTCCTGTACTGTAAAAAGTGTGTATAAGTCCATGAAAAAATACTCAACATTACTCACCATCAAGGAAATACAAATCAAAACCACAATGATATATCGCCTCACACCAGTTAGAATGGCTAAAATTAATAACTCAGATAATGACAAATGTTGGGGAGGTTGCAGAGAGAAGGGAACCCTCTTACATTGTTGGTGGGAATACAAGTTGGTGCAGCCACTCTGAGGAACAGTATGGAGGTTCCTCAAAAAGTTAAAAACCGAACTACCCTGTGACCCAACAACTGTGCTCCTATATAGGTATTTATCCAAAGAATACAAACAAAATGATTTGAAAGGGCGCATACACCCAATGTTTAAAGCAGAAATGTCCAGAAAGCCAAAATATGGAGAGAACCCAGATGTCCATTGACGGATGAATGGATAAAGAAGATGTAATAAATATATGCAATGGAATATTACTCAGCCATCAAAAATAATGAACTCTTGCCATTTGCAATGATGTGCATGGTACTAGAGAGTATTATACTAAGCAAAATAAATCAGTCAGAGAAAGACAAATACCATATGATTTCACTCATATGTGGAATTTAAGAAACAAAACGGATGGACATAGGGGAAGGGAGGGAAAAAGAAAATAAAACAAAATCAGAGAGGGAGACAAACCATAAGAGACTCTTAACCATAGGAAACAAACAGGGTTGCAGGAAGGGAGGGAGTGGAAGGATAGGGTAACTTCGTGATGGGGATTAAGGAGGGCACCTGATATAAGGAGTACTGGGTGCTATATACAACTGATGAATCACTAAATCTACCCCTGAAACTAATAATACAGTATATGTTAACCAAATTGAATTTAAATAAAGAATTAAAAAATAGTCTGTGTATAAGTGGACCTGCAAAATTCAAACCCATGTTGTTCAACTGTGTATATAATTTAATCCTATTTGTATAAAGAATGGTGTACGTGGGCATTGTATATGTGCAGAAAATTTCTGAAAGGATAGATAAAAAATTGTATTGACCGATATTCCTCTGGGTATGAAACTGGGGATATAAGGAGAGAAGAGGGAGATTTTGCCTTTTATTTTATACCTTTTTTCTTACCTTGGTTTTTGAAAAAAGCATTATGTATTATTTTACCATGCTCAAGCTTATTTTTTTTTAATAAGCAACAAACTTCAGCTGTGTCTATGACTCCACATCTCCTAAATTAATCCAGACCATTTCCTGTTTACACCACTGATGGTCCACCCTCACCTCAGTTTCTCTGACAACTTCTTTTTGGCTCAGTTTCTTAAGCACAGGGGACAAATCTTTGCTTTCAGTGTTCCCCTGCTCAAGTCTTACTTATCATATAAAATATTTTCAATGAATGTTCTGTGAAACCTCAGGGGCTGACTGTGATCCTGACTACTTCATTTCCAAGGGAGGTTCTCTTGGGTTCTTTAAACACTGGAGTGACCCTTCTAACCTTCATTAATGTCATTAGTTTTCTATTGCTTCATAATAAATTACCACAAACTTAGTGGCTTAACACACACGTTTATTATCTCAATTTCTATGGTCAGTAGTCCAGACACAGTAAACTGGTCTCTGCATTAGGATGGCTCACAAGGATGAATTCAAGGTGTTGGCTGGGGCTGTGATCTATTTCAATGGAAGCATCACCTTGTGAGCTCAGGATGTTGTTGGCAGCCTTTGGTTCCCTGTCACCTTTTGGATTGAAGGCTTCCATTTCTAACTGGTTGTTGGCTGGAGGCTGTCTCAGGCTCTATAGTTCACCAAAGTCAGCAGAGAGAATGTCTGCCAGATGTTACAATCATAACATCATCATGGTGGTAACAACTCCTCACTTTTCTATCAGTTAGAAGCAAGTTACAGGTCCTGCTCACACTCAAACGGAGGGAATCATTGTAGGGCATGAATACCAGCAGGTGAGATCATTGGACCTTAGAGTCTACCACAGTTGTGAACTTGTGTGTTTGACATTCTGCAAGCCTAAAAGGAACTCCATCAGAAAAGTGTTGTAACCGCAGATGATTTTCTCCTCAATGGTCTCCTTATTTTTCCTGTTACTTACAACTTCCTTGCAGTCTTTCCAGACTACTTTCCACCCATCCTGTGTTCATTCCTGTATCTCCTTTCTTTCTGGACTTTGTCTTATGATGGTAACCCAAATTGAAAGATTAATTCCATTATTTCCTCATTTGAATCCCCCACCTCCAGTCCCAAGGGTTGAGGAAAACTGACTTGGGAGCAAGAAGGGATGGGACTATTCAGCAGTTAGTAAGTAATCCTGACTCCTCTGGGCTCTGGTTCCTAGCTCAAGTACCACTTTCCTGTCAACAGTAGCAGCTGGCCTATTGCCTGTACCCCTGTCCTGCTACTCACTACATATCATATTTTCTCCATTTTCTTCATAAGAATAATCACCATCTGAAGGTCTCTGCTTTGACTGCTTTCTTGGTTATTACTGGCTGCCCCCCCAGAGGGTGAGATGCAGGAATGCGGCAATCTTGTTTCCTCTTGTTCACTGCAGGATCAGAAATAGTTCCTGGCACATGGTAAACATTTAACAAGTATGTGTAGAATACATAATTGGAGTAGTCAGTGCAGACTCTGTGCCCTGTGAATCATCTACATGGAGGAAGTACCATTGCTGCCTTGGCCCTGATCATTTCTCACTGTGATTTCCTAGGTGCTCACTTGGGTATAAGTTTAAACTTCGCCATCCTAGTGTTACTGACTTTTGCTTTGGTAAGTTCTAAGCATTCCCCACTCCTCACTCTCTCCTCACTGTCACTAAGCATTATAAGGGCTGGACTAAGACATGTTCCAGTAAAAATCTGGAAGGTGCTTCTCATCTCCAGTCTGTGTTGGTGAATGGCTGCCGTATGTTAGCTCTGGCCAAGAAATAGCAGCGAAATGTGGAGCATGACAACTGAGCCTCTTTCTTTGCATATTTGTTGCCATAGATGAGGTAATTATAGATGAAGATGGGTAATGGCAATGATACTAAAAGTAAGAGCTAAGCTTTTAAAGTGTTTGCTGTATGTCAGGCTCTCAGCTGTGTGCTTTCTCTGTAGTAGTGCCTCCTTTCTGCCTACTGCAGCCCCATCAAGAGTGGGAGGCAGGATCCATTACCACTGGGGCATGTCCACTTTTGAAAACAACTACCTGGTCAAGTGTAAATGCAGTTGCTAAGCCAGCTTCTTAGGAGAATGCCAATGAAAATAATTTTAATAGCATTTTGCATTAGGAAGAAGCCTTAATGAAAACACAATTTTACCGTAATTAGATTGAAAGAGTTCAGCACTGTATACATAATCTGAAATGATCTTACTTAAGCTCACCTAGTACATTGACAAGGCACTATTGTACGCTTTTAAGAAACGGATTTCTAATATTTGATTTTTCATAGTGTTTATTCAAAATTTAATTTTACCATTAAAATTTGCATTATATGACTCATTAAGGCAGCACCTTTCTCATTACTGTAACAAGAAGACACGTTCAAACAAAGGAATTTCAGAGTGCTTAGGGCTTGCTGAAAGTCCACAGGCTTTCTTTGAGCTAGTCAGTACTTTTTGCTTTTGATCGGGGGTAGCTTTTCTCCCATTGGTAGGAATGGCCATTTTTACGGAAAATTATAAAGCCTGTTTTTCTATCATGTATTTTCATTGGCTTCTTCCCCAGAGTCTTTCTCTGAACACCACTGTTCTCTTACATCTTTCTGTCTCTGTGCTGGACTGTTTGTGGTAGGAGATTGAAGGCAGAAGAAGCAGAGGTGGCAGTCTATTAGAAGTCTTTTTTTTTTTTTAAAGATTTTTTTAAATTTATTTGACAGATCACAAGTAGGCAGAGAGGCAGGCAGAGAGAGAGAGGAGGAGGAGGAGGAGGCAGGCTCCCTGCTGAGCAAAGAGCCCGATGCAGGACTCGATCCCAGGACCCTGAGATCATGATCTGAGCCGAAGGCAGAGGCTTTAACCACTGAGCCACCCAGGCGCCCCTATTAGAAGTCTTTTTATGAAGGAGAGAACATTATTGCCCAACACCATTCTCAAAGGGACTTGTTTCAGGGTGGCAGGGGACAGAGATGATGAGTACACAGCAGGGATATTTTTGCCACTGCGTTGGAAAGTCCCAGATGATCATGTAGATGGGGTACTTAAATTCTGGTTCAGGTAATGTAACTGAAGCTTTCCCATGGGCTTGGAGGGGTCTTGGGGCAGTGAATGATGTGTACTAGATCAACGCGGACTCTGGAGTAATTTAAGACTGGCTTGCGTTTAAGGGTCATATCACAAAGGACTGTTTTCTTAGTTTCCTTGAACAACAATTTCCTTGTCTATGAATTGAGGGTGAGATTACCATCTCATCTGGTCTTTGGAGACTTAATACTTAATGAAGGACTTCATACATAATATCATTCTTTGGCACAAGGGAAGAAATAAAGTTGTGTTGGGGCACCTAGGTGGCTCAGTCAGTTAAGTGTCTGCCTTCTGCTTAGGTCATGATCCCAGGGTCCTGGGATCAAGCCTAAGATTGGGCTCCCTGCTCAGCAGGGGGCTCGAGCTTCTCCTTCTCCCTCTGCCCCTGTATGTGCTCTTTCTCCGACTCTCTTTCTCAAATGAATAAAAAAAATAAAATCTTTTAAAAAAAGAAATAAAGTTATTGTCCCTCCTTGTCCTGCCCTCATGACCTCTAACCAGTTTCTACCATGGAACAGTGTTTTTCCTACAACTCAAATAAAGTTGGGGCTCTGTTAGCAAGGAAAAGAAGTGGGTACATTGCCCAATATGTAAGCAACCACATCATCTCCTCAACTTGCAGAAAGAAAGCAGAGATAAAGAATTCAGATTGGGAAAAAGCCTAATTCAAGGAAAAGAAAAGAAAAGAAAATTTCCCATAGTGAGTCCTCCATGTCACGATTCTCTCTCATTTGTGCTTAAGAGCTCCTGGTTTCCCATTCCACCCACCCCACGTCCAGTCTTCCTTCCTCCTCAGTGTTCATTTGTACTAAATGTCTTCTCCATTGACATAGGTGCTCAGACACCAAACCTGAGTCTTCTTTTTTTAAGATTTTATTTATGTATTTGACAGAGAAAGAGATCACAGATAGGCAGAGAAGCAGGCAGAGAGGGGCGTGGGAAGCAGGCTCCCTATTGAGCAGAGAGCCCAATGCAAGGCTCCATCCCAGGACCCTGAGATCATGACCCTAGTCGAAGGCAGAGGCTTAACCCACTTAGTCACCCCCAAACCTGAGTCTTATCCTTGCTTTTTTTTTTTTTTTTTTTTTTTTTAACTTTCCCACATTGTCCATGTTTAATCCTCAAGCAAGGTATTTTGGCTCTACCTTCAAATACCACCCATCACTTCCACTGTTGCTCCCATGGTCCAAACAACCACAATTTCTTTGTTAGTCCTCAAGACTATTTCAGGAGTTGCTAAGTGGGCTTTCCCTGTCTTTGCTTGCCACCAACCCACAACAAGCAGAGAAATTCTTTAAATATTTATAAATCTGATGCTACTCTTCTGTCCTTAAAGACTACCAATGACTTTGCATTGAACTTAGAATACAAATTCTGTGGAAAAGTAGATCAACTGCAACCCTCAGCCTATAAATTGTAACTCAAAGGGAGGATTCAAATAAAAGTGGTAAAGAAGTCAAGGAAGTTAATTATATTGGGTCAGAGGAGGTAGAAAGCTTAGATGGAACCACTTACTTTAAACATAAGCAAAATTAAAATGACAAAAATCTATGCAAATTAACTTCAACAAAAAGGAAAAAAAATTAAGAGATATGATATGCTTTGTCCATTAGGATATGTCCAGTTGCAACTAGCAGAACATTTGGCTAGAGATGTCTTAAAAAGTAGGGTTCCCTCCACCCCCATATAACAAGTGTGTAGGTAGGGAGCTCTAGGCTTGGTTTATGGCTCATTGACTTCAGGGCTCTGGGTTAACAGCTTTGCAGTTCTCTGAGCCTTTCCTTCATGAATGAGAACTGACTGTCATTGCTCAAAGTATCATATCCTCACAGTGCACTCAGAGGCAGGACATGGAGGGCAGTGCAGGGCATTGCTCTTCTCTGTATTTACCATCCTCTTATTACAAAGTATCTTTCCTTCCCAGCATCTTCTCAGAAGAGCCCAGACTTTACCCTGGTCTCTTTGGCCAGAACCGTGTTATAAAGCCACTCCAGCCCACCAGTCTGGCACATCTTGTCTGAGATTGAGAATCTCTATTCAAGACTTGAACAAGGTTGGGGTTCTGTAAAAAATCCGAGAAAAAGGGAGGTATTGGGTGAGCAGCCACCATGTCTGCACAACATGCCAAAAAGAGAGATGAAGAATCCAGTTTGGAAGCAGGCATAATCCAAAGAGAAGAACATTTCCCAGAGGTGACTGTTTCATATTATTGGAGGACTTACTAAAAACACGAATTAAAGACAAAAAAAATACCCAGTAACTAAATGCAGTGTGAAATCCTAGATTGGCTCCTAGACTAGATAAACTGTAGTAATGAGAAAAATGGTGAGCTTAGGAGGTTAGCTAATAGGATTGTGTTAATTTTGTGATTTTGGTTATTGTACTATGACTGTAAGACATTGACATTTGGGAAGCAGGGTGCAGGGTCTATGGAAATTCTTTGTACTATTTTTATTATAATGTCTCATTAAGTCCAAAATTGTTTCATGATGAAAACTGAAAAAATAAAAAAAATTTTTCAAAATTAAGAAAAGAAAGAGAATAGTATAAAATGGAGAGTTTTTTTAAGCTAAGAACATAAATTGATAAAATACTCATGTTTAAAACAAAATAGAAATGACAAGGAATAGAACTGACAGCTACAGTTATCTAAGTGACACAGAAAGAAAAGCTTAATTAACTATAATTAGATGGTAGAAATATTATAGAGGGCAAAATATACAAAAATTTTGCTATTTTCTTCACCTTTCATAGCAGGAGTCAGATATTATTTAAAGGGGAAATGTAATTATAAAATAATGTCTATAATCTCATAGTTATTTTTTATATTCCTCTTATTTTAACTTTTAGAAGGACTGTTTAGAAATTATCACTCCCTGCAGTGGGAAAGTATCTGAATTTTAACATTTCCTCAGATTGTACCTCACCATCTTTTTCTTTGATTAAAGTATAAGTACTTTAATTAATCCAATTAAAATGCCATACGTAATATGATGCAACCTCTCTAAAGTTATATATTTCTCTCTGTCTGGCTATCTATCTTTCTGCCTGTCTACCTATCTATTTGCCTATGTGTCTATCTGTCTATTTGTCTATCTACCTGTCTGTCTGCCTATACACAGAGATAGATGGCTTGAGTGGTGTTTACCAACGTATAGCACTGAGTGTTTGAATTTGTAGAATTTTGGTGGATTTCTCCCACCTTCTTTGTCCTGCTCTGAATTTTAAAAATTCAGAAATCTTAAAGCAAGTATGTGTTTTATTCCTAAAAAAAGTTAAAAGAACAATCTTAAAAAAACAAAAGATCTTACATATTTTGGGATGTGATAAGTAAGAACATCGTGTGTTGCATGTTTCCACATGAATAAAACCCTAGAATTTGAAATAATGATTCTTTCCATTGTCTCTTCTGTAAGTCCTCACACCTACCACCATGCTTTGTACATAGTATAAGATCCGTAACTGATAATGTCCTGGATTTGAACAGATGATCCAAAGCAGGGGGATGTCACTAAGGTGAAAAGATAGAACAAAAATGAGTTTGAAATGAAACGCCCATAAGTATAAACATTTGGAGTTTATGGGGTGCTTGTGACAGGAGATGCCTCACATGTATTCACCTGGAGGATGGACTAGAACAAAGAAGTCTACAGACACACACCTTCAAAAACTGAAAGAGGTAGCCAGCCCTGTCCCCAGCATATGGTGGGGTTGATCAAATGTTGGTTTGTTTTCCTTGCAGTTTGTGGAAGCACCTTCCTAGGGGCACAACGTGACAGTCTGTTAAAGACATGGGATTAGCAGTCACATCCCAAGGGGGATTTCTGATATTACTGAGTGGTACTCAAAGGGCAGTGGCTACAATGGAACAAACCAGGGTTTAATACCTAGTTTCCTCACTTCCTAGTATGCTGTCCTTCCTCCTATGTAAATTGGAGGTAATATTGTTGTGACTCACCTTGTAGGCTTGTTGTGAAGACAAATATAAGGGAATGGCCTAGAGGTAACTCTTTCAACTTCTGCCTTCAGTAACAACTAGTTACTGTTAATATCTTTGGAAAATTTTCAGGGGTGCCTGGGTGGCTCAGTTGGTTATGTGTCGGACCCTTGGTTTGGCTCAGGTACTGATCGCAGGGTCATGAGATAGATCTCTGTCTCTGGCCCTGTGTTCAGTGGGGAGTCTGCTCCAGATTCTCTCACTCCATCTCCCTCGCGCTCTGCCCCCCACCCCCGCTTTCTCTCAAATAAATAAACAAATCTTTAAAAAAAAATTCAGCTCAATACTTAATACCACAGACTGGTTCTTTGTTGCTTTACCATTTGTTTTCTTTTTTCTTTTTTCCTTTTATTTGTTTGTTTATTTATTTATTTATTTATTTATTTTAAAGAGAGAGAGCATGAGAGAAGAGAGGTGAATTGGAGAAGCAGACTCCCTGCCAAGCAGGGAGTCTGATGTGGGACTCAATCCTGGGACTCCAGGATCATGACCTGAGCTGAAGGCAGTAGCTTAACCAACTGAGCCACCCAGGTGCCACCCCCCCTTTTTTTTAAATATTTTATTTATTTATTTGACAGAGAGAGATCACAAGTAGGCAGAGAGGCAGGCAAAGAGAGAGAGAGAGGGGGGAAGCAGGCTCCCTGCTGAGCAGAGAGCCCCATAAAGGGCTTGATCCCAGGACCCCGAGATCATGACCTGAGCCAAAGGCAGAGGCTTAACCCACTGAGCCACCCAGGCGCCCTACCATTTCTTTTGATTTAGATTACATTCATTAATCTTTTTGTGCCTCTGTTTCCCCAGTCGTAGACTTGAGAAAATGACGCATTTTGTAGGTAATCAAGTGCCAAGTGCGCACAAATAATTCATACCAGGAAGCTGAAGTCGGCTCTTGGGTCACTCAGCTGATACCAGGCAGGGTTGCTGACCTTCTCCCCTGTAGAGTTGTTTCCTTATCTCTCCAACAGGCACCACCGAGTTGTCCTTCCTTTCCAAAGCTGCTTCTTGGCAGAGCTCATAGCTGATGATAAAGCACTTGACAAACATGGCATGCTGAATGGTATCTGGCGGGGGCATTTGAACCAAAGGTGAGGTGTCGATAAGGAGGAGAATGCTGACATATTTCTTATGAACAAAAGTGGGCTCTTATGAACAAAGTCCTTCTTGGATACCATTAAGCAGAGGTATACAGTAATAAAATTAACCATGATAATAACTAGCATTATTAAGAGCTTATTGCATTCCAGACAATGGAATAGTTGGTGGATTTGTACCACAAACAGACCATTTTTTTGACAATCCATCATATGATACAATTTTATTTCAGATACAATCTTGAAATAAAACAAGTGATACTAATGGTTAGAAAAGAGAGATATAGAAGACTTTAAAAAAAAAGATTTTGTTTATTTATTTGAGAGAGAGAGCAAAAGAGAGCACAAGTGGGGGACAGGGAGAGAGAAAAGCGGGCTCCTGGCTGAGCCGGTAGCCCAATGTGGGGCTCGATCCCAGGACCCCACGGTCAACACCTGAGTTGAAGGCAGAAGCTTAACTGACTGAGCCACCCAGGCACCCCCTAGAAAACTTTCTATTAAACTTTGCATATATAGTCATGCCAGAAAAAATAATACTAAAAGCATTAATAACAACACAATGCAACACAATACTAAAAGCATTAACAACAATACAATGCAACAAGAAATGGATTGATACTTTTTAATTTCATTAACGTATTTTTGCGGAAAATACCAAAGAATAAATTGTACAAGTTTCGGGGAATGATTTATGCATAAACTGAAGTAATTCTACTTCTGTTTTTTTTCAACTTTATAATCATTTTGCTATTACCCCTCCTGCCTATATCCACTGTTTAAATGCAAGGGGCAGATTCAAAATGTACCTAAAGTAAGCTCAAACAATAGTGAACCCTAACAAGTTTACTCTAGAGATGAGTGCAGGTAGTGGAATCCAGGCATGTCTAGGTTCAACTGTCAGATAGGCTGATTGTGTAATTTTTATGTAAAATAAAATGTTTAATAAAGAATGGATAATAAAAATGTGCTAATTTGAAAGTTATCTGTGTATAAGACTGTTAAAACTCAAGAATAATCATGATAATTATTCAAGACATGTTTAGACAGCAGGTTTTTTGTTTGTTTCCATTGTTTAGGGCATAAGTACTTGATTCCAGACAATGTTTAAAATTGTCAGTGCACTGGGATAATAATTTCAGGTTCTTGCTCCTCTTAAATTCTCTACAACCCTTCAGGCCCCTGGTGACTTATACCCTGGCCCCAGGTCTTGTTCTAAGTGCTCGGCATTCATTAACTCACTGAATTTTGGGACTTACCATTATCCCCATTTGACACATGAGATTTAGAAAGGGTAGGTAACTTGTCCAAGGCCATACAGTTAGTGGCTGGTCAGTGTGGATTTGAATCCAGGCCATCTCTTCTCTGAGGCTGCACTCATAGTGGTGGCTGACTCCAAAAAACACATTGTATGGTTATATGGAAATAACTCACATTTTCACTGTGGTCTGTATAGCTGTTTTTCCCTCCTTTTTCTTTCTCCTTTTCTTGTTTAGTTCTGAATACATTTGGGGAAGCACAAACGATCCGTATTCCTGGTCTCCAGGGAGCTGCTCTAAGAGCTGAGATTTGCAATTCGCTCAAACCACATTCGAGAAGATACATTTCAATAAAGAATCTGGGTGTATTAGACAAATGGAGTGGGGGGGGGCAAGGGCTGTAAAAGATATATTCTAAATTCTTCCTCTGAAAAGACTGTTAAAAGCTCAGAAAGCAGGGCATGCTAACAGAAAAGTTCCAGAAAGTTTTAGCAGGACAACTCAGCAAAATACCCCATAAATGATTACTTTTGACTCACTGGGGAAGTCTCTTGCAAGTAAGGGAGGCCATTGAGTTGTTCATATGTTTTTGTTTTTACTCCTGTAAACTAGTCATTAAAATTTCCAGGGAACCTTTACTCAGGGGCACATTGGGTCTGGAGAAGAAAAGGGTCTTCTTGTCCATCACCCACACACGTCATCTTTTGGGAGTTATAAATCAGGATGTTCAAAAACTGCTCTTTCCCTGACATAATCCCAAATGTATCCATCACACAAATGAAATGAGCTTCCTATAATTTAGCACAGTTTTGCTCTCACATACCTCAAGACAAGCTTCTTCCAGGAAGCTATTCCTAAAAAAGTGCGGGGGTGGGTGGTGGGACAGACTCAGTTTCACCTTGGTCCCTTTAATTTCATCACAGTCCTCGTCTGTTGACCAGGTGTTTAGTCATTCTTTCTAGTTTAGATGTTAAGGGCATTACAAAAAATAATATGAGCTGTAGGATTCTGTTGCATATACAATACACCAGTGACACACACAACAGATCAGTTAAGTACGGCCACATAGAAATGAATGGAAAATCACTGAAGTTTGGGTGTAATTTTGTTCCATTCATGCTGAATGATTCAGATATAAAACACATTTTTTTATCCTGTGAAAAATAATAGGTTCCCCAGTTAGTAAATAATTGATAAATTTAATTTCACTTTTCAGCTGTTTTCCTGAGACTCTCTCTGTATAGAGCCACAACCTCGTGACTTTTCAGCAAGGGTGACACATGGAACCATTACTCACTCGGTAAATAACCGTATCGCAGGACAGCAGAATTACCCTTCGTGTCTATAATCTCACAAGGCTGCCCAACCTTCCAAAGAAAAAAAGGAAAAGAGACCTAAATGCTGCATCAAAGGCATTAAGCATTAGTTTTTTGACAGAGGTTACTTGTTACATGTTAGTTTTTCACAATAAATGCCAAGTTGTGGCTTGCGTTGAAAACTCGGCAGGTAGTAGGTGCACAAGGGAGGTTAGAAAAAAATAAATGTACAGTGAAGAGCTACAGTTTATCTTGAATTAGTGACAAAATCCATTTTTTAAAGTCCCAAGTTGGTGAATTAATGAGAGAGAGAGAGAGAGAGTGTGTGTATGTGTGTGTGTGTATGGTTTCAGTCAGTCTGGATCCCAGCAGAAGCACAGAGTTTCAGATTCTCTTTATTTCTGTTAAACACAAAACAATAAGGAATTGACAAATCATTTCTCAAAGGATTAGGGTTCAACACAAAGGGGCCATCCTGACAGTGGGTATGGTGCAAATACTAGGGAGGTTACCTAGGAGAGTTGGGGAATTTCTCTTCTGGGGGGAAGGGTTTAAGGGAATGGGAGTAATGAGAGGGGGACTCACCTCTAGATGATTTCTGTAGGGTCTTGCCTTGAGTGGATGAGAAGTATCAATCTTCCAAGATCCATTTCATCTTAGGGTTCCAAGATAATAAAGACAGAACAAACCACTAGTGCCAAGATAGGTCACATTTTGGCTGAACTGTCTCAATAAGATAGTGTTTGTCTTTCCAGGAGACCTCTAGCTGATATTGTCATGGGGCAGAGTTGAAGCAATATAAAGTTCTTTTCAAATGATGTTAAATTTAGTATTCACCTAGTGCCATTCTTCAGAGAAGCACATTTTGCCATTGCAAAGGAGCTCATTCATCTTGACAACATTCTTGGTCAGCAGGTATTATTATGATAATACCTTGAGTTTATTTAGCACCCTTTCTCCTTTTCAGGCGAGGACGAAGCCAGTTGGGCAGTCAGTCAACAACATTTATTGAAGTCTCTTAGTTTGTAGAGCGTGTATTAAATCACTGTCAGACACCAGCCAGCCCTGTCCTCACCACACATGGAACGCACCTCTGGACTGGCCAGCAGGGAGCCCACACACCGGCCCTGCTCGGGGCTGCACCCCCGCCTGTCTGATTCTCACTCAATGGCTTTTATTTGCTTACATTTACTTAGGGTTATAGCAAACTTCTCTACATACAAACTTTTGGAGAGTCTCCCCCCCCGCAGATTCTGTCTGGGCCTGACAAGCCACAAATATCCTCTCCAGGGTTCAGGCTGTTTAAGCAACCCACGTAGTTAAAAGCAGGAAGCACAATGTTGCCCAGAAATGAAAAAGAGCAAAGCGACAAAATTAACTGAATGTTTCTAACCTAAGAAAAGGAGTAGGTGGTTTTCTGAGAGCTGGGAGTCGGTCCTCCCCAAACCTGTTTGCCTGCCCCAGTTGGAGTGGACACTGGACTTTGGCCAGACAGCTCAACTCCCTGCATTTTTCCCAGGATAACAGGAAAGGGCCAGGGCTCTAGGGGAAGGAATATATGTTGTGAAAGTTTTCAAATGCCAGAGGAAATGTGATTGTCCAAAAAGTAGAAAGTAGATTGAGGCAAAAAGAAAATAAAAAGCATCACTGATAAGCACCTAACTGAGGGGGGATATCTATTTCATTTCAATGAATGCCCACTCAATCCAATTTTCTCCTCTCTGTGTGTTTCTTTGTGTACCTAAAATGACACTATTCAAAATATGACTATTTAGCATACGTATCATAGCATGAAGCAAATGGTCAAATTTTAGAGGACCCTTTGAACTTCTGTATTTTCCCATACATAGCACGGATAGAATGCCCATTAGATTTCTAAAACTGTGTGCCAAGAAACACTGGCCTTAACTGAACAACATTCAAGTGCCATATTAAAAAAAAAAAAAAAATCAGCTTTAAGACAAGTTAAGACATTCCAAAACATAAATTTATTTCTTTTCGAAGATGCACAGATTATCTTTTGTATCACTTTTATGATTAAATTTTCACTCACTTTTCATATAAAGATTTTTGTGTTCTGAGTTTTACCCCTTAGTAATTACCGTGAACCATGAGTAGCAAAGATTCCCCAGATAGTAACCTAGATACCAGTGATGCAAGTTTCTTGTGTAAAGCGATATATAAATCCAGACAGTTCAAGGCTGTTATGAGAACTTCATAAAGTCTTCCACAACCAAGGTTTCTTATAGCTGTCCATTTTACCAATATGAGGGGGTGGTCCTGTCCTCATGGTTCCCCCTACTGTAAAGTTTCTGCTCACAATTTATTAATCTGAAATTATTTCCCATCATTACTAGTTGTTAAGGAGTTCAGATCATGTGGCTTTGGGCTGAGTGACAAGGTAGACAAACAAAAACTGGGATATTTTCACTATGGAATTAGAGAAACAACTACATCAAGTATCCAAAAGCTTAAAAAACTTTGAGTTTGAATATCACCCAATTTTGTTCCTTGCCAGAAAATCAGATTTAAAAATCATTACTGATTGAAATCTACAGAAAACTGTAAGACTTAATTTTAGTCCACCCATGTTTCTTTTCCTATCTCCATTACCAGAATAATCACAGGTGGTGGTTCTCCAGTTCCATGTCTCAATATTTCAAAGCTCATGGTATAGAAAGGAAGCTCTATGGAAAATGGAGACGAGACATAAACTATCGATTGGGGGCATCTGTTGTAAAAGCCTCAAAACTTAGACATCTATGAGCTCCCCTCTCACTTTGACCCCTAAAAATGGCAAGAAAAAAAAAAAACTTCTCGGAAATAGTTTTATCAAAATAAAACTAACATATAAATAGTTTTTACTGTCTGCTAGCATGAATCTAGCTTTCCCAATTTGGGATATTTAATACTTAACTTGGAGTATTAATAACGTGGAATTCTATTCATCATATGCAAACGTATGAAGGAATCCAAAGCACTCAAATTAGCTTAGAATATTTGTTCTTCTTAGAAGTAAGTAATCAGCAACATTTCCATGTGCCTTTTAGCTTTTTATATTTCTCATTGGCACAGGGAAAATCTAGGCTTTCTTTGTGTATTTATTTATATATTCATTCACTGGACACTATTTGTGGATCATTTTCCATGGGTTGCTGATTGGCTTCTTTAGGAAACAGATGTGAAAAAGAGTTTATTACAATCAAAGTTTATCAAGGAGTGCCTTTGGGACCCACCACCTGTGGAAGAGAAGGGAGGAAATCTGGAGTTCTCAGAGTGTGTCGTTGAGCTGTGATGCAGGCTCAGCCAATCCCATGGGACTGCTTGGGTTAGATTGGTCAGGATCAAAATGGCTAGACTTCAGCACTCCCATGACCAATAGTCACTGGTATCCCTGGAAATGGCTGTGACCTTGGACTGGGCAGCTCTCTGCAGGGTTCCATGTGCATATTTGTTATAGTGTTTAGCTGACCATAAGAGCTGAGCAGAAGTGCATTTGTCTCTCTTACGACAGTCCTTATGGGATTAGTTTATGCGGTGATGGTGGTGGTGGTGGTGGTGGGTCCCAGTTCTTTCCATCTTGCACTTGTGCCATCCCCAAAGTCATTGTCAACAGCTCCATGGTCGAAGCTCTGCTGTGTGGGTGGGTTTCAGATGGTGGGAAAGGGAAGGGAGGATCAGAGCAGTACAGTTCACTGTCCTAAGACCCAGACCCAGAATGGCACATATCACCACCTCCACTCGCATTCCGTGTTCAATGCCAAATCACGTGATCATGAAGAGCTGCAAGGGAGGCTGGGGGTTGTATCTAGTTGGGTCATCCATGTACCAGGTGACATCCAAGTGACAGGTCCTTACTGTGAAGAAGGGCTAATGGATTGGTTGACAATAGCAGTCTTTGTGGTAACAGGTCAGCAAATCTACTTCACAGTAGCCCCTGCTACATTTTGGACATATGCTATGGGGATTTCCATCTCACAGACAGTAGCTCTTTGCATGTCACAGGTCTTACTTACACAGCAATAAAGCATTGTCTGGAGCCTGGTTATCTACCTTGGCTGCATCTTGATATGAATTAGTAAGTTTTAAACATGCTCCTGCTGGGCCCCTGCTGGAATCCCAGAGCTTCCGGTTCCATAGGTTTGGGATCTGGCTTGGTTACTGGGGTTTCTAAAGCTCCTCCAAATGATTCTCCGGTGCCACCAAGGTTACCAACAGCTGGATTAGCAGGTAAAATAAATTCTGTATCAGTTAGGCTTGTGTGTGTGTGTGTGTGTGTGTGTGTGTGTGTAGGCAAATTTCTCCTCATCTTTTGGTTCAAGCAAATGAGGTAAGTTAATGGCTCAAGTGAATAAAACATCCATGAAGGTAGATCTGGCTTTAGGCAAGACTTGATTCAGAATTGGGAATGAAATCACCAGAACAAGGTCTCTCCTCTTCCCCCTTGGTCTGTCTCTCCCTCCCCTGCCCTCTGCCACCCACAGGATTCCTCTTTTTTTTTTTTTAACCTGTATTTCCTGCATGTTCTCTTCCTTCCCAGCCTGGCTATGATGGTACAATGCTATCCACCCAACCTCCTCTTCAGATCAAGTATAACAGAAGAATAGAAGGGCTTCTTTTTTCCTTTTGGTTTATGTCTAATCAAATGTGTCTTATATTTATACAAAAGAATGTATATAACATAAGTGTACAATTGAAAGAATAATAATAAAATCAAGTTCTGTCTACACGCCACAAAAATTAAACAGAACACCATCAATACTTTGTAGATCCCATTCTTTGCCACTGTCACCACCCCCGCCATACACACACAGAGCACCACAAGAAATGTAGCTCATATGTTGCTTATTTTTATGCTGTTTTTGACTTTACCTAATTGAACTCATACCATATGTATTTTTCTGTAAGTGACTCTTCAATAAAAATTTCTCAATTTTTTCAAATTTATCCACATTGATGTATCTCTCTGTGGTTTCTTTCCACTGCTGTATGTTGTTATACTATATGACTTTACTCAACTTACTATCTGTCCTCCATCCCATGGATATTTAGGTTTTCATAGTTTTTGTTATTATAACTAATGTCACTGCAAATATTGTTATATGAGTTTCTCGGTATTTAAGAGTGTATTGGAATGTAAAGTATGAATATCTTCAAATGGTTTCAGGGTAGGAGAGCTAGCAGAACTGACTGCCAGAGTGTTGCACTATTTTACATTCCCACTAGCAGGGTATGAGAGAGCTGCTCTTCCTCACTGTCAGGACTTAGAAATCCTTTATCTGCTATGTACAAATTTTGTTTTATTGTCGTTTTAACTTTTATTTTCCTTGTTGCTAATTTGTTTTAATATCTTTTCTTTTGGTATTTAATATAATACTAAAGATTATTTATTAATGTCTATATATAATATTAAATATTATGCATTTATTAATATTTAATAATAATCTTTTCTATTTCTTTTGAAAAAGTCTGTTCAGGTCTTTGGCCTCTTTTTTTCTATAGAGTTTTGCTTCATCTTATTAATTTTGGCTACTCTTCCTCTATCAGTTACATATATTGCAAAATCTCCGATCAATTGGCAGGTTTTGGGGGGTATATAAAGAAGTACTGAATTTTAATGTATTTGGATTCATCAAACTTTTCTTTAATTTTTACACTTTGCTTTCTGTTTCAAAACTTCTATATTCTATAGTTATATCTTTTTCTATAGCTTCTTCCTCGTAGTTTAAATTTTTACTATTTTCATTTAGGTATTTAATCCAGCTATAATTTTTTTTGTGAGTGGTGTCAAGCCTTTTGTCTAATGGATATATAGGTTTCTTCATTCTATTTATTACATGACCTATGGTACATGGCTGTTTTCATTGTCTATAAAGTGAGTATGATACTAGGTGCCATCTATATTTGCAACTCCTTGCTGTGTAACAAGCTACTACCAAACTTTGTAGCTTAAAACAGCATCTGTTATTGCAGATTCTACAGATAAGGAATTGGGTTGTCTATGGCGCAAGTTCTGTCGCAGGCTGCAAGCAAGGTACTGATGGGGGCTGCAGTCTTATCGGAATGCTCAGTCAGGGGAGGATCTCCTTCTAAGCTCACTTGCATGGTTCCTTAGCACCAGCAGGACAATTAGCCTTGGTTCCCTCCTGGCTGCTGGCTAGAAATGTCCCTCAGTCATTTGCCACCCAGCCTTCTCCACAAGGCAGATCATAGTGGCTTCTTTCAGAAAAAGGGAGAAACAGCATGAAAGGGGGTATCCCAGAGTGCATCCACAGTACCTGTAACCTAATTTTGAAAGTGGCCTCTCATTGCTTCTGCTATTATTTTCTTCCTCAGCAACCCCAGCCCTTATTCAAGGAGAAGGAATTCCATGAGAGTATGAATGCCAGGGGATCAGTGGGAGCCTCCTTGTAGGCTGCCTACCACACGGGTTCATGGATCTTTTGTGAGAAGTCAAGGAGTTAGAATATGGAAAGCATCAGATTAGCTTATAAGATATAGTACTAGGCACTTAAGTTAGTGCTTGGTGGTAGTATTTAGGGTGTGGTGTAGCTGACACTTGTTTTAAACACCCAGTTTCCATATATAAGTGGGTCAATGTCTAGGCTCCCATAAGGCCATTTGTCTATTTTTCCATTCCCATAGCAATGCTAAGAATTTTAATTTGCATCAGAGTCTCAGTAGCAGGAACCTCTTTTTTCAGGAGCTTTCAGGAGCTTTTTGACTAACCTTGACCCTTTGTTTCTCCCTCTATATGTTAGAGTCTGGGAGCCTCCAGCCCATACCAGGGCCCATTTCTCTACTTCAGCGGGAGGGAAATCTGAGATTGAAGATGTACAATTGCTTTGCTAGGAACATGACAGGAAACTGCAGATAGAGGGCAGCATGAAAAGGGATGAGGTTTCTGGCCCAGCACCCACCCCCAAGAGACTGCCAGGGGCTGTGGCAGCCTATGGGTTCAGGTACCTCCACATTGCTCCCCAGTAAAAAAGTGACAGAACCTATGCAGGTAGGTATGGGGGTGACACAAAATATTAATGATGTGTGTTGCTCACTAGACTCTTGGGGCATTCTCTTCTCCCAGCACCCTGTCCCAGCACCCTAGTGCTGCGGGAGGTGTTAAAGGCCAAGTGGACAGGGAAGGCTAGAAGAATAACCTCTGCATAGTGGACCTATTCTGAAGAAATGGCTCTAAAATTTTACTGATTTTAAAAATCCCCAAACGCGGAGCTGTTGTCAGATTTACCTACACAAACAGAAAGGAGAATTTCTTTTCAAAGCCTTCTTTTTCCCACCCTGAGTATTGACCTGGGAAAGACTTGCATTTTACCCTGTCTATGAAGTGAGAAAGCACTAGAGAACTAGAGATTATTGAATCTGATTCAGATGTTTCTGATAAAACACAAATAGGAAGACACTTGATATACAACCTCAAATCTTCTTTTGGAAGGACACAAATCTTCAAATGAATGCATAGTAGTTTAGAGAAATCTTAGATTTTCAACATGCAAGTGCTACATGTGTGAACATGAACAGCTCAAATGGAGATTTGTGCTGGAGGGGAGAGACACCCTTCCTAACACCCAGCATCAGGAAATGGTGTTTAAAGAATCGAAGCTCTTTGTTTTGAACAGAATGTCCTCTGGTCTGCGAAGTTATCTCCATAGTACTAACCATGTATGAGAAGGCATAATAGGGAATTATCACAATTACACTGGATAATATTGACTCAGCTATTTGAAGAACTCAATAGCTGAATCTTTGCTAATTAGATTCTCCACCTAATGGCTATTCTTAATTCATGGAAAATATTTTCAGAGGATTTAATGATCCGGATAAAACAGGAGTGCAGCATGTTAGTCACATATTTAAATAATTCCTCAAAAATTGAAGGGTTTAAGACTGGAAAATTTATAAGACCCAAAACCCATCTGGCCCTATCAAAATCACAGCCATGCCACTTCTGTATTTCTGACCTGTTCAGTGGTAGGGATTTCACTTGATAAAAATAATTTTGGGAAGAAACCAAACACTTCTCTGTATTATTTTATTTTATTTATTTTTTTAAGATTTTATTTACTTATTTGACAGAGATCACAAGCAGGCAGAGAGGCAGGCAGAGAGAGAGGAAGGGAAGCAGGCTCCCTGCCAAGCAGAGAGCCCGATGTAGGGCTCCATCCCAGGACCCTGGGATCATGACCTGAGCCGAAGGCAGAGGCTCCAACCCACTGAGCCACCCAGGTGTCCCTCTATATTATTTTATATACCAGTTATGCCAGCTCAAGTTTTTAACTAGGTTTGCTGGGATAACAAACAAACAAACAAACAAAAACACAAAGGAAGGGGAAGGAATAGAGAAGATATGGATTTTTCTATATAATATTTTCATTTTATTATGTCAAGCTTTTTCTTCAACTTTTAGATACCTACCTCTATTTGTTCTTATGGAGAAGAATAGAGAAACTAGGGAATTTCAGACAAGGGCAAAAAATTGCCCCCCCCCCCCCCGCCCCACCTGATGATGGCCTCTGTGAGGTCAGCAGCTGTGACTTATTGGCTTCTGTCTTTAGAAGCCGGACAGAGAGAGCAGAGAACGGTCTGCTTCATCAGGGCTGTGCTGCATTCAGTGGCACTTGAATGCTCTGCAGAGGCAACGAAGTTTGTGTGTATATCCAAAGAAAAATGAGTCCAGAGACATGGGTTTTAAGTAGACAGAAAGAGCTTCTGATAGTACTAAAATTTTCCATATTTTTCTGGGGATGGAACAATGAAATGGGTAGGACTGAGCTGTAATTATTGAAACACGTGGATTTTACAAAGTGGGAAAGCCTCTCTTTCTACTTGTGCAGAGGGTAGCAGAAAGGAGGCAAGATGTATAGGGTTGTCTTGAATGGGGTGGCATGATTGTACCTGCTTTACTTCTCCTGGTCTTTCCGGGTTGTTTCATCTTATCAGGCATCTAAGAGAACGCTGTGTGGCTGGTAGGGGTGCTCTCTATTTATTTCATTTCCAGAACTGATACAATTTTTCTGTGCCTTGACCTTGCAAATACCATCAGTCTCCCACTTCTTATGCATTTATAAAATGTGTCATCCAAGGTATTTTTATGCTAATGCAGTTGTTAATGGTGCCAGACAGGAAATATTTCCTTCTTCTTCTTCACAGAAAATTTGAATTGGAAAGCTAACTCCAAGATAAAAAGTTACTATTAGTTAAACACACACAGACACAAAAGCACTAGTATCTATCTTTATTTTATATAACATATGTGTGTGTGTGTATGTATGTGGGTGTGTATATATGTATTCTGTATTTTTTTTTTTTTTTAATTTCTAGAATTTCTGGAGTTGACCTTACAATTAATAGGAGGTCATTTAAGACACAATTGAGCTAAATATTATGATGGTCATTTCAGGGTTTTTGTTCCTGGCTAGAGGATACTATGTCTTTTATTCTATATTAGGTAGTTTGATGCCTCACACTGAATTAAGCTTGTCACCTAGATGACCATAATAATAAGTTAACCATTCATTCCAATCTTTTTATCAAGCCAAAGAAACTAGGGAAACAGCATTGTTTGATGATCTCATTGGCCACTTCTACAGGCTGAGATGCCTACAAGGCATAGCTGGAGGCGAAGGTAAAGACAGCCTATTGTGGGATTTTCTTGGTTACTAATCTAGGTGATCTTTCATCCTGTGCTTTTATGTCTACATGTGTGAAGATGCAGAAGAAAAATAAAATGAAATAAATATTTGGAGTTGGGTTTTATGTGTTAATCAGGGTCCTCTTTAAGCTAAAATCGCCGGGAAGGCAGCATGATGTATTTCCAGCTCCTATCCCTGCAGACCTTCACCATAATTATTTCTTGTCCTGCAGCTCTACATACTGGAATCAGGGCTGGCATGGTAGGAGCAAATAAAGCACGGGTGCATTTGGCAGGGGCTGGGGTGTGAATACACACATTGCAAAAAGGCCAGCTGGGCCCTGCCACCTGCCACTCTTGGTGCTGTTGTTTGCTTGGGTCACCCCCCAGCTTGGGGGGTGATTGTATATGGCTGGAGAGAAAATGGAGCCTGGTAAGAGTTTTGACATCCTGGAGGGTTTGTGAATTCACCCAGCTATTTTCTTTCTTTTGTGACTTTATTCACTCTTAAATATTTTTCCTTTCTCAAACATTCATTTTCGACCCACTGTAAACACTGTAAGTATATGTACATTATTAATGTTGTTGTAAAACATCCAACAAAAGGCTAGGAGTAGGTCTGGCCCCACTAGAACACAGGAACTATCAGATCGACAAATGGAAAAGCAAAAAATACTGAGTGTGTAATTTCTCATCCACTGTCCTCTCTTCTGTAAAACTTGCTCAATTTTTAATTATAGTGAAATTCATCCTGTAGACCTCTCCATTTTCTTTAGTCTACCTGGAAAGACCTTTATCAAAGAGAATTAATATTAAAGGTTAGGTGGGACGCCTGGGTGGCTCAGTCAGTTAAGCATCTGCCTTTGGCTCAGGTCATGATCCCAGGTCCTGGTATCAGAGTCCTGCGTCCGTCTCCCTGCTCAGTGGGAAGGAAGTCTGCTTCTCCCTCTCCTTCTGCTGCTCTCCCTGCTTGTGCTCTCTCTCTGACAATTAAATAAATAAAATCTTTAAAACAAAACAAAAAACTAAAGGCTAGGAAATAAGTCTTCAATGTTGGAGACATGGAAGTTCCAGTCTTACCTGACATGATTCATGTTAGCAGCCAACTGGAAAACCCAAGGACAAAAAAGTCAAAGGGAAGTTCAAATATGAGAACATGATGGCTCATGGCCTTGTTAACAATGCCCACCTTTGGTTTAGAGAATATGTACAATCAGAAACCAGAGTCTCCTGTTTGGGGGTCCAGATACCCAATCTCACTTTCACAAGCCTTTTTTCCTTCTTCTTTTTAGAATTTTATTTATTTAAGTAATCTCTGTATAGGGGATTGAACTCATGATCAAGAGTCACAACTGAGCCATCTGGGTGGCCTACAATCTTTTCTTTTTATATAAAGTATGTTTTAATCCATGTAACAATATGCTCTTTCCATATAAGTTTAGAAAAATGGTAAGCAGAGAAAAATCACTGATATTTTTGACTCTTAAAGGTTAAAGTTAGAAATTCAGATGTATTTCCAATTGTTCCTTTTCTTTAGTCCCTGACAAATTCGGGAGCTAAAGCTTTTTCCTCCTTTTTCTGGGTAAAGCGGATGATTTTTAACATTTTCTGTTTTTATTTATCATCATTATTTGTTCCTAGAAAAACAAAACAAAAGAGAAAACCAGAAAAGGGTCCTGTTCTGAACACAGATGCAGTAGTAGTCTGTATGCTGCGACTGTCCAAGGAATTTGTTTAAATGTATTAAGGAGAAAGCTTTAAGACCAGGAATCTGGAAGTATGTTTTTTAGAACACTCACTCCCTGAGATGTTAAAACCTATTACTTAAAAATAGGATTCCATGATCCAGAAAGTTGGCCATCTTGGTGTCAAAATTCAAAGGATTTTCTTCCTCATTATGACTGCTCCTATCCAGAATGAGCTCACTTAATCTATGATCACCCAGAAGGTCTTGGGCTGCAATGTTCCCCGCACACATGCAGACAAGTAATTCGTATACCCCTTCTGCCCCTGGGGCACATTGTGTTACTACCATTTTAGAGAACACACTTTTGGAGGAAATAAATTTTTTTATGTGTTTCTAAACCGTGATGCAAGTGTATTTGCAAGGATGATACTACTTAAAAAAAAATTTACATTTTTGCCCTGTCATGGTTGCTCTTATGTGCAAAACTAGGTTTCCACAAGAGTGTCTAGGTTAGAGCAATTGCATTCTGGCACAGTCAGTCCTACCTCTGCACTCAGGACCTCTAGGGCTGTAGGGCTGTGGAACGGCAAATGATGGGTTGGTGCACAGATCTGAAATTCTGAGCATGGAGAAACTCTCAACTTAACTTGAAATCAACACTTTCAAAACTAAAGAAACTTCCGTCTGGAAGTTTTCATTAAATTACTTGTCTCCAATTCTGAGTCTTTGTATACACTGTATTCTTCCTTTGAAGCTTTGATAATTATTCTTGGTCTTTGAGCAGAGACAAGGAAGAAAACAGACACTACTTTAACTATAAGCATGTGCGAATTTTTAAGCAAATAGTTTCATTTCCAGAGAAATTTCAGGAGTTAGCAATGAGATGGTTTGGACTTTTGGGGAGGACCGATGTAAGCCCCGTGAAACCCCATGAAGGCATTGTGCGGTGCAGGACCCAGAACCAGTCCACATCAGTGTGCGTTGCTATGGAAACGTGACAGGTACTGATTCTTGCCTAGAGTCAGTGCCTTACAGACATCATAGTCAGTAACTTAGGAAACATGCCTCAGTGAAGATTAATCTAGGGTAACCTATAAGCAAAATGACTGTGTGGTTTATGAAAAAATATGAAAAGACTAAAAATCAAAATAAATAGCATGCATCTGTTGACTGTTTGCTGTAGCTCACGTGATCTCCTCGGGTCTGATACCAGCGCCTCACACATTTAGTTAGGTAAACACGATTCGCAGAGGCCCAAAGACAGCTCCGGAACCAAACATTTGGCATTAAAAACCAAAGATCCCGTAATTACTAAAGCGACCCCCCTCCGGCACTGGTTTTATTTTTAAGCACCAGCCTATTGTCTCTTAACAGTTTCACTGGGTATTTCACAAACATTTAATCTCAACCGGTGAGGCTGTATGCACAGAGCATCTCCAGGCAATGCTGTTAAAAGCACAGGCTGCCTCCTTCATGCAGATGTAAAGCCGACTCCCAGAAGTAGTGTCAGAGATAGATATTAAGATGCTTGGCATTTACTGGGAAAAAAATTTTCAGGAGAAGGAAGTCAAGCAGGCTAAGGAAGGGAAGGAGCCAGAGGTGGATGTCAGGTCCTATCTAAGACAAAGAATAGAGCAGGCTGAAGGGATGGAGAGCAGTGCACTAGGTAGAAGACATTTTAGATTAAGAAAGTCTTCCTGAGAAGGTGATCTACAAGCAGGGACCAGATGGTGTGAATGTCTGGGCAGAGAGCATTCCAGCAGAGGAGGCAGAATATGGAAAGGTCCTGAGGTGAGAGTCTGTTTGGTATGTTCAAGGACCAGTAGCGGGACTGAAACAGGATGAACCAGAGAAGAGTCAGAGTTGTGAGGGGGAGACCGGACAAGTGCACAAGGTGCATTTGGTACAGACCTGGTTAAGTTGTGGTGGAAGAGGGATGGAAGGTGGAATTCGATCCTTCCATCCTGGAGATGTAGAGGGTACTGTCTCCAGGTGCCAGTCTTGTCACTTGCAAAATAAGGTAAAGGACCAGATAGTCTCCCAAGCCTTAAATTTCTGGGATTCTGAAGTGATTAACCTGGTGTGTCATGCCTTATTTCTTCACCTGGCTAACCAGGAATTGCCATTACACCTGAAGAACAATGAATAAGGCCCATGAACTCTCTCAGAAGAAACTTTAACACTGCAGAAGGACGGGGGGTTTGCTTTTAAGGGATCAACCCGTTTAAGAAGCAAGATCTAAGAACTCGCTCTCCCAGGGACTATGTTAGCAGTGCAAGGCAAGTCATTGGCACCGTTTTTACTCCTACCTTTAAATTTGACCTGCTTGTGGTTGCGTAAATGTAGGTTCACATGCAATTGTTTGATTTTAAAGTTAACGTGGTAGCAGAAAGTATGAGAAGGTAGAGCATTTGGGGCTGCTTTGGGCAGAATGTATGATGTAGTGAAAAGAACAGAAATAATTTATTATTGGTTTTTTAATGGTGTAAGACAAGTGAAGCTGCTGGAGGAATGAGTAACTGAACCCCCTTGCAGAGTGCACTGGGATAGAATTTAAGAGGAAAGAAACAGGGACCTCTGGGTGGCTCAGTTGGTTGAGTGACTGGCTCTTGATTTTGGCTTAGGTCATGAACTCCTGGTAGTGGGATCAGGCCCCCCATTGGGCTCCAGGCTCAGCGGGGAATCTGCTTGTCCCTTTCCCTCCTCCCCCTCTCTTAAATAAATAAATAAATAAATAAATTTCAAAAAGAGGAAAGAAACATAAAACAGCTCTTAAAGTCCTCACCTTTTAACTCAAGATTGTAGCTGAAGGTCAAGATTGGGATATTTCAAGTCCATTAAGTGTTTTTGTAGCATGATTTTTTTTTTATTGAGATATAATTCATTTTGTATAATCCCAAAACATTTCCATCACTGTGAAAAGAAACATTTTGTCTATTATTAATGTGTCCTCATTCTCCACCTCCATCCCTAGAAACTGGCAATCTGATTATTCTGAACATTTCATATAAATGGAATCACATACTATGGAGTTTGTGCCTGGCTCTTCTTGCTTATCATTTTTTCCAAGGTACACACACCTGATAGCAAGTATCAGTACTTCATTACTTCTTATTGCTGGCTAATATGGCATTGTATAGATGATTCAGATTTTGTTTATCCCTTTATCAGTTGATGAGCATTTGTGTTATTTCTCTGTTTTGGCTACTAGGAAAAATTTTGTAACAAATGTTTATGTTCAAGTATTTGTATGGACATTATTTTCAGTTCTTTTCATGTGCATATAGGTCATTTGTGTATCGTATCTGGAAAAATGTCTATTCAAATCCTTTGCTCATTTTTTTTTATGTTGAGTTAACTCGCTTTTTATTATTGAGTTGCAAGAGTTCTGTAGATATAAGCTCTTACCAGAGTTATGATTTGTAAATATTTTCTCCCATCTGTGGCTGTCTTTTCACTTTCTTGAGGGTGTTGCTTCAAGCAATCTTTTTTATTTTGATGGAGTGCATATATTTATGTATTTATTTTTTTCATTTTTGCTTGTGACTTAAGTGTTATATTTAAGAAAGAAATAACTAATCCAGGGTCACAAGGTTTTTTTTTTTTTTTTTTAAGATTTTATTTATTTATTTGACAGGGAGAGGGATCACAAGTAGACAGAGAGGCAGGCAGAGAGAGAGGGAGAAGCAGGCTCCCTGCTGAGCAAAGAGCCCTATGTGGGGCTCGATCCCAGGATCCTGAGATCATGACCCGAGCAGAAGTCAAAGGCTTAACCCACTGAGCCACCCAGGTGCCCCTAGGGTCACAAAGTTTTATACCTATGTTTTCTTCTAGCATTTTTATACATTTAATATTTGCCTTTGCTATGATGACTGCGGTGAATTGTGTAAGACTGATGAGTCACAGACCTGCCGCCCTGAAACAAATAACACATTATATGTTAATTTAAAAATAAAATTAAATTAAAAAACCATTTGCCTTTGATCTATTTTGAGCTAACTTTTTTTGTTTATTAAGTAGGGTAAGGGACCAGCTTCACTCTTTGCATGTGACTGCTGGCTGTCCCATCACCATTTGTTGAAAATACTTTTCTTTCCCTATTGAATAGTCTTGCATTCTTGTTGAAAATCAATGCACCATAGATATAAAGAGTTTTGGGGGGATTCCTAGTTCCATTCTGTGGATCTACATGTTCATCCTTTTGCCAATACCAGGTGACCTTGAATACTATAGTTTTTTGTTGTTTTTGTTTTGTCACTTTTGAAACTGGGAAATAAAAACTTTTCAGTTTTTCTTTTTCAAGATTATTTTTGCCATTCTGAGTACTTTGCATTTTCATATGAAATTTTTCAGCTTGTTAGTTTTCACAAAAAATGAAAGCTGAATTTTAATGGGTATTATGCTAAATCTGTAAACCAGTTGGGGAAAATTGCTAACTAAATAATATTGAGGTCCAATCCATGAACACAGCACGTCTTCCCATTTTTCTTCAACACTGTTTTCCAGTTTTGGGTGTACAAGGCTTGCACTCCTTTGTTAAATTTACTTCCCTGTGTTCTGTTCTTTTTGGTGTTATTGTAAAAGGAATTTTTAATTCTTAATTTTATTTTTAGATTGTTCTTATTATTGTTCTTATTATTATTTTAGATTGTTCATTGAGGTGTAGGAAAATATGATTGATTTCTGTATATTGGTCTTAGAGCCTCCAAACTTGCTGAACTGATGGTATATTTGCTCCACTAGTATTTTTGTTAATTCCTTGGGATTTTTTTTTTTCTATATACAAAGTCATGTCATCTTCAAATAGAAATGGTTGTATTTCTTCTTTTCCAAATTGTTTATTTTTTAAGGTCTTTTACCTAATTTTCCTGGTCAAAATCTCCAGTACATTATTACTTAGGACTGGTGAAAGCAGGCATGCTTGTTATGTTGTTGATCATAAGAGAAAATCTTTTGGTCCTTCATTTTTTTTTTTAAGATTTTGTTTATTAATTTGACAGAGAGAGAGAGAGAGAGAGACAGCGAGAGAAGGAATACAGCAGGGGGAGTGGCAGAGGGAGAATCAGGCTTCCTGTTTAGCAGGGAGCTGATAAAAGGCTCAATCCCAGGACCTTGGGATCCTGACCTAAGCTGAAGGCAGGTGTTTAACTACTTAGCCACCCTGGTGCCCCTAGTCTTTCATCTTAAATATAGCATGTGGGGTTTTTTTTGTAGATGTCCTTTATTATGAGGATGAATTTCCATTCCATCTCTAATTTGTTCAGTGTTTTGTTAATCATAAAAAGGTGTTGGGATTTTTCAAAAAATTTTCTGCTTCTATTAAAATGATATTATTTTTGTCTCTTATTCAGTTACAAAGGTGTATTATATCAATAGAAGTATTTTCTGTTGAACCATCTTTGCATCCCTAGGATAAAAGCCGATTGGTCATGATGTATAATTCTCTTTATTTGTTACTGGATTTGTTTACTATTGATTTATTTATTTATAACATATACTTGCAAGTGGTAAGGGGCAGAGGGAGAGAGAAAATCTTAACACGGAGCTTGACCTAATGACCCTGAGATCATGATGTGCGAACAAATCAAGAGGTGGATTCTTAACCAACTGAGCCACTCAGGTGTCCCTACTAAGGTTTTTAAAAATATTTTTCATCTATATTCATAAAGCATATTAACCAGTATTATTCTTTTCTTGTGGTATCTTTGGCTTTGGGAATCAGGGTAATGCTAACTTCTGGGATGAGGTACGCAGTATCCCTCTTCATATCTTTTTAGAAGAGTTTGTGAAGAATTGGTACTAATTTTTCTTTAAACATTTCGTAGAATTTACCAGCAAAGAAGTCTAGTCCTGGGGTCTTTTTGTGGGTAGTTCATTTGATTGCTATTTCAATATTTCTCCTTTATATAGGTCTATTCAATTTTTCATTTCTCCTTGAGACATTTTTAGTTGTTTGTATCTTACAAGGAATTTGTCCATTTTATTTGTCATTTAATTTATTAGCATACAGTTACTCTCATAGTATTCTCTTATAATCCTTTTTAATTTCAGTGAGGTTTGTAGTAATCTCACTGTCTCATAATATTAATCTTCTCTTTTTTCCCCCCATGATTAGTTTAACTAAAAATCAGTCAATTTTGTTGATCTTCTAAGAGGATCAGTTTTTTATTTCATTATTTTTCTCTACTGAATTTTCTTCATTTATTTCTGCTTTACATTTCTTTTGTTTTGCTTGCTTTGAGTTTAATTTGTCAACTTCTTGTGTATTCTTAAGGTAGAAGGTTATTGATCTCGGGTTTTTCTTCCTTCTCAGTTTATGTGTTTATAACTACACATTTTCTTTAAGAACTGCTTGAGCATCATCTGTAAATTTTAGTATGCTTTGTTTTTGTTTCATTCATCCCAAGAAATTTTCCAATTTCCCTTGTGATTATATTTTCTTAGCCCATTTGTTATTTAAAAGTGTGTTGTTTTGGGGTGTCTGGGTGGCTCAGTGGGTTAAAGCCTCTGCCTTTGGCTCAGGTCATGATCCCAGGGTGCTGGGATTGAGCCCCACATCGGGCTCTCTGCTCAGCAGGGAGCCTGCTCTCCCCCTCATCGCCCCCACCGTCTGCCTCTCTGCCTACTTGTGATCTCCGTCAAATAAATAAATAAAATCTTTTAAAAAAAACTGTGTTGTTTAATTTTCACATTATTTGTGGATTTCCCAAGTTTTCTTTTATTATTAATTTCTAAGTTCCTTCTATTGTGGTCAGATAACATACTTTGTATAACTTCAGTCTCTTTAAATTATTGGGACTCATTTTATGGCTCAGTACATAGTCTATCATAAAAAAATGTTTCATGTGTGCTTAGGAAGAATGTGCATGCTATCGGTGTTGGATGGAATGTTCTAAATATTCCTATTAGGTCTAGTTGGTTTACAGTGTTCTGAGTTTTCTATTTCCCTAATCTTTTAATTGTGGATAGAATTATTGCTATATTATTGAAAATGAGGTATTGATGTCTCAAACTATTATTTTTGAATTGTCTGTTCTTCAGTTCTATCAGTTTTTGCTTCATTTATTTTGGGTCTCTATTGTTAGGTAAATATATGTTTATAATTATCAGATACTCTTGGATAATTGCCCTTTTTATCATTATAAAATGTCCTTTGTATCTATTAATGATTTTTGTTCTGAAACCTATTCTACTTGATATTAATATAGTTACTTCAGCTCTCTTTTGGTTATATTTTTTTCCACCTATTTACTTTTAAAAGTTTTTTTTTTTTTTTTTTTTTTTAAGTAATCTCTACACCCAAAGTGGGGCTTGAACTTATAACCCCAGCATCAAGAGTCACATGGTCCACCTTCTGAGCCAGCCGGATGCCCCTCTATCCATTTACTTTTGATTTCTGTTTTTGTTTTTTAGTATAAAGTTTGTTTCTTTTACAGAGCACATTATTAGATCATTTTTACCCACTCCTCCAGTATCTGCTTTTTGATTGCGTAATCCATTCACATTTAACACTATCATTAATATAGTTGGATCTACATTTGCCATTCAAATTTCTTTTTTTCTTTCTTTCTTTCTTTCTTTTTTTTTTTTTTTTTTTGTATCGTCTTTTTTGTTCCTCCATTCTTCTATTACTGCTATCCTCCATGTTAAATAAATATTTTCTGGAGAAACATTTTAATTCTCTTACCACTTCTTTTACTATATTATTTTGAGTTGTTTTCTTGGGGCTGTCCTGGAGATTGCAATTAACAACTTATAAAGATCTTGTTTAAATTAATAGTAACTTAGGGCGCCTGGGTGGCTCAGTGGGTTAAGCCTCTGCCTTCAGCTCAGGTCATGATCTCAGGGTCCTGGGATGGAGCCCCACCTCAGGCTCTCTCCTCAGGGATCCAACTTCCTCCTCTCTCTCTGCCTCCCTCTCTGCCTACTTGTGATCTCTCTGTCAAATAAATAAATAAAATCTTAAAAATAAAATGAAATAAATTAATAGTAACTTAGTTTCAATAGTATACAAAAATTTTGTCCCTTGACAGCTCCATTCTCCCTCCTCTCCTTTATGTTATTACTTATAAAACTTGCATCTAAAGATACATTGTGCATGACCTTCAACACACATTTATAATTAGTGTTTACAGTAGTTGTCTTTTAAATTAGACAGGAGAAGAAAGTGCTACAATAAAAAATGTTTCTACTTTTATATTCATCCATGTAACTATCTTTTCTGGTGCTTTTTGTTTAGCCATGCAGATTTGTTTATTCATGTGGATTTGATGTGTCCTTTTATATCAACCTTAAGGACTCCCTTTAGTAATTTCTTATAAGGCTAGAAGCAAATTAGGTTTTGTTTATCTAGGAATGCCTTCTTTTAGCCTTTATTTTTGAAAGATCGTTTTGTTGGATATAGAATTCTTGGTTTACAGTTTTTTTCTCTTTCAACCCTTTGACTGTTGTCACACTACCTTCCAATTTCCCTAGTTTCTGACAAGAAATTTGTTGTTAATCTCATGAAGATCCCTTATTCACAATGAATAGCTTCTCCTTTTCTGTTTGAAGAGTCTCTTTCTCTGGATTTTCACAGTTTATTTTTATTTTTTAAAAGATTTTATTTATTCATGAGAGACAAAGAAAGAGAGAGGGAGGCAGAGATGGAGGGAGAAGCAGTTTCCCCGTGGAGCAAGGACCCTGATGTGGGACTTGATTCTAGGACCTTGGGATCATGACCTGAGCCAAGGCAGATACTTAACTGGCTGAGCCACCCAAGTGTGTGAATTTTGACAGTTTAATTATGCTGTGTCTAGGTATAGATCTCTGAGTTCAGATACACTTGTGTTCATTGAGCTTCTTTGAAGTATATATCAATATTTTTCATTAAATTTTGTAAGTTTTTGTCCACTACTTTTTCAAATAGTCCTTCTGTACCTTTTTTCTTTATCTTCTGAGACTCCCAATATACATATGTTGATAGACCTGATCATGCTCATGTTCAAGTCTCTGAGGTTCTGTTCATTTCTATTTCTTTTCTTTCTGTTTTTCTAACCAGATAATCTCAGCTCACCTATTTTTAAGTTTGTTGATTCTTTCCTCTACCAGCTCAAAATTGCCAATATCTATTTGGTAAAAATTTCACAATTATTTTACTTTACTTTTTTTTTTTTTAAAGATTGTATTCATTTATCTGACAGAGAGAAAGAGAGAGAGAGAGAGTGCACAAGCAGGTGGAAGAGCAGAGGGAGAGGGAGAAGCAGGCTCTCCACCAAGTGGGAAGCCCTATATGGGTCTGATCCCAGGACACTGGGATCATGACCCAAACCAAAGGCAGGCACTTAGCCAACTGAGTCCCCTGGGTGCCCCAATTATTTTACTTTTCAACCCAGAGTTTGTACTTGGTTCTTTTGTTTTCCCATTTTTTTTTAATTTTTAATTTTTATAAACATATAATATATTTTTATCCCAGGGCTACATGTCTGTGAATCGCCAGGTTTACACACTTCACAGCACTCACCATAGCACATATCCACCCCAATGTCCATAAACCCCCCCCAACCCCCCTCCCCCCGTCAACTCTCGGTTTGTTTTGTGAGAAAAGGGTTACTTATGGTTTGTCTCCGTCCCAATCCCATCTTGTTTCATTTTTCTTCTCCTACCCCCTTAACCCCCCATGTCGCATCTCCTCTCCCTCATATCAGGGAGATCATATGATAGTTGTCTTTCTCCGATTGACTTATTTTGCTAAGCATGATACCCTCTAGTTCCATCCACGTCATCGCAAATGGCAAGATTTCATTTCTTTTGATGGCTGCATAGTATTCCATTGTGTTTATATACCACATCTTCTTTGTCCATTCATCTGTTGATGGACATCTAGGTTCTTTCCATAGTTTGGCTATTGTAGACATTGCTGCTATAAATATTCGGGTGCACATGCCCCTTCGGATCACTACGTTTGTATCTTTAGGGTAAATACCCAGTAGTGCAATTGCTGGGTCATAGGGTAGTTCTATTTTCAACATTTTGAGGAACCTCCATGCTGTTTTCCAGAGTGGTTGCACCAGCTTGCATTCCCACCAACAGTGTAGGAGGCTTCCCCTTTCTCCGCATCCTCGCCAGCATCTGTCATTTCCTGACTTGTTAATTTTAGCCATTCTGACTGGTGTGAGGTGATATCTCATTGTGGTTTTGATTTGTATTTCCCTGATGTCGAGTGATATGGAACACTCTTTCATGTGTCTGTTGGCCTTCTGGATGTCTTCTTTGAAGAAATTTCTGTTCATGTCTTCTGCCCATTTCTTGATTGGATTATTTGTTCTTTGGGTGTTGAGTTTGCTAAGTTCTTTATAGATATTGGACACTAGCCCTTCATCTGATATGTCATTTGCAAATATCTTCTCCCATTCTGTCAGTTGTCTTTTGGTTTTGTTAACTGTTTCCTTTGCTGTGCAAAAGCTTTTGACCTTGATAAAATCCCAATAGTTCATTTTTGCCCTTGCTTCCCTTGCCTTTGCCGATGTTCCTAAGAAGATGTTGCTGCGGCTGAGGTGGAAGAGGTTGCTGCCTGTGTTCTCCTCAAGGATTTTGATGGATTCCTTTCTCACATTGAGGTCCTTCATCCATTTTGAGTCTATTTTCGTGTGTGGTGTAAGGAAATGGTCCAATTTCATTTTTCTGTATGTGGTGTCCAATTTTCCCAACACCATTTATTGAAGAGGCTGTCTTTTTTCCATTGGACATTCTTTCCTGCTTTGTCAAAGATTAGTTGACCATAGAGTTGAGGGTCTATTTCTGGGCTCTCTATTCTGTTCCATTGATCTATGTGTCTGTTTTTGTGCCAGTACCATGCTGTCTTGATGATGACAGCTTTGTAATAGAGCTTAAAGTCTGGAATTGTGATGCCACCGACTTTGGCTTTCTTTTTCAATATTCCTTTGGCTATTCAAGGTCTTTTCTGGTTCCATATAAATTTTAGGATTATTTGTTCCATTTCTTTGAAAAAAATGGATGGTACTTTGATAGGAATTGCATTAAATGTGTAGATTGCTTTAGGTAGCATAGACATTTTCACAATATTTTTTCTTCCAATCCAGGAGCATGGAACATTTTTCCATTTCTTTGTGTCTTCCTCAATTTCTTTCATGAGTACTTTATAGTTTTCTGTGTATAGATTCTTAGCCTCTTTGGTTAGGTTTATTCCTAGGTATCTTATAGTTTTGGGTGCAATTGTAAATGGGATTAACTCCTTAATTTCTCTTTCTTCTGTCTTGTTGTTGGTGTAGAGAAATGCAACTGATTTCTGTGCATTGATTTTATATCCTGACACTTTACTGAATTCCTGTACCAGTTCTAGCAGTTTGGGAGTGGAGTCTTTTGGGTTTTCCACATATAGTATCATATCATCTGAGAAGAGTGATAGTTTGACTTCTTCTTTGCTGATTTGGATGCCTTTAATTTCTTTTTGTTGTCTGATTGCTGAGGCTAGGACTTCTAGTACTATATTGAATAGCAGTGGTGATAATGGACATCCCTGCCGTGTTCCTGACCTTAGCGGAAAAGCTTTCAGTTTTTCTCCATTGAGAATGATATTTGTGGTGGGTTTTTCATAGATGGCTTTGATAATATTGAGGTATGTGCCCTCTATCCCTACACTTTGAAGAGTTTTGATCAGGAAGGGATGCTGTACTTTGTCAAATGCTTTTTCAACATCTATGGAGAGTATCATATGGTTCTTGTTCTTTCTTTTATTAATGTGTTGTATCACACTGATTGTTTTGTGGATGTTGAACCAACCTTGCAGCCCTGGAATAAATCCCACTTGGTCGTGGTGAATAATCCTTTTAATGTACTGTTGAATCCTATTGCCTAGTATTTTGGTGAGAATTTTTGCATCTGTGTTCATCAAGGATATTGGTCTGTAGTTCTCTTTTTTGATGGGATCCTTGTCCGGTTTTGGGATCAAGGTGATGCTGGCCTCATAAAATGAGTTTGGAAGTTTTCCTTCCATTTCTATTTTTTGGAACAGTTTCAGGAGAATAGGAATTAGTTCTTCTTTAAATGTTTGGTAGAATTCCCCCGGGAAGCCGTCTGGCCCTGGGCTTTTGTTTGTTTGGAGATTTTTGATGACTGTTTCAATCTCCTTACTGGTTATGGGTCTGTTCAGGCTTTCTATTTCTTCCTGGTTCAGTTGTGGTAGTTTATATGTCTCTAGGAATGCATCCATTTCTTCCAGATTATCAAATTTGTTTGCATAGAGTTGCTTATAGTATGTTCTTATAATTGATTGTATTTCTTTGGTGTTAGTTGTGATCTCTCCTCTTTCATTCATGATTTTATTTATTTGGGTCCTTTCTCTTTTCTTTTTGATAAGTCTGGCCAGGGGTTTATCGATCTTATTAATTCTTTCCAAGAACCAGCTCCTAGTTTCGTTGATTTGTTCTATTGTTTTTTTTGGTTTCTATTTCATTGATTTCTGCTCTGATCTTTATGATTTCTCTTCTCCTGCTGGGTTTAGGGTTTCTTTCTTGTTCTTTCTCCAGCTCCTTTAGGTGTAGGGTTAGGTTGTGTACCTGAGACCTTTCTTGTTTCTTGAGAAAGGCTTGTACCGCTATATATTTTCCTCTCAGGACTGCCTTTGTTGTGTCCCACAGATTTTGAACTGTTGTGTTTTCATTACCATTTGTTTCCATGAATTTTTTCAATTCTTCTTTAATTTCCTGGTTGACCCATTCATTCTTTAGAAGGATGCTGTTTAGTCTCCATGTATTTGGGTTCTTTGCAAATTTCCTCTTGTGATTGAGTTCTAGCTTCAGAGCATTGTGGTCTGAAAATATGCAGGGAATGATCCCAATCTTTTGATACCGGTTGAGACCTGATTTAGGACTGAGCATGTGATCTATCCTGGAGAATGTTCCATGGGCACTAGAGAAGAATGTGTATTCTGTTACTTTGGGCTGAAATGTTCTGAATATATCTGTGATGTCCATCTGGTCCAGTGTGTCATTTAAGGCCTTTATTTCCTTCTTGATCTTTTGCTTGGACGATCTGTCCATTTCAGTGAGGGGAGTGTTAAAGTCCCCTACGATTATTGTATTATTGTTGATGTGTTTCTTTGATTTTGTTATTAATTGGTTTATATAGTTGGCTGCTCCCATGCTGGGGGCATAGATATTTAAAATTGTTAGATCTTCTTGTTGGACAGATCCTTTGAGTATGATATAGTGTCCTTCCTCATCTCTTATTATAGTCTTTGGCTTAAAATCTAATTGATCTGATATAAGGATTGCCACTCCTGCTTTCTTCTGATGTCCATTAGCATGGTAAATTCTTTTCCACCCCCTCACCTTAAATCTGGAGGTGTCTTCGGGTTTAAAATGAGTTTCTTGTAGGCAACATATAGATGGGTTTTGTTTTTTTATCCAGTCTGATACCCTGTGTCTTTTGATTGGGGCATTTAGCCCATTAACATTCAGGGTAACTATTGAGAGATATGAATTTAGTGCCATTGTATTGCCTGCAAGGTGACTGTTATTTTATATTGTCTCTGTTCCTTTCTGATATACTACTTTTAGGGTCTCTCTTTGTTTAGAGGACCCCTTTCAATATTTCCTGTAGAGCTGGTTTGGTGTTTGCAAATTCTTTCAGTTTTTGTTTGTCTTGGAAGCTTTTAATCTCTCCTTCTATTTTCAATGATAGACTAGCTGGATATAGTATTCTTGGCTGCATGTTTTTCTCGTTTAGTGCTCTGAATATATCATGCCAGCTCTTTCTGGCCTGCCAGGTCTCTGTGGATAAGTCTGCTGCCAATCTAATATTTTTACCATTGTATGTTACAGACTTCTTTTCCCGGGCTGCTTTCAGGATTTTCTCTTTGTCACTAAGACTTGTAAATTTTACTATTAGGTGATGGGATGTGGACGTATTCTTATTGATCTTGAGGGGGGTTCTCTGAACCTCCTGGATTTTGATGCTTGTTCCCTTGCCATATTGGGGATATTCTCTCCAATAATTCTCTCCAATATACCTTCTGCTCCCCTCTCTCTTTCTTCTTCTTCTGGAATCCCAATTATTCTAATGTTGTTTCGTCTTATGGTGTCACTTATCTCTCGAATTCTGCCCTCGTGGTCCAGTAGCTGTTTGTCCCTCTTTTGCTCAGCTTCTTTATTCTCTGTCATTTGGTCTTCTATATCGCTAATTCTTTCTTCTGCCTCATTTATCCTAGCAGTGAGAGCCTCCATTTTTGATTGCACCTCATTAATAGCTTTTTTGATTTCAACTTGGTTAGATTTTAGTTCTTTTATTTCTCCAGAAATGGCTTTTATATCTCCCGAGAGGGTTTCTCTAATATCTTCCATGCCTTTTTTGAGCCCGGCTAGAACCTTGAGAATCGTCATTCTGAACTCTAGATCTGACATATTACCAATGTCTGTATTGATTAGGTCCCTAGCCTTTGGTACTGCCTCTTGTTCTTTTTTTTGTGGTGAATTTTTCCGCCTTGTCATTTTGTCCAGATAAGAGTATATGAAGGAGTAAGTAAAATACTAAAAGGGTGGCAACAACCCCAGGAAAATATGCTTTAACCAAATCATAAGAGATCCCAAATCGTGAGGGGGGAGAAAGGGGATAAAAAGAGGTTCAGAAAGAAAAAGAAAAAAAAAAAAAAGAAACAATTAAAATAAAAGAAAACTAAAAAGGAAAAAATATAATATATATATATATATATTAGATAAGCTAGTTAAAAATATATATATATATATATTAGATAAGCTAGTTAAAAAACGTTAAAAAAGAAAAGGGTAAAAGTTAATAAAAATTGGCTGAAGAAGAGAAAAAAAAATTGAAAAAGAAAAAAAAATAAATTAACTGCAAGGCTAAAGAATCATGGGAGGAGAAAGCCATGAGTTCTGTGCTTTGCTTTCTCCTCCTCTGGAATTCCGCTTCTCTCCTTGGTATTGAAACCGCACTCCTTGGTAGGTGAACTTGGTCCTGGCTGGATTTCTTGTTGATCTTCTGGGGGAAGGGCCTGTTGTTGTGATTCTCTAGTGTCTTTGCCCCAGGCGGAATTGCACCGCCCTCACCAGGGGCAGGGCTGAGTAATCCACTCGGGTTTGCTTTCGGGAGCTTTTGTTCCCTGAACGCTTTCCGTAGAGTTCTGGAGGACGGGAATGAAGATGGCGGCCTCCCAGTCTCCGGCCCGGAGGAGCCGAGAGCCTGGGGCCCCACTCCTCAGTGCGCCCTCAGAGAACAGCGCCCAATTACTTCCATCACCCTGGCCTCCGGCCACGCTCCGAGCTGACCGAGCCTGTGAGCGGTTCAAGGTAACCCCGAGCTGAGAGCTCACTCCTCGGCTCTGTCTCTGTAGCCGGCTTCCCTGTTCTAATACCTGTAAGCTCTGCGACACTCAGACACCCCCGATCCTTCTGTGACCCTGTGGGACCTGAGGCCATGCTGACCCCACGTGGGGTTCACCCCGGTTAAGCCTCTGGAGCAATGTCCCTCAGCAGAACAGACTTTTAAAAGTCCTGATTTTCTGCTCCGTTTTCCGCCGCCTGCTGGGAGCTGGCCCCTCCCCCCGCGGTCTATCTTCCCGTCTCTTTGGATTCACTTTTCCACCAGTCCTACCTTTCAGAAAGTGGTTGATTTTCTGTTTCTAGAATTGCTGTTCTTCTTCTCTTCGATCTCCCGTTGGATTTGTAGGTGTTTGAAATCTTTAGATAAGCTATCTAGCTGATCTCCTGCTACCTGAAGTAGTCTCAGCCTGCTACTTCTCCACCATCTTGACTCCTCCCTGTTTTCCCATTTCTTTATTGGCATTTTCTATACAGTGAGACGACATTCTCATACTTTGCTTCAGTAAGATACATACATACACAGAGTTTCCTATAGCTCTTTAAACATCTTTAAAATACTTGATTTAAAGGTTTTTTTGTTGTTGATTTTGGGCATTTTCATTTGTTTGTCTTGGTTTTTTGTTTTGTTTTGTTTTTGGCATTTTTGTTTGTTTGTTTGCTTCTTGTTTGTTTGTTTTGGTCTAAGAAGTCTAATGTTAAATGCCTGGACCAAGAAACTTCCCAACCTTTGTGAGGGGCTCTGTGTATGCTTTCAGGCATGTTTTCAGTGTGCGGAAAGGCAATTTACAGCTGTGGCTTAACCTCCATTACCAACTTGTGTGGAGTCCCAAAGTTAGCCAAATATGAGAAATTAGGCCTTTCTCAAGTTCTTCCTGAACATGTGCTCATCCTTAAACATGCACATGCCTTCTGGATTCCCAGGTATGTATGAGTTTTCAGAACCCTTTCTGAGTATTCCATGATCCAGTTTTTACTTCTAAGTTTTTTGCCTCAACTTTTCTTATTGCCTCATTCAGCTTCAATGTTTAGATAAATTGTTACTGATTGTTTTTAATAAATGCCTCCCAGGAAATGTTTTTTTCATTGGTAGGCTTCTGAGTCAGGGTTGATAAAGACAAGCCTGTGAGCATGCTTTTCCAGAGAACTGCCAGGGAGATCAAATAATGATGATTTTCACAGAATGGATCTTTATAGGAACTCCAACCCCATTCTGATTCCTCCAGTGTCTACTAGACTTCTGGTTTTCACTGTGGTTATGGGGTTGGAAAGATGGGAATAGGATAGGATCAGTTAAAATGCCTCAAAGCTCTCTGTTTTTACTGAGATCAGCTATTTTACCTGACTCAATGCTCCTTACGTTGTTCCAAGCAATGGATTAATTTCTATAGTTCTGAAAAAGTTTATTCTGGTAAGTTTTGCCAGTGCTTTTATTGTTTTTATGGAGGAGAGGATTTTCAGTAGAACTTTCTCCACTATTCCTGATAACACCACTTGTAAAATGTTTTATTGAAAGCATGTTTCCAGACAGTTATCTTTTATCCGAAGGTTTTTCATCAGCGGGGAAGCCAGTTGCAGAGGTGGGTAAAGCAGAGGCAAATAACCCATTTATGAAAGTCACTCAGAGTCAACAAGGCTTAGCAAAGAAAAAAAAAAAAACATAGCTAGTGTGTGCAACTATCATGTAGAAACATCAAGTCATTTGGGAAAAGAAATGCACAAAATTCCTTCAAGTAACTTGAAGTTTCTCATCTTGAAAGAAATGAGGATAATAATAATACCTAGCTTATAGAATAACTAACATTTTGAAAAACTAATAGGGAACATGGGTAGGACTTTGTGGTAAATGCACTCAATAGATGTTAGTTTTCATTTTATAAGATGAAAAGATTAAATTAAAACATTCAGTAAAAAATGAAATGACAACAAAAATGCTTCCTAATATTTGTCATTGCCTGACTATGAGTTAATTTTTTTAAGCCTATGGGAGAAAATTATCTAATGATCATGGGGAATATTTTAAAATTTGCCTCTCAAGATGGGCTGGAGCTTGAAATCCTGGTAGTGTCAGAGTTTCAGACTTGTCTGTGTAGACATTATTTAAAGACTGCTGAGATGCTTCTAATAGACAAACCAGAAAACCATTCTGTCATCAGTAAAAAGTAGGGGTGGTGAGAGAAAAGATATTCTAGGAATCCCTGGTGGGGAGTTTGGGGTGGTAAGCAATGAAGAGGTGATAAGGAAGGAACATTCAGAGTATGAAGATGGGTTGTCTGCCATCTTGGTCCAATGGAAGGTTAAGGTTTTAGAGTGGGTCAAGTAGTCCAATAGCTCTTTTTGCCTTATCCAGGAGGTCTGGAGTGGTTACATGACTTCCAATTACCTATAAATCTTCTCAGGTATAATGTGGGATGCTTATAATACAGTTAGTACCCTGAAATGATTTTTTGTCAACGTGGTGGAATTGGGGGTCTTGTTGATGTTCTTTTTGCCCTAAAGTGGTTGCTTTTTATGAATTTATAGAAAATAATAGTAACCTCTATTGAAATATTTCTTATTCTTTTATTTCATTCTGAGAAGCCTTGGACAATTTTTTTTATTAATTTAGCACTTAAGATGAAGGTGTAATGATTTATCTAAATGAAAACGTATTTGCTTACATAACTAATATTCAAACAGGATCCAACTGCCTTTCACAGAATATTTGGGGGTATGTTCATGATGAGTTTCTTGCTTTCTTTTGACACTGGGCTAACAAATAGCAAAGTATTAATGTTCAGATGCTCACCTTCAAATGATATAGAATGTGTTAAATAAAAAGCGAAGTGTGCCTTTCCTTCTCATCCTCTACTGTCTTAGTCTTCAGAGGAAGCCCATAACCAGTTTCATAGCTGCTCAGCCTTTTTTTCTTCATCCATGCACTACAATGTTTGTCGTTCATACTACACACACATAGACAAATGCACAGATAGAGACTCACACCCACACACTTTTACCCATATACCACACCCTATGTTTTGCTTCTTAAAAAAAATATAATCATATTATACATTAACAATAATCTCAGAGACCTCCAGTTCCTCTCCATTTTACTCAGAATAAAAGTTAGAGTCCTTATCTAGCCTCATCTCTATTATTACTGTTTAATTCATCGCTACACATGGTGGACTCTGTGTTATTCCTCAAACACACTGGACATGCTGCTGCCGCAGGGCATTTCCTGGGTTGGTCTGCTACTTTCTAACATGTGACGCTGGAGAACCAACATGCTGACATTTAGAAACAAGTACCTGGATAGTATTTCTGGGTCAAAATTCTTCAGTTTCAGTTCAGATCTTTTGGGTGCTTCAGAGACAGACTGAATATTGGCATAGACAAGGAAATTTAAGTTGCTACAGAGCCAACAGCTCCCACATTTATACATAATGATCCGATCTCATGTGCAAGTGAACCAGGCATAATTTCAAGTCTGATTTGAAAATTTAACTTACTTCAAAGACTATAAAATGGTTGAAAGATTGCTACTGAATGAATCATTCATTTCACATAGACTATTTGGCCAACGAAAAGCTGTTTAACAAATACATTTAAAGCAATAGTTTGCAACATGGTATCAGGGAGTAGGAACACTTTAAGATATTCAGTCAAAAAAAATTTTTTTTTTCATTGTCAGATAGGTTTCTGAAGCTCTGAGTCTTTAAAATCCACCTTGGGGGTTCTCAATAAACTTCAGTGTATCTATCTCAAAAGATTTGTACAGAAAAATTAGAAAAAATAGTTCAGAGAGCCAGTGTAGTCTAGAGAGCTAGATATAAGTCTTCACTTACAAGTAGTTGTTGGTGAAGGTGATGCCAGGAAGCACAGGGAGGAAGGTTGGAAGGGAGAGCTGATAGAGTATGTGCTATTGAGCAGGTTTCTGCCAAGGAGACCAGACTGGGTGGAGACCATCCCTGCAGTGAGTCAGAAAGGTGTGCTGGTTGTCCTTCCCTCCCATTCATCTTTGACTGAAGGATATTCTTGTGGCTCGTCTGGCCTGCCCTGTGCAAGCGAGAGAAAGTACCTAGGCATTAGGTTGCGGGGTCTTGCAGCAGCGTGTTATAACTATGCACTGGAGAGGTGGGCGCTATGGAGATGAAAGTGGGCACCGTCATCTCTGTTACACTCGTTGACCATAAAATGCCCTTTCCCTCTCCATCTCTTATGGATTTCCCCCCCTTTCTTTTTATAACAACTGTTAACATCATGTTGAACAAAAATTTTGTAGAATACACTTGGAAATTTTAGATCTACACTTGGAAGTTTTAGATTATGGTTTTTCCCTCCTGTCCCTCTTCAGATCTACATCATAACGAGGAAATGAAGGGTTCATAAGATTTGCTTTTATAGAAGAATGTCTGATGGGAAAGAATAAACTTTGAAATTCTGTCACCAGGCTCCCATGGCTCAGAACCTTGTGGTGGAAGTGGAAGTGGAAGTGGAAGTGCTTCCCACAGAAAACATTCTGAGGGAATGTTATTATTCCCTCTATTTATTCCACTATTCCTGATAACATCACTTGTAACATGTTTTATGTTGTATACAAGTATATATGTTATGTACATGTATATAACATGTATATGTTACATATAAGGGTATGCAACATGTTATTATTATTATCCCTGTTCCCATTATTGTGACTACATAACAAACCATTCCAAAGCTTAATACCTCAAAACGATGACATAGATTAAATTCACAGAGCCTGTGGATCAGGGACTTGGAAAGGGCATAGTAGAGATGACTCATCTCTGCTCCATAATGTCGGGGTTCAGATGGATGATCAAAGGCCTCTCACTCACATTTCTGGTATTTGGACACATCTATACCATAGCAAGTGTGTGTCTATCTCCCAAAGACCTTTCAGCATGACAGCCTCAAGGTAGGAAGACTACTTACATGGAGGCTCAGGGCTTCCAAGTCTCAGGTCCTGAAAGAAAGTCAGATGGAATTGTATCACCCTTTATGACCTTGCCTCAGGAGCCAAGCAATCCCCCTTCTACCATATTCTGCTTGTTAAGATAGTTACACTGGTGTGCCCAAGTTTAGAGGGAGAGAACATGGACCTCACTTCTCACAGAGAAGTGGCAGCATTGCACTGGAGGAGCAGCATATGGAGTGAGAGCTGCAAGAATCCAGCCATCTCTAGAAAACGCAAGCCACCATACTACCCAGGAATCTCAGCAGGTGGCGAGGTACACCTCTCTGGCACTGAGAGAAACTGCTCCATTCTCCGTGTCCCTGTGCCACATTAGATTCAATGCAACCCAAAGAGAATCATTCTGCTTCTTCGCTCCTTGAGGCCTAGAGTTGCCTCATCCCTTGCCTTATCTCCAGCACCCTGGTTAATGTTGTATCCAGCGTGTACTAAGTAATGTGTTTTGAATAAATGAGTACATTGCCTCTCATTTTATTTTGACCTTGATTATTAGGAGAAGGGGGAAGAGAAAGCAACACAAATGTCTGGCCCATGGGACTCAGTGGGAGATGTGATGCCACCAGTTTTCCCTTCATGTCTGTATTCCTCATGACATCCCATGGAGCAGGGGCCAAAAGTATTCCCATTTTATGGATGTGGTGCTTATGGCCAAAGAGCTGTAAGCCATGGCCAAAAGCACACAGATGGTACAAAGGATGGGAAGACAAGTTTTCCTCCAGGCAGGTCCATACTTTCCCATTACTCACCCCTCCTTTAGAAAGATGAAGAAGCAGAGCATGATGGAGGTTTATTTCAAACCCTTGCCCTCTGGCACCCTCCACACACATGGTACAGAGGTGTCAGAGAGGCTGGTTGCCTCTTTCCACTCCCCACTGGGTAGAAAACTCCTGCTCTGTGAAGCCAATTCCTACCTTTACTCCACGTGCCATGTATTGGAGTCTTAACCAACCATCCAGTTTAACGTTCAGGAACTTGGCTTCATTTTAGTTTTGCTCAGACAGCAAATTCATTTCCATGGAGCTGAAGCAACGTGCCCTGCCAAGGTATTTCAGGGCCCCAAGTACCCAGGAAAAGAAAAGCCACCCTTTCACCGTGTGAATCATGGCCTGTAAACAGCTGTTGGAAATCTGGTTCGTGTCCCAGCCTGAAGACTTCATCTTCTCAACTTTTTTTTTTTTTCCTTTTTAAGATGGAAGGCCTTTTATGAGATTTAAGAAGTTTATAGCTTTAGGTTAAGTAAGATCAAGCAATAAGAGTCCCATTTAATGTTTTTAAGAGAATCCTTAGACGGGGCTCATAAATTCTGGAACAAGGCAGCCACAGATTCCAGCAGAACTGATCTACTCGAAACTCCCTACGTAACCTTCTCCCTGGTGAGCTTTGGAAAATATTTGCTGCCCACAGCCTGGGGTGACAGCAAACATTCCTGCACAGGCCTGGTGTCGGGGCGCCATGGTGTGGCACAGCTGCGACCACGCCGGTTGGTCTCCGGCTTGTGGCCTGTCACAGAGTGTTTACCTGAGAATGAATCTGAGAGCCACAGGGCCGGACTTGTGTCTCGTGGGCGGAGGAAAATGTGCATGGCTATTTTAAAGCAGAGGGCTGTACGTCTTGTCCACGGCCTGCCACTCGCAAGGACAAACAGGGTTCACCTAACGAGGGGACATTCTCCAAACAAACCCCGTTACACTTCAAGAGTTGCTTTCAGACTGAAAAGAAAAGGGGACAAAAGGGTCTCACATGCGCCTACGGTAAAGAGAGCACACAATTACCGAGGCAGAGGCCAGCTGCCTGCACGTTCCTGTCACTGAGGGGACAGCCTCAGGAGAGAATCCTGTGGGGATACACCAGTGCACAGTCACATACATGTGCACATGCTCCCATACAGACAGACACACAATCATGCAGATGTGTTCACTCTCACATTCACACATGCACACAAATATATGCACAAAGTCACATACACTTTTATACCTACACTGTCACATACATGTACACAGATCTAAACACATGTACATGGTGGACAGACAGTCATAGAAATATACACACTCACACACACATATGCACAGTCACATGCACAGACAACTCACCTACAACGGCACACTCACATTCACACACTCATACCCACTTGCACACCCTCATGCACGCATCTCTTCACTTACAATATACACTCCTGCACCATGTTCTTGCAAATGCATATACTCTCATCATGTACACACTCACAGACACACCCACCCAGCACACACACTCACACATGCACAACTCCCAGTCAAATACACAAGTGCAGTGTGCAGTGTCTCTGATTCTTCTGAACATTTTTGCACGGTGTGAAGACCTTTTACCATCTCTAGTTTGGTGGGCACCTTCGCCCCAGGAGCCCTGCTTGGGCTCAGCTACCCTTGTGCATCTGCTGATGCTGGTTGGAGTTTGGGTCAAAAGATTTTTTTCTTTATTTTATTTATTTGACAGAGAGAGAGAGAGAGAGAGCGAGCACAAGCAGGGGGAGTGGCAGGCAGAGGGAGAGGGAGAAGCAGCCTGGAGCCCAATGTGGAGCTCGATCCCAGGACCCTGGGATCATGACCTGAGCCCGTGACAGATGCTTAGCAGACTGAGCCACCTAGGTGCCCCTCGCAACGGTTTCTACTTTCTCCCTCCTGTATCCTCAGCATGAAGGACAATGACTTCTGTAGTATTTTTGAGCCCAACTGGGTGCTGCCGGTGTTCTCCTAGGTTGGTTGAAACCTCGTGGCCAGCTTCACGGACTTGCAGAAGTTAATGAACAATTTGCATTTTCCTGTTTGATTACCTGTATTTTGTCAGCTGAAGTTTATCTTATGCAAACTGGTCATCTTTGTGTCCTTTCCCTCTTCCCAGGTGTTTTCTTGTGAAGCCCACAATGATGTGGTAAGAAATAACTTATTGAATGAGTCACTAGCTCTTCTGTAACCTTGAGTTGTCCTGGAAAATGCAAGTCTATTAATATACGGCACAAGTCTGACCCCAGACAGCACTGGTCCACCATATGGATCTTGGTACAGATGGTGACTTTTCTTCTGTTATATGGAAAATGAATGTATGTATGGACATTTAAATTATTGTTACTGCACAGAATATTACAATAATTTTATTAAAATAAAAAAGTATTAACACTTCTTTTTCAACCAAATAGTTTCAATGTTCTCATCATCAATTTCAGTGTTTATTCTTATGGTCATATAAGATACTTGGAATTTTATAAACAATCCACATTAAAATTCTCTGAATCTGGGTCCTAAAACTCATTCTCTAGAATAATCAGATACCCTTGTATGTAAATGATAGTGTCATCAGAGCAGGCAGTAAAACTGGAAAAAAAAAATAGGAGGAGTATGCAAAAATGAGTCTTGTGTGTGTGTGTGTGTGTGTGTGTGTGTGTGTGTGTGTGTGTATGTGTTGTGTGATAAAATATAAGGAATATAAATTTAGCATCGGGGGCACCTGGGTGGCTCAGTGGGTCAAAGCCTCTGCCTTCAGCTCAGGTCACCATCCCAGGGTCCTGGGAGGAGCCCTGCATCAGGCTCTCTGCTCCGTGGGGAGCCTGCTTCCTCCTCTCTCTCTGCCTATTTCTCTGCCTACTTGTGATCTCCAACTGTCAAATAAATAAATAAAATCTTTTTAAAAAATTCAGCATCGTACTCATTTTTAAATGTACAGTTCAGTGGCATTAAATATATTCACAGTCTTGTATAACCATTCATTTCTAGAACTTCTCATGTTGCAAAACTAAAACTAAAACTCTGTGTCCATTAAGGAATAAATCCCTGTTTGTCCCTTCCTCCAGCTTCAAAACCATGATTTCACCTTTCTAGATACCTTTATAAGTGGAATCATGCTCTATTTGTTCTTTTGTGACTGGCTTATTTCACTTTCCATAATGTCTTTAAGACTCTCCGTGGTGTAGCATGTGTCAGAATTTCTTTCCCTTTTAGTATTGAGTAAGATTCCGATGTACATATATACCACATTTTGCTTCCCCATTCATCTGTGGATGGACACATGGGTTGCTTTCACTTTTTGGTTATTGTGAACATGCTGTATGAACTGTGAGTCTTTTTAAAGTAAAATGACCCAATAACTGCAGATTTCTTGTCAGGTTGACCCTAACCTCAGAGTTGTAGTATCTAAGTGACTTCACCAAGGCCACACAGTTAGTAAGGGGGGTGGCGGGGTGGCCATAATCCAGAACTCTGATACCAAGTTCTTTCTAAGCCTCAGGAAGAGCAGTTCAAAGCAGCCTACAGCAGGACCCAGAGGCCCATGCAAGCTTATTCATGAGCATCTCTTCGCTCTCAGTCCTTGCTCAGCTGGGAAGCCGTGGGACTTAGTGGGTTTTCTAAGAAGATTCCTAGAAAGAGGCAGATTCCATGAATTTATTCTCAGTGGGCCAATAGGTGTTGGTGTGAGTTGGGTGAATGTGAAATTTCTCCAACTAGAAATTCTCCAAGGAGTTCCTCAAGCAGACAGACAGACACACACAGGCACAGACACACCTACCTCAACAACTGGGAGACCATTTTCTCCTCACAAGAAGTGACAAGGAGGCTGTAAAAACAATGGAAGAGGAGCAGAATTAGACCATGTGTCACTTCTGATAAAACCTAAGAGCTGGTGACTGCACCGCCATGGGATGCCATGGAATAAATGAAGGGTTTAGTAAGTAAAGATCGTATCATAACTGAGAACAGTTATTTCCTTTTTTGTCATGTTGATGGCTCTGACTTTACATATGGATATCGTATTTGGAAGAAGTAGTGTTTATTTCTAAAAGCATGAAATTAGGGAAGGAATGCATTTAGAAAATGTGAACATTAATACTTGCAAACATTAATGCAAACATTAATACTTGCGTTATTCTTCTCTCCCAAAAGGCAACGTAAAGGAAATAAGTTAACCTTTGGAGAAATGCAGAGGGCAAAACTTGCATACCCTCTTCTCATCTCCCTACCTAACTCCTGTTCCTTTCTCTAAGAACCTGGGAGGAAGGAGAAAGAAGGAGGGAAATTTCCATTCTTTTAGGAATTGAAAGACAGAAAATTAGGTTCCCACAGCTGAAGCAATGGGGTTGCTTCTCTTGTCTCAGGCATCCGTCCTCCTCTGCCACAGAGAAAGCTGGGAAAGAGAACCATGTAGGTGGAGTCCAAGAAGGGTGCTTTTGATCCCTGCCCTGCTAAATCTTGCCATCAGGGGTGTTGAGTACAATGCCTGGCCTCCTCTCAGCAATTCTGATATAATTGATTTGGGGTGGGGGGTAGAGCTGGACACATACATTTTAAAGAATCTCCCCACTGTGATTTTAATGTGCAGCCATTAAGACCTATTTGCTAGAGAGAGGAAACCCAGGCTGCCCACTGGTGAAGGGCTCCTTATACCTGTGAGATGGGGTGGGGAGAGGTTCTTGCCGTATTTTGTAAGTTCAGCTCTTCCCCAACTCACAAAGAAACCAGGACTCACAGCCAAATAGATTCCTGTCCCCAGTGGACAAGATCTTGTGAAAGAAAACAAGGCTATTTCCTGTGGAAGCAAACCTATGTACACGGTGACTATGCTCTTAGATCCTTCCTTCCTTCCTTTCCTTTCCTTCCTTCCCCCTTCCTCCCTTCCTTCCTGTCTTTCTTTCTTTCTTTGAAATGGGTAACAGTGAAGATCATGAAATTGTCACCTAGCATGATTGCATTAGCCTTGACTCCCAGGATGAGGAATATCTCATCCTCCTTGGTTGTTCTGGAGCCATATTTTAAGCATCAGTACCCTGGGTTCATCTGGTATCAGTAGAGTGTGTGGTGGAAGTTTGCAGTTCTGTTTTCCCCTGGCTGTCCTCTCCACATGACTACCTACAAGACTGGTTACCAGCTCTGGAGTTCATGCCCATCTACTGGAATGAGAAATAAAGAAGCTCTGAGGTCTACCTACAAAAATCTTTTTTTTTTTCCCCTCTGCCTCATTCCAAAGAGTCCCATTTCATACCTGGACCCAGACAGTGGGCAACAATTAGAGACTGAGTGAAAACCAACTCACACAAGGAAAGACTGCTTGAGAGATATTTAGACTCAACCACTCTTGGCTGAGTTTTCTCAGCACTCATTGGCCTAGAGACATGTCTGAAAATGGTAGCAAAGACTAGAAGGGATTCATTGAGATAAGAGCATATATATTGCAAAGGGGAACAGGGCAACATCTCCCAGAACTTTCAGGCTGGCTTTTTGGAAAGCCCCTCAAGGACTAATTAGAGCAAGAACTACAAAACAACAATGGCAACAGAGATCATGTCTTGCTAATGGCTGCCATTCCCAGGAACTGTGCTTTATTCTCATTATCTCATTTAAGATTTCAAGGAAGATAGGAAGACAACGATGTTGTCTGCACTTTACACATGAGGAGGTTCAGAGAGGTTAACTCTTTTGCTCAATGTCACATGTAGCCACTACATGCCAGCTGTGGATTCCAATCCAAGTCTATGTGATTTGAAGCTATGTGACTGGCAACTACTATCAGTGATCATTTCTTCATTAAGGTATTTCCTATTACACACAAGCCCTGCGACCTCCTACCCACTCTGACCACCTGTCCTTGTCACATTCATTTTGCACAGTGGTGTTAGATGCATTGTCCCCCAAATACACATTTACTAGTAGAGTCTGTGATTCAATACCCTTCTCTCTGTCTAACGGATAAGGTCCTGGGTGTATTACCCACAGCCCTCTGCAGTAACTCCCCGGTAGAAACCAGTTCAAGTAAGCATACATTCTTGACCCTGGACCTTTGTTTCCCACAGCCCCTTCTGCAATCCTTGCTCCCTGTTACTTATTGGGCTCCTGCCTGTCCTGCAGGGGGACTATATGAGATAATCACAATCCTGGACTCTGGAATCAGCCAGACCCTGGGTCATTCATTAGCTCTGTAATGGGAGAAATGTCATAGCTGTAAAATGGGGCTATGAGGTCAGGAATGTGACATTGTAAATGTAAAGGACCAGAAGATGGTTGATGTTCAATAAACCAGTGGTATTTAAATTGTGAGTCACATCTGATTAGTGGGTTGGGGACAGAATTTTTTTAATGGTTGACTTGGATTCTATTCTTCAAAGCCTAGCGCTAGCTCACTCACGCTTGTCTCCATTTAAGTTTTCTCCCTTTGCCTCCATCCTCTCGTCTCTGCTCTGAAATCCCTGGAAAATTCTAGCTGGGACCTCATATTATAGCTTTCCCTTCTCCTTCAAGTGTTGCAGCTATGCAGCAAATGAATCGTAAATTATTGAAAAGTTTTCCTAACAGGTTTCATACTTTTTCAGACATTGTGCTAGGTACACAGTAGGCCATGTAAAAACATTCTGACCCCTGACTTGTCTGTTGGAATTGAAAGAAACTGTGGAGAGTGACTCTGGGCAATGCTGCGCTGATGGTGTGAGAGAATGCTCAGATGCTCGGTACCCACCCAACAGACTGCAAAGCCTTTCACACCAACAGTGAATGAGGACTGATCAAATGACATATATTGGCCTGAAGGCAGAACTGTTCTCTTTATTGCATTTTATACCAAAGATATACAAGAGATAGAATCCACCAAAGTAGTAATTTCCCAGCCTGGAGGTGGGAGTAGAAGATCCCTGGGGAGAAAGAAAATTATTTCCAGGAGCCTGGAAATCACACAGACCATGGCCTTTGGGCTGAGTAAACACTGTGCTTCCTACCCAAGGTGCATTCCACCAGCTTTAGGATACCAAGGGTTGTAAAGCTCACCAGTATTTTATGTACTGCTAGAAAATAAACACTGATATTAAATTATTAGCACAATGGCTAAGATGTTGTCAATTGTCAAAAACATGCCAATATTGTAGATACTATGGTATAAAGGAAAAAGCATGTTTTAAGATTGATGAGATATTATATGCACTGTTTTTCAAGTTAAAATAGATATCTTGTTAGAGAAGATTAGTAAAGTTCAAATTTGTTTTAAAATGTTGCAGAACTCATGATAACATTTTCCTTTTTTGATGGTTGCTAAAAATACAACTATCTGGTGTTTTGACCTTTCGAAAGGCTTTCCTTCTCAACAATGTTGAAACTACCAGTTTCTCTCTCTCTTTGCCTCCTTTCAGGGGTTCCTGTGAAAAATCATTAACTCCTGGGGAGCAGATGAAGGTTCTGAAAAAGGTCGCAGAGGAGCTGCTAATTATAGATAATTAGTGAAGGATCAGATGTGTTAGGAAGTGTTTAGCTCTTACCTGTTGGGCTCCACAGAGGAACACGGTTTCCACAAAAATCACAGAATACAACAAAATGTACTTAGAAACATTACATCTGGGGAAGTGAAGTACCTATGATAAAGGTTTTCAAATATTAAACTATTTCCTTCAACATGCAGCCCTGACAGATTTCTTTCAAAGCACACCCTCACATTCATTATCATATTTAAGTCCGACTAGACCAAATCTGACCAGAAAATCCACTTGGGATGCTTCTGTGTCTGTGACTATTCACTTGCGTGATGGACATTCAGAAAGTGCTTTGCAAAAACAGGCCACCCAGGAGTCTTTGGAGTCAGGTGGATGCTTTCGGGAAGCCACCCAAAACTCTTAACGAGCATGACTTGTATTTTTACAGCCTACTTTTGGAGGTCTGAATGACGGGGTCTGAAACATTGATGTATCTGATAAATAGTGAAAGGTCAGAGCGTTTACTAGTTGCAAAGTGACATGCCAGCCATGACACAAACATGTGAAAAAGATCCGTGTCGGCTAATTAAAGAGGATTTTATAGACTTCTTGGCATCATAGATTTAGTGATGTTTAAGATGCTGGTTCATTAGTTTATATTCTGGTTCTTTCAATAAGACGGTGGGCATCTCCTCTTCATATTCCACCTTTACATTTCTGCCATGGCCCTGCAGAGGCACCCTTCTTCCTTGGTCAGATAGCCTCCCTTTCATGAACCCAGAAGACATCTGCATCTTCAGAATAGCCTCCTGACTTTTCCTATAAGATCGGGGTTGCAGAACTCAGAGGACCAACTCTGTTTTTCTCGTTACCAGATCTGTCCCCCTGTGTTTGCTCTGGACCGACAAAGACAAGAAGCAAGACATCAGGAGTGGTGGCTGCTTACAATTTGTTGAGTACCTTTGGACAGGTCTCTCTGGACCTCATCTGGAAAAAGCCTTCAAAGGCCAGAGGAGAAATTAATTCTCTGCCTGATTTTTAGTCCTAACCATCTATTTCCATGGACTATTTTTCTGAAGGCTTTAATGGGCACCATAGACACACACATATCTCCTTTTTCATCCTAATGCCCCAGAATAATTAAAGTAAAACTCCATCTCTTGACATTTAGTGATCTCAGATTTTTCCTAAATTTGCCAGAAAGATGATTTTACTTGACGTATATTGGAACTTGCCAGAAAGATATGTGGTACAGTGTTGCTCGAACTGAACTTCTTGAAGGCAAAGCATTATTGAAGCACAAGTATGCTTCAGGATCCTTTGGCTAGAAGTCATCAGGCCCAGCAAAGCACTGTTCCCCAACCATCAGGGAAAGTGAACTCACTTAAAACCAAGAGCAGTCCAAATGTGAACATCCATTGACCAGAGTTTGTCGAATGCCTGCTACAAATACAGCTTGTGCCAGGCACCTGATCCTGAGGACTGGTCCTAACTCCTCTGATGGACTCAGAACCAACACACTTGACAGCTTAGAGAATCGTCAATCCCTCGCATGAATCTCATGAGAATCTCAATCCCTCGCATGAAGGAACAAGAGACTCTTATCCCAGGAGCTCTAACCAAAGAATCAACAAGAGGTTGCTCCTAGAGTATGCTAATTTTTGTACTTTTACCTTTTATTGGGAAATCTGAATTTTAGCTCAATAATTTCTTGGTTCACTAAATGATTATTGGGCTCTGGAATGTATAGTCTAAGTCAGTATTAAAAGCAAAATGAATGTTGCCCCCAAATTGAGGCTATGGGAATGTCCAAGGTGTCAACAGAGAAGAACTTGTCAAAACACAGATGTCCGCACATCTGGACTACATGATCCATTTTGAGGTGTAACCAATGTCAGCTTGCACATGGCAGGTCTCAGATTGAGACCTAAGGTCCCCCTGAGCCCACGCAGGATCACTTCATGTTCTCCTTCTCTGACCAGTTAGTTCAGGGGGAGCACGAGGGGAGTGCTGTGCCTTCAGCCCGATGTGGCGTTGCCTGCCCAGGTTCTGCCCGTTGCCTCTCTGCAGGGTGATGTTGCACTCCTTGTGAAACACCCCATTTGCCAGGGACAGCACCCTCACCTCAGATCTGGCTACGGTCACTTTCTCATGTTAATATAGAAAATGCAATCTGCCTTGGTGTCTGTGATTTTGTTTTGCTTTACAAAATCTGTGTGAGTGTCCTTGCTTCTTCTCTGTTTTTAGCCATTTCTAGACTGATATTGAAAGGTCAAATCCTTTTCCCTGTCTTCTCTGAATACAGAGGAATTGAGCTCTATGCAAAGGACCTGCAGTGAGAGACACACACGGCACACATTCCTGATGAGTTCCCACATGTAGCACTTGGGGCTCCTTGGAAAAGAGGGACATTGTTTCCCATGGAAACAGTCACCCGCTTATGAACCACCTCTGGCTTTGGGGCTCAGGGCAGATCTCTAATTTGCACTGTTTACGAGGTTCCAGCATGACACATCAGTGAACCCCTGGCCACCAGCAGCTCCTGGCTCTGTGGTCAGACCCGGCTGGGATGGTGTCAGGGCAGGACAAGCGGCTCTGCAGCGGAGCCCAGAGGCTCCCAGAGTCCCTACATTATCACCTCATCAGCTCCCTGGGGTCTCAGACAAACACAGCCTTCCTAGTGAAGGAAATAATGCTCTCCTTGTGATGCAAAGCCCCCCATGGGGACTGTGAAGAGCTTCCTGGCCTTACTTTGAGCGCAGCTGTCTGCAAGTCCTCCTGCAAAGCAGAGGCGAGAGGGCGGGCCTGGCTGGGCTCAGGTGGGCAAACAGTCATTTTGAAGGGAGACACACATGGCCAGGGATGTGGATTCGCCCCCTCAGGAAGTGTCCAGGTTCCATGCTGCTCTGTGCGGCATAGTGATGCAGATTTCCTCTTAGCTTCCCGATTTCAAAGCCAGAGCTGGTTGGAGACTTTTCAGAGCTTCACACCTGGGAACAGCTCCTTCCAGAAGGAAAGATTTCCATGGACTCTTCGGGGAGGTTGGCTGAACTCTGGCTCTGAGTCTCTTCAAGGAAAGCATCACTTTGGGGGTGGGGGAGATAATGGGAGGGTCTGATGCTTTTATGGCCCCAGGGACTGTTCTTGACATTCAGGTGTACTTCCTAATTTCCTCAGTGACCAGTTTGTGTTCAAAGAGTGCGGCCTCTGCTCCATGCCCCTTTACTACACATACTTCTTAAAAACAAAACAAAACAAAACAAACTCTTACATCAAGCCACTATGATTCTCAAGATCCTGCTGTAGCTCCCTATTATGTGAGAACCAAACAGAAACTGATTTCCCCCATAACACCTATTCAGCCTGCAGGTCTACCCCAAACAGCTCTTCTTCAGGGTCTCCTCACTGTCTGGTCCCAGTCGACATCCAATCCTTCCCACTCTGCAGACACTTGTATATCACACAGAGAAGAGCCAGGTTGGGTTTGCTTACTTCTGGCTCCTGATGGCTAACTTAGTGCTACACACAGTAGACCCTTTGTACTTGAATCCTCCTCTGCCTATTACACACTTTAAGACTCTCAACAGGAATTTTTCTGCTGCCAGGCTCACACACATCCGGTGTCCTGGTCCTCCTAGTCAACAATTATGCCCCCGGACCCTTGACCCCTGATTTCCACTTCAAAAGAGCCATATCATCAAGGTCCTTGGAAACTCAACTTGCCTCTCCTCTTGCAAACTTTTCTATAGACTATGATATCTTTTAACTATGATATCTTTTAACTATAGACTATGATATCTTTTTCCATTTTCATATATCTTTTTCTTGGTTATTATGTTGTACAAATTAGCCCAAGTATCTATTTTTCAATCATTTGTATCAAACAATTTTCTACTCTTATATCCTGGTAATGAATATTAGAAAAATGTATAAATATCCACACATATATGATACCAAACACCACACAAGAAATAGAGGCTGTGTTATCTCCAATTTTTTAGTGAATATGCCCAGTCTGTTCAATTGAAATATAACTTCCCAGTAGGGAGAAATGGCAGTTTGTTTTTCTTTTGTGACTGTTAGCTTTCAAACTTGTTTCAGGAATTTAATGTATCATAAACTAGTATTTTTGAATATGTTTTTAAAACCAATATGAATTGGTTTTATATAGGAAGAGATTTTGGCATGCCATCAGTTTTCTACCAAAACTCCATATTGACTAGATATCCTCGATTCCCCACTCTGGATGGGACAAAATCTGTCCATGTGATGCTATTAATAAGCTATTACTATGGAGGAGAGATCATTCATTGGTGGCAATTTATGTGTAACTACATTTCCCAGATCCCCTTGCACTTAGATGTGACCATGTGACTTGAGCTCCACCAGTAAAATGCCAGCAGAGTGGATGAACCCCACTGCCTAGGCCTGCTGCTTATGACTTCCTCATCTCCCTTCCTCTGTTGGTTGGATGTCCACACTCAGGGTGACTTTAGAAGTTACATGTTGTCAGTGACTGAGCCACTGTGTAGAGCAGAGCACTTTTTGTATTCAACTCCGTATTTCCTCCATCACTTATAAGGATGGCTTGGTTTGGACTTCATGTGAATGACGATGACCTTCAGTGGCTTTTTACCAAGGTCACAGCAACTGGTACTTGCTATAAGTAATATACTGTGGGGAAACTGATGGCACAGCCACTAAAGAAATCCTACCCTCTTCTAGGCTGTGATTTAGAATGTTCAAAATGTCCTTGTGGTCTACATTGCCCTGTAGAAATCTTTGCCTTTTGTTATCCATGGGTGGACAGCAACTCAGGGTGTCAGAACTACATATAGAATTTCATATTTACAGGATCTTGCTGATCATATTGTCCAATTTCTCATTTTCAGTCTTGAGACAAAACTCTTCTGTATAATTTAGTTTGGATATCAAAAAGAAAAAAAAAAGAAAAGAAAAGAGAGAAATTTTACTTCCTTATTTGATAGTTGAAATATTCTTACTTGTAGCTTATGTGATATTATTTCTAACCATTGCCACCTCAATTCATTTGAACTACCCATTCCTCTTAGCTTCAAATTCTCTTCAGGTACTGAAGGACAGATCAGAGGGAAGAGGTTGTGAGTCTGAAGGGGAAGTTCTATTTTGGCCCTATGGTTGGTGCCAAAGCTTATGAGCTGTTGGCTTTTGCCCCCAAATAATTTCATGTGGCAGGTTTGTTTTTTGTTAGTGCTTGGGGATATAGATTGACCTCTAAAAAAATTAAAGTACTAACTGATCCTTAAAGCTCAGTGGAAACTCAAGACAAAATTGTCAGTCAACAAAACATGTACCCAGCACCTTGAGAAATCAAGGCAGGATGCTAAGTTCTGATGGAGTTTCAGAGGCTTTTAGTCAGCCAATGTGATTTCCAGGTTGGGGACACTACAATCAGACTGAAAAATACCTAAGAGTAAATTAGTTGCTATAACAGCCAGTGTCTGCTGTATAAGAAACCAAGTCAAATGTACACGTTTAAAGCAACAAACTTTACTTATTTGTTGGGTTATCTCAGCTCCTGGACAGGTTTTCCAGATTGCATAAGCTCAGCTGGAGCTGGGTTTTCTAGGATGGTCTCACTCACGTGTCTGGTTTAATGTCACTTGGAATACTAGCCATGTGTCTCTCATTCTCCGGTAGGACAACCCAGTCTCATTCCTTTGGTGGCAGTATTCTGAGTATCAAAAGAGGAAAAGCTGCATAAAAGGACACAGTTATCAGTGTGGAAATGCAATGTACAGAAAGGGAGGAAATATTTGCAAATCATGTATCTGATAAGAGATTAATATATGGGATATATAGAGAATTCTTACAAGTAGACAACCAAAAACAAACAACCCAATTAAAAACTGGATAAATCTGGAGTGCCTGGGTGGCTCAGTGGGTTAAGCCGCTGCCTTCAGCTCAGGTCATGATCTCAGGGTCCTGGGATCGAGCCCCGCATCAGGCTCTCTGCTCAGCAGGAAGCCTGCTTCCCTTCCTCTCTCTCTGCCTGCCTCTCTGCCTACTTGTGATCTCTCTCTGTCAAATAAATAAATAAAATCTTAAAAGAAAACTGGATAAATGACTTAAGTAGACATTTCTCCAAAAAAGATATACAAATGTCTAATAAGTATATAAAAAAGATGCTTAACATCATACATCATTAAAGAAATGCAAATGAAAACTTCCATGAGATATCACCTCACAACCATTAGGATGGCTACTATTAAAAAAAAAAAACAAAAAAACATAGTGAATATTGGCCAGGATGTAGAAAAATTGGAACCCATGTATACTGATGATAGGAATGCAAAATGACACAGCTGCTATGGAAAACAATATGGTGGTTCTTCAAAAATTAAAAATCAAATTACCATATGACCCACAATGCTACTACTTCTATGTGTAGTCCCCCGATATTTAAAAGCTGGATCTCAAAGAGATAGGTGTACACTAATGTTCTAAACAGCACTGTTCACAAGGACCAAAGAATGGAAACAACCCAAATGTCCATCAACAGGTGAGCAGATCAACAAAATATGGTGTATATATAAACAATGGAATATTATTCAACCTTAAAAAGAAATGATATTCTGACACCTGCTACAACTGGATGAACCTGAAAGACATTATGTGAAATGAGATAAGCTAGTCACAGAAGACAAATAGTGTGTGAGTCAAACTCACAGAAAAAAAAAGTAGAAGGATGATGGCTGGGGACTAGGGAGCTGGGAATAGAAATTACTGTGTAATGGGTAAAGAATTGTAGTTATGCAAAAGGAAAAAGTTCTGGAGATTGGAGGCACAACAATGAGAACAGACTTAACATTACTGAACTGTACCTTTTAAAATGGTCAAGATGGTTAAGTGTTAATGTGCATGTATTCTATCATCTTTTTTTTTTTTTTTTAAGAGTCCAGGCACAAGCCCTTCAAGTCTCTGCTTGTGTCACATTTTCTAATACCTTTTTCACAGAGCACATTGACTGGTCTAGATTCAAGAGGCAGCAAATGGGTTCTGCCTTTTAATGGGAGAAGTTGGGTTCCAATGGGTTATACACCCTGGGCTGGGGAATTATGGGGGCTGCCTTTTCAAACCATCAACCACCGTGATATGATTTCATGGAAGGGGGAGGGGCCAGGGCAACACAGTGAGGAATATGAGCTTTGCAGAATGGTGGGCTTTCAATGGAGAGAGATGGGGTGGAGTGAAAGGCAGTGGGGCACACAGGTAGAGCTCAAGGAGCCACCTAGAAAAGAGATGTCTCTAGGCTGGAAAAGGAACAACATCCGTGCACTGACACAAAAGGATGGTATCAAGGAATGAGGAGCAAAGCAGAAAGAGGGGAAGGTAGGAAAACAGCCAACCTCAGCAGATTTTCAACATCAGCATGAGGACATACAAGCTATCTATAAGACCAGCATTTCCCAAACTGCATGCTGTCTGATTTTATGAAGCATTTAAAAAATTGTTTTGTGATCAACCACCTTTGGGTATGTGTAGTGGTTAAAGAGATTTCTTCACTGCAGAACTTTGCAAAGACTGTATTATTATAATATACTTTTGCATCTTTCCAAGGGAAGTTGATGCAGTAGAAGGCATCTCCCAGACACACTGGCATGTGTTCCATTGAACACCACTGAGAGAACCCACAGCAGAATCTGGACATCTGTGAGCCAGAGAATAAATGAATGTTTTAATACAATGCACGTTTTTATGAGTCCCCTGAGGGCAGTCACTTCTCTGTGACATCTACCACTATAAGCCCAGGGCCAGCAATAAAACCTACCACATAGTAGGTACTCATGAAAGAGGTCATAGAATGGTATTGAAAATCATATCTAGGGTTATGTCAATGTCAGTGCCGACTACATCTATCTTTCTCTCAAGTTCGAGAGCAGCTAAAGAATCATTCCAGTACAACGTTATTGTCCTGTCATGGAGATGTGTTTTTCCCTTTCTCAGACTAGTGTTTAAGTGACTGGTGTCAGAGTAGCTTGCAGACTGAGTGCTGAACAGGACCTGAAATGCAAAGTTCCTGCTTGGGTCCCTCTGATTAGACCCCCTTGAAATGGCATCAAAATGTCTTGTCCAGGGGGAGTAATTCCCATTTTGGAGATTAGGAAACTTGATAAGAAACACTATGAACAGCAGGGAAATACTGATCATTATTACCAAAGTGAAACTTTGTACTGGCCAAGACATCAAAAATGAAATTTCAAACTCCTGAATCAGAAAAGTTTGTTCTAATACCTAATATGTTTACATTTGCTCAGCTAAAACCTGAGCCTCACAAGGACTTGAGCAGGCAGTCTGGTGCCTTTGGACTCATTCACCCTGGGTGGACGGCTGCCTGGAAATCTGTCCTTTCACCCCACGGGTGGCAGAGGACCAAGGAAGGATAATGCCATCTAGGATTTCCAGATCTAGGAAATCCTAGCATCTAGAATTTCCAGAAGCTTTCAAGGAGAATGAAATTCCTCTGCAAACTCCAGCACAAGCTCAAGCGACAATTTCCTTTTAAAGAGAGGTTTCTAAACCTACTGGGTCAGAGACCCTTTTGAAAATCTGATGGGAGTGGTGGATACTTTATTTATTTATTTATTTATTTATTTATTTTGAAAAGATCTTATTTATTTATTTGACAGAGAGATATCACAAGTAGGCAGAGAGGCAGGCAGAGAGAGAGAGAAGCAGGCTCCCTGCTGAGCAGAGAGCCCCATGCGGAACTTGATCCCAGGACTCTGAGATCATGACCCTTACCACAGTGTGGAGTTGACTGCCACCCACGCTGATCTTTCTGTCCTGCTCCTGGGGAGCAGTCCTCCCAGTGGAACCTCTAGGTGCCTTCTGTCATTTGGCATATTCATACTATCTCACCAAGACAAAATCCACCAACAACAGGAACCATATATTCTGCATCAACCAACACATCTACACAGCTGATGGGCTGAGCAAGCGTCTTCTTATTGACCACTCAGTGGATGAAAGTATGTGCTGGAGCCAGGCCTCCTGGGGGTCACCACATGCTCCCCAATCAGCCTACGAAGAACTGAGCTGTGTTACTCATTTGTTCCTGTAGGCCCCAAGGACCCCAGAGTGGAGTTAGGAATGAGAACACTCCTGCAGGCCAGTGAGAGGGGACTTCCTGTTGGAAGAGTGGTCCCCAGCTGTGCAATAGCTTCAGGGCTATCTCGTTGTGGTTTTGATTTGCATTTCCCTGATGATGAGTGATTTTGAGCATTTTTTAATATGTTTGTTGGACGTTTGTATGTCTTCTTTGGAGAAATGTCTGTTCATGTTTTCTTGACTGGGTTTTTTGTTGTTGTTGTTGTTGCTACTGTTACTTGTTTGTTCATTTGGGTGTTGAGTTTGTTAAGTTCTTTATAGGTTTTGGATACTAGCCCTTTACCTGATAAGACATTTGAAAATACCTTTTCCCACTCCATAGGTTGCCTTTTAGTTTTGTTGATTGTTTCCTTTGCTGTGCAAAAGCTTTTTACCCTGATGATGTCCAAATAGTTCATTTCTGCTTTTGTTTCCTTTGCTTCTGGAGACATGTCTAGCAAGGAGTTGTTGCCACCAAGGTCAAAGAGGTTACTGCCTGTGTTCTCCTCCAGGATTTTGATGGATTCCGGTCTCACATTCAGGTCTTTCATCCACTTTGAATTTATTTTTGTGTATTTTGTGTATGTATTTTAATGTATTTTTGTGAAAAAGTTGTACAGTTCCATTCTTCTCACGTGGCTGTCCAGTTTCTCCAACACCCTTTATTGAAGAGACTGTCTTTTTTCCATTGGATATTCTTTCCTGCTTTGTCAAAGATTAGTTGACCACATATTTAGTAATTCTTAACAGTGCTACATAGGAAATGAAAAGACAAGGCAAAATAAAAACATGTTATACATATTAAGTAATGAAAGAGTCTACCTCTCCTCTGCTGACTCCCCAGACAGCCTGCAGCATCTCTCGTCTTCTCACTCCCATCTTTCATGGTCTATTTATGAATCATGGGAGAATTCATTAGGAGGATGGCAGGACTTTTGGCCTGGTGAGTGCTCACACACACAGGGACTGCCTGGTCCAGCCTGTCCTGAAGGGTTTTTACATCAGATTTAAGTAAATTTGGAATAAGTGCCAGGCCAGAAGACTTGGATCAGCACTGCAGAATAAGCCAGTCTTCTTATAGATTCGGGGGCAGGTAAGGGTAAACCCACCAAGAGAAAGGAACAGACAGCACACACACAGGAGGGAATACAAATAGTCACTAGTTACAGGGAAGAGTGTTTGACCCTTCCAGTTCTCAAGAAATACCAATAAAATCACGAGGAAATACTCTACACAAAATTTAGTTCCTGTAATGGGTGGCTAGGTCAAAGATGTTCACAATTGTGATGTTTTATCATAGAACAAAAGATCTTATACAATCTAAACACCTTAAGTTCAGTTAAATTATGGAAACTATTAAGTAAGTTATGGCATTTTTAATCCAACTATAATAAATAATAAAGAATAAAGAACACTTTAACAGAAGGCAATATGTTAAATGTATTTCGAAATAGTGTTAAGAAAATAAAATAGTGTTAAGGAGGCAGAATAGAAGTTTATGTAAACAAAATGTCATAGATGACATATATGTACACCTGAAGCTAGGATAAAACTAGAAATACAAGTCCGGATGCTGGGCCAAGGGGAATATGAGCAAATATCTTCTGCTTTCAGGGGTAGTGAAGAAGCAAAAGAAAATCTCCTGAGCACCTTCTGTTCGTCAATTTCCCAGTAAGCCTCATTTAATCCTCCCAAAACTATGGATTAAGACTTTATAATGTTTCCTTTCATCTTATATTATATATTAACAACAATCATGACATGAGTTATTATGGATTGAATTATGTCCCACCCAAATTCATATGTTGAAGTTGTAACTCACAAAGCCTCAAAATATGACCTTATTTGCCAATAGGATCATTGAAGATATAATTGGTTAACTTAAGGTCAGTGGGGTGGGCCCCTAATCCAATATGACTGTTCTCCTTATAAAAAGAGGAGATTCAGATGCAGACATGCACACAGGAAGAATGGCTTGTGTGAATGAGGCAGAGGTCTCATTGATAACTCCTACAAGCCAAGGAATGTCAAAGATGGCCTGCAAACTTCCAGAAGCTGGGGGAGAGGTTGGGACCAGATTCTCCTTCATAGCCCTCAGAAGAAACCAAACTTGCCAGAGCCCTGGTCTTGGACTTACAGGACACTACATCTCTGTTGCTTATGCCGTCCACTCTGCGGTAACTTGTTATGGCAGCTCTAGCAAACTAATACAATAATAGTCACAGTAATAGCACCGGGTGTTTACTGAGTCATCTGCAACATGAAGGGCCCCTCTCAAGGACATTCAGTGTGTTAAGTGTCATCCTTGCAGACAGCCTGGGAGGGACCCTCCCAACCCTGCTGAGGGATGAGGAGCCCGGGGCATGCAGCTCATTGGTGGTAGAGGTTTGATTTTAATGTGGCTTCAGAAGCTGTGTAGGAATTTAAATGTTTCTGAATCTTGAAAAATGATAAGCTTATTGTGTCTGATTATGGGTTTAGAAGCGACTCCTTTAGCCAGCTCTATCCTTCCTTCTCGTTGGGTTTCTTAGAAAGGGATGACCCAGGAAGACTGAAGGCTGCCTCCATGGAGCAGGGGGTGTGGTAAGTCTGGGGCTTTCTTGGTCCTGGCACTGCCTATAATTCTCTCTCATCTTCATTTCACTGAAACTCCCAGGCCTGTCCATCCTACTGAGAATGGTCTGCCATAGACAGACACAAATCTGTCATGACCCCTTTGGATTTCTTCTATTGTTTCTGTGTACCTTCCCCCAGTGTCCTAGAGGTTTTCCTCATGGCATGGAAGCCCTTCCTCAGAGGACAACTCTTAGGCCACTGGAGCTGCTGCAACCACCACAAGACAGTTTGTGGGTCATGTATTCGGTGTGTGTCTGTTGCGCTAGTCTAGACCACAATCCCAGGCCTACACAATATTCTGAACAATGGTTTTGCCACAGAAGGAGAGGGGACCCAGGGCACCATATCTCTGTGTCCTCTGTATTTATAAATCGTAAAATCTGGTTAAAAAAAAAAAGTGATCAAGGCCACACTGGAGAGGGTTAAAGAGGGGAGATCCACCACAAGGTAGCACCAGCCAGTGGCAAGAGAAGAGGGTATAGGAAGCAGTGGAACCCGGCAGTCCACCCTGTCCCCATGTCACCTGCACCTAAAAGAGCTGCTGTCTGATCACCTCTGCATAGCCTTGCTCAGATATGCCAGCCTCCCGAGAGCCTCCAATGGTTACCTTTGTGAAATGGTGAAGCCTGGGTTTTTATTTTTATCATCAAAATCCTCTGTGGCCTCCACTTAGTTCAGCATCCTCTTCCATGGTTCTTTCTTACACACTGAGTTGTCCCACTGCTTCCAATGTCCATTTGTCATATCCTCCACTATGCTTTTGCTTGTCTACTAACTGTGCTCAGGAAATTAGCAGGAATAGTGTATCAGTTAGCTAATGCTGCAGAACAAAATGTCCTAAACTCCATGGCTCAAAATAGCAATCACACACTCATAGGTCTCTTGAATGTGTCTACCTTTCAGTTAGCTGATCCAGGCTGGGGTTTGCCAGTTCTGCTCCAGACTGTCTTGGTGAAGAGGTGTTGTTTCTCAGTGCAGGTATGTGGGTTGGCAGTGTCGCTCTTCCCCATGTGTGTTCACTCTGGCTGAAGGGGCAGCAACAACTTAGAGGGAATGCCTCACATGTCAGTGGCAGAAACATGAGAGGGAAAATAGAAATGCAGAAGGACCCTTCATCCTAGGCTCCAAACTGGAAAACTATCCCTTCTTCTTTCATGTTCTTGGTTAAACCAAGTTGCACGCTCAAGTGCAAAGTCAAGTGGCAAATGTTTCCCACCCCTCCCCATCCTGGCAAGGGTATGGATATGGGGTGGGGGGAGATTTAGGCAAACAATGCAATCTCCCACAAGTGGTAAGATGGTAATAATAGCAGCAAAACAGTAATAGATGTTTGTGAGTACTTATGGCATGAGGTCCCCTGGAATCACAAAGTTACATAAAGTGTTAATCCTCACTGCTGCCCTACAAGAAAAGGAATTCCCGTTTCCACAGAACTATAGACTAGGCCATATGTGGCCTCATGGTTCCTAAACTCCTGGAAAGACACATAGTTATTAAACGACAGGGTCTGGATTTGAGCCCAAGATTTGGCAAACCCAGTCTGTGGCCAAATCCTATCTCCACTTCAGAAACCTTTTTCAGATGTTGACTTCTCCATGAGCCATTTCTTAATCCAGCATTGTGTTATGCCTGCACACTACACTGCATGACACTGTGGGTATAGATTTTCATATTAAACTGTGCTCTCTCCCTTTTGGGTGCTTTAAGGGAAGCCAGTCGAATAGAATTTCCCAATAGGCAGATGGGTGATACGTCAAAATCTACACATGAAAATGCAATGGCGGAAGTTCAAGAGAGATTCAGTTGCTTTTCACATCAGATGTCGTCAAATGAAGAAATCCTTTTGCATGGTTAGAGTACATGCACCATCTTCATTGTCCCCATGTTAGAGGAAAGGGCTGGGGATTGCTAAGCATGAAGTGTTTATCTAAGGTCACTGAGCAATCATCACAAGTACCAAACAATGCTGATGGTCAGCCAAGGATCTCTCCTGCACTCCTGGTCACCCAAAATAGAGAATACTTTCTTGCAAACGAGAGTACTGCTGCCTGTGGTTTAAGTGAGATCCAAGTCACACCCTTGGGAGAGGACTAGCACAGCCAAAATGTGTTGGGCCCACCTGGTGATCCTGAACGTTCTATTTGGACAAGTTGCATACTTTTTGAACTTACGCTCTTGAAAAATTCTTTTAGAAATGTCAAGGTGACTGGTGTATTAAAAAAATGAGCCAGAGCAAACAAGGATGACATTCTTTTAATTCTTTTCCTGCTAGGTCATTTTCTCCTTAGCATCTAGCTCTGTGTGCCATCCTCTTCCGTAATAGACCGTCAGCCTACTCAGAGGTCCACCCTTGAGGGAAATTGTAAAGTAGGTGAAGATTTTTTTCACTACTTTACCCCAGTGCCCCTTCACCTTTTCTCACCAAGCCTCCAGCTGATGCTCAGCCTTAAAGACTAGAAAATGAGAAGATCATGCTGGCAGCTTACCTGTGCTGCACCTGCTAAGGAACAAGAACACAGTCCACTGACGGCAGCCTCATGCACTGGCCGCAGGGGTGGTGTCGTGGAGCTCCTCTCTGTTACATCTCACCGATAACCACCAGTTTGGCCTCATCCATGCCCGTGTATTGCCAGATCTGCAGTGTGTTTGCTAACTAAGAAATGCCACTTTGAGGAATCTGGTTTGGGTGGATCTTTTTCAGTGAGAGCGTCTATGCATCACATCGATGAAGCTGGAGATCTCAGTGTTTTTTATTAGGTTGAACCATGTACACTTGCCACTGTTTGACTGCTTTTGGTCTACAGAAATAATTACTCTGTAATGGTGCAACTTAAAGGATTTCTTGTTTCCATGACTCAGAGATAAAAGAGAGAGAGAGAGAGAGTGTGTGAGAGAGAGAGATAGATACAGACATAGCTGAACAGTTCCTAAATCTAATTTCTCTATATTGACTGCCATTTCCCTCTCCTGCGTAGCAAAATCAGTCATTTCTTCAGAAAACTATTTGCTCCTAGCTGTTATAAAATCACAGTTAAGAGAGAAATTAACTTAAAAGAAGACTGGTAGAAAATCAGAATGCAAACTAGTCATCGTTTCTCAAACTCTGAACGTGAAGTAGAATTTTTAGAAGTGGCAACACAAATGTCTAAGGAAAAACAATTATTGTTTAATTAAGAAAACCTGGTGCATAGAAATATCATCTTCCTACATATTTATAGGACTAATTGAGGCCCGGGGTATATTTTGGGGCGTCTTCAAATTCAAATGAGAATTTTAAAATTCTCCATTTTCATTTTCCTGATAACACGGAACACACAAGCTGGCATTTCTCCACAACTTCAGAGCTCCGTTGGTCATTAGTTCTCTGTCACTGGCCAGGAGCCAGGTTAGGTGGGGGACAGGCTTTTACTGAGTCAGTGGGAGAAAAATGGCTAGAACTCAATCATACCAGCTTATCAATCCCAAAATTGTTGGCAGTAGTCTAGACATATTTGTGGCATGTTTGTGTTTGTTGTTGTGTTGTTCTTGTGGTTTTAGCTAATAGCTTTCTCAGACTGTGGCTTTGTATGTATCAACTTGCTGTCATAATTACTATCCCAAGTAACACAGAATATGAGTGAAAACTTGTCATTATATGGTATTTTCTGCTTTTGGGTACTGCATTCTTCACTGTGTTGTTAGACTTGATTGATCCATTAAAATAAACTAAATAAATTAAATTCCTAAAAGAAGAAAAAAGTTGAAAGTGGTAATAATGATGTAACAAAAGTTTGTTCTTAACTGCAAATGAGACAGGAAAGCAAATAGCAAATACATCTTTCTACTCTTAAATTCAGTATGGACAATTCTTTTCACCCAGAACACCATCTATCATGGTAAATTCATGTGGGTAATTTGAATATATTCCTCTTAAACTTTTGTTTGTAATAAATGTATAAATTTGGCTGTCACCCATTGTTTAGAAGCTAAATTCATTACATGTTTATTCCTGTCTTATTTTTGTGCAGGTGTATGTAGTACAATAAGACAAATTTCATGAAATTTTTTTCTTTACAAAGCGTTAGTGCTTTTTCCAGGTTTGGTGAGAACTATTGCAGAATTACAACCCTGAACTTAGCTCTGGTTTTCCCGGCTGGGTCCTAACACTGAGGAAAGAGCTGGATTGGGGCAATTGGTATGTGTCACAGAGGAAGACACGGCCAGGATCCCTCCTCCAGCAGCAACAAGCAGGAGCCTATGTGAGTACATGGGAAGCAGCAAAAAAGGAGCATGGGCAGACTCTATGGCCTCCATGCGGGCAGAGAAACAGGTTCACGGCCAGCACTGCCTTTGTTGATGGACACCAACGTGTGCCGCTGGGGGTCCTGCTGGTTGGGTTTCTGTGAGCTCAGGAAGTATATTCATGAGTTTCAGTCTTCCAGAACTGGGCAGAGAGGTGCTTTCTGCTGTATGGGCCACCTGTCATCTGTCTGGGATGGTCTACAGAAATAAATGCTCCATCTGGATGATCAGGGAGAGGTCAGAAGTCTTACTTTCTGGATGACCCCTCAGCACCAACTTGTTTTGACTTATACCACTTAGAAACATCTTCTTTGAAAAACTGAGCAGCTTGTGTCCTTGACTATAGGGAGTCCATGTTGGAACCACAGTCCACATTTTGTGGGCCATTCATTTGGCCTGACACAGCTGGGGATGGAACCCTTTGTGCAGGAAAATAAAAATTGCAGAATTTCTCGGTAGGCCAGACCAAACCTTCAAGTACAAGTTCTGGATTCAGTAATGCGTTACCTTAGGGGTTGGCAAACTGTGACCCGTGGGCCAGTTCCAGCCCACTGTCTATTTTTGTAACAAAAGTTTTATTGGCACATAGCCACACCCATTTGTCTTCATTTTGTCTGTGGTTACCTTCCTGCTGTAATCACAGTTGATCAGTTGCTACAGAGATCTATGGCCTGCTTAGCCTAAACTATTTTCTTTACAGCCCCTTATAGAAAATGTTTGCTGGCCCCTGCATTACAGGCATAAAAGGAAAATCACCCCTTTCCAGGAGACCCTGGGAGGGTCCCCACACACCGCATTCCATTCCTGCTCTGGCTCTCAGGTTGTGAGGCAGTCAAAAGCTCTTTGAGGTCTCCTTGCAAAATAACTGCTGGCTTTGCAAAAGGAATGAGAGCAACCAAGTGACCGCTTTTCCCTAGAGGTTATGAGGTGGTCAACTATGAGGGCTACGGGTCCAGGACCCAGCTCAAATGCCTCCTGCATCCATTACCAGCTGTGTGAACCCAGGTGGTTTGCTGACCCTCCTGTTCTGTGCCTTGGTTTCCTTACGTGTAAGATGAGGACAAGAAAAATGTCTATTTCATTGTGTTTTCATAAAGAGGAAATAAGAAGTTCAGGGTAAAGTGCTTAGAACCTGGCCTGACAGACATTAAGAAGCGTTCAGTAGACAGGAACATTCCTGGGTTGGAACTGTCATTACCGTCCATTGGAAGAGGAAGTCAAGATCCAGAAAGATAAGGTGACTCTCTCCATCTGGAAGATAAGAACTTTCTTTCTTTCTTTTTTTTTAATTTAAAGATTTTATTTATTTGTTTGACAGAGATCACAAGTAAGCAGAGAGGCAGGCAGAGAGAGAGGAGGAAGCAGGCTCCCTGCTGAGCAGAGAGCCCCATGTGGGGCTCAATCCCAGGACCCTGAGACCAGGGCCTGAGCTGAAGGCAGAGGCTTTAACCCATTGAGCCACCCAGGCGCCCTTGATAAGAACTTTCTTACTCCCATTTTACAGATAGGGGAAACAGACAGATGAGATGACCTGGAGGTTCTGGAACACTCGTTCATCCAGACTCTTGTCGAGCCCATGAAAGAGCCCAATGCATCCTTCTGCCCCCACCCCCCAAACCATTCTCTCTCCACACATCTCCATGTATGGATCCACTTGAGAGAAGTGCAGCACTTTGGGGTCCTAGGACAGAAGAGTTCTGGAGGAACTCACCCAGAAAACGCCTCTGGCACAAATTCTCCAACCAATTAACTGGTGTAAACTAGAGCTTCCCTGGCCGCCCCTCTTCTCTTGGGTCTGGCATTACAATGGGTCCATCTAGCGGTCAAAGGCAAGAATTGCCAGCCCTCAAGCTTCTGGAAAGCAGCACAGCTAGACAGCCCTTCTAGTTCGTGTCCAGTCTTGCTGACCACCATTTCACCAGGTCAAGGGACAGGCAAACTGGCAGAAGAAGGACATTTGCAGTGGTCAGTGCTCCCTCCTTAGCCTCTGTATCCCAGTTCAACCAGAGGCAATTTTGCCCCCAAGGGGACATTTGACCAAGTCTGGAGATGTCTTTGATTGTCATGAATGGGAGATGCTGCTGGCATCCTGTGGAGAGGCCAGCGATAACGCTTACACCCTGCAGTGCACAGGGCAGCCCCACTGTAGAAGCAGATGTCAACAGTATCATCTGCTGTTAAAAATCCAGCTGTGTCCTCCTCATAAATGGGATTGGCAAGTCGGTAGGCAGGAAGATTGAGTGAGGCCGTACATGCTCAGAGTCTTTGCATGTGTTATTCCTTCTACCCAGATGCTCTTCCATCTTCCTTACACTCTTATCTCATATTTTCCCTTCAAATCTCAGCTCAAGTGAACATGTGCAGGGAGGCTCATCTGGTCACCTTTGCCTCTTTGTTTCTTTTTGGTCTCCCCACAAGCAGACCCGAGACAAGGAATTGGTGGAAAATGTTTATCGAAGAGGTGATCCTGGGACACACCTGGAGGGGATGGGGAAGAGACAGCAGTGGTGGGGTGGAGGGCACTGAAGGGAGAGTTAGGGAGCAGTTATTACCTGAGCAGCTGAGGTTTTATCTCCAGGGAGGGGAGTGCAGACTCGTATCAAGTGATCCTCAGAACTGTCTCCTCCAGGAGGAGGAAGCCAGAGTATTCGTCCTCCAGATTCCATCTCTTATGGGGGCAGGGCTGACACTGTGCTCTGCCCCACACTGTAGCCCCTTGTCTGTGTGCTGACGAGGAGTGACAGATGCAGCCTAGGCATCGCCTGGTCTATAGGCAGTCAAGTTTCACATTCTCACCCTGGTCCTCAAAAGCTGATGGTTCACTTCTCTCAGTTGAAGCTCTAGAGACCAGCAACCAGTGGCCTGACACAGGTGAGCACACAGCAGGGTTTGGGAGCTATGACATCACCCTGGAGGCGATTCTAGCTCCTTGCTCTCTGTGGCCACTTTGTTAGGGCTCTGCAAATCTAAAATTGTTACATCACATCTCCAGCTAGACTGGCCTTAGTTTGCTTAGTAAGAAGAGCAATATTTTTGTTGAATTTCACATTTTCTACCAAGTAATGAATTAACCTTTTTGAAATCACAAAGGGGATCACAGTAGGAAAATGAAGCCATAGCCTGTCCGAGCTAGTTACAGCACACACGCCGTCAGAGAGGTGGAGGGGGAACCAGGGAAAGAAATGGAACATAGACTATAAAACCATTCAGTACTGATTCCAAACATGGGATAACCAACTAGTCATAAAATGGGTCAACTTACATCTCATGTGGACAGATTCTGTTGTGCATGGAATTAGTTCTGACTTAACGAGCTGGATTCTAGGAGACTTGGGCCTACCCTCGTCCTGTTGCTATGGGGGACACCTCCCGACTTTTAGCTACAGAGGTCTGTGAACACTGTATACAAGTGGCTGAGACAAGGTTGGCGAGAGGCTTACAACTCTCTATCTTCAGTGACACAAACACACTTTGGATTAACCAGGAAAACAGAGTAAATGATGAGGTAGGCTGGCTGAGGGTAGAAAACATACTGATGTCAGGTGGGATGACTAATGTCCCTGACATCATTTGCTCAGGTTTTCCCATTTTGTGAAAAGTGGACAATCCAATAAACATTTATTAAGCACCTACTGTGGCCATGCCTCCAGGGCTGAACGCCTTGACTTCAGGAGGGAGGACAGACATCTGGCACGTGTGCTACACCTCCCTTGCTCGCCTCTCCTCTCCTCTGCACTATGGGAAACTGAAGTTTCCAGGATCCCCTGCCTTCCTGGTAGGTTCAACCCAGGGAGGCACTGGCAGAGACTGGCTGATGGAGAAGACAAGTCTCCCTGTCTCTTCCAACATTGTGTGGCATCTCCAGCAGTGCCCTCTCAGCCATGACTTCTGTTTCTACAAAAGGCAGTCCCTCTTTTTGTGCTCCCTGCTCTGTCCAGCCAAGAACATGGGCTCTGATAGCCCTACATTCTCCCTCTGGCCCTCTGGCAAGGGAAAGTATCAGCTTCTTGGTGTTGTTAATACCTCGACTTGTCACTGTTTCTTATTTGCATCCTCAGGTTTCTCATTCCTGTGTAACAAATTTTCCATATCAAATTCTCTCTGCTTAAAATAGCCAGCATGGTCTCTGTTTTCTTGGAGACCTTGTATTCCCTTCTAAATGTGTTTCATATCTTGTCCATCTCTCACTAGGTTTCGGACTCCCCAGGATCCTTAAGGGTCCAAGATGCCCATTTCCTTCTTATCCCAGGGCCTTTGCACTTGCTTTCCCTCTGTGTTGTGTTCTTGCTCTGGATCTCTCGGTGGCTGGCACCTTCTCATTCTTCAAATTTCAGCTAAAATACTACCTTCTCAGAGGCCTTGACTGACACCTTCTCTGAAGCAGTCCTCTCACCACACCCCCACAGCAAGTTACTCAACTTTATCTCAGGTGGCCCTGTTTATTTCTTTCAAATCATGTACCCCTGTGTGTAATGATTTTATTTACTTTTTTCTACAGTTATTCATTATCCGTCCTCGGTGCTGGAACATAAGCTCCCTGTTTCCAACATCTAGCCCTGTGCTTGACACAGAGTAGACATTGAAAAATAAAAATTGAATGAATGAATGACTAAACGACTGCTCTGAGACAGTGTGAACCCAGTTCAAACCCAGTTTGAATCAAAAGTGAACAAGCTTCAAAAGTGGTGTATTTCTTTATCAGTTTTGGAAATAAGTCTGGGGCAAGGAGGCATAAGTGTTAGAGTTTGTGAATTCAACTACATGGAGTGGAAAGGATCCTCACAGATATTCTTTCTCTTGAATTGGGCCAGGCCCATGTTTAAATGGGGAGGGCAGTGTCTCACGGCCTTTTAGAGCATGGTTTTCTCTGGGCCAGAATCCAGGATAGCCACGTCTGAATGGCAGTATCTCCCTTCCTGTCCATGCTTCATGGGTTACAAACATCTCACAGCAAAGCAAGGACATGCTTCTTGTCGCTTGGTTGTTGAGCAAATCTGTATCCTATTAGCCTGCCCGAGTTCACCTTTACCCAGGAAATATTCTTCCAGTCCACCTTCCCACCTCCAGTCCCTGTTCCCCTCTTCTTCTCTGCCTGGGTCTTCCTTTGTCACTGGAGCTTGCATCATTGCCAAGGGTTTGCATGGGGCCTGTGAGGTGGGGTGAGATAGGACTGGGTGACAAAATGACATGGCTCCAACTCTCCAGTGGGATGATTCCCACATGTGGTCACCTGCTCAGAACACCCAGTCCTGCTATCCCTCCCCTGTCCCATCTCACTTCCCTTCTCCCTCATTTGTGTTTCCTGGACCACATCTCAGATCACCATCCTGCACCCAGTGCCTTGTCTCTAAAGTGAGCAGAGAATCCAGTTCCCATTTCCAGAGCAGCTTTTCCTCTTTACTCCCTGTAAGGATCTGCTTCTGTGGAAAAGGTGGGTGGACAGTGAGTGCTTAGCTCTCCCGGCCCCTCCTGCTCAGTACCTTCCTGATCAGGAGGAAGAATTAGCCCCTGGAGAGTTTTTCCGTGTCTGGACGTCTAAACACAGTGGATCTGCAAACATGTGTGGCACTTGCAGCAGCAGCAGTGGTACCCAGGACCTGGTTAGAGATGCAGTGCTCGGGTGTCACCCAGAGCTGAACATCAGAGACTTGAGGGTGTGTTAGCATGGGGCACTAACCGGCCCCTGGGTGCTCCCATGGCTAACTGCAGGCTGGAAAGTGGTGCTCCAAAGCCCACTTAACAGAGCTGGATGTATCACTCACAGGCAGCTCATTCTGCTTCTAGCAACTGGGGGAGGGCTTGTGTCACTGATTAGTATGTGTTGATAATGATTTTTATCAGTTACAATACATGCCCTTGTCACACAATTTTCTTCATACTGGAGAGCCAAAGTGACTCTAAATGGCCCATAGTAGATGCTGGGAAGAATGGAGGCTTGACAGAAGCACCAGAGTGATACCCAGCCCCGATGGAGGGAGTGGCAACTCCATTGATCTTCTGTGTATCCTTAGGATACTTTGCCATTCTGTGCATGCTGTTTCCAGGTGCTCCCACTCCCAATGCCAGCATTTGTGTCTCCTTTGCTTGTCTTGCTTGCATGGGGAGCTGGGACAGCTCAAACCTAGTTGCAGATCTGTGCAAAGATTAATGAGTCTCTAGAAGGACTCACAGGACTCAGAAAAGCCTTGATAATTCATGGCTACATTTTGTTACAGTGCAAGGATACAGATTAAGATCAGCTCCCAGGTGGGGGCAGGGGTGTAGGAGAGCTCCAGGTGACTGTCCCATTGGCACTGCAGGAATAATGCTTATGCTCCCAGCGATGATGTGTTCAGTATTTGCTGATGAGGGAGCCTTGGGGTCTAAGGTCTTTAGTGGGGGTGGCTCACACAGACATAAGTGGTCGCCCACATGGCCAACCTTAATCTCTAGCCTCCCAGAGGTTAAGCTGATACCATGTGGCCCAAGGCCCCCACCATAAATCACATTGTTAGCACAGACTGTCTGGCGTGGACCAAGGCCTCAGGTAAACAAAGGCACTCTTACCAGGCAGGACATTCAGGGCTGAAAGCTTACTTTTTAATTGCTGACCAAGGGCCAAATCTTTCTCCAGGCAAGCCCAAGCCTCTACTGCACATTGGGCATAGAGACTCCAACCCCTGCTGAGGTCGTGTCTGGAGGCATCACCAACATGACCCTGTCTCCAGAGTTTCCTGCAGGCCTGAGCCAACAGTATCCTCAGGGACCCAAGTAAGCAAGGCCACTGGCTCAGCTCCTTCCTGCCTGGTCTCTCCTGCCCTCGCCCTCCCCCTTTCTGAGCTCTGGGAACATTTCCTAACAAATCTCCTCCATATACAATTCCACTTCTGGGGGCCCCAAATAAGATCCTGTAAGTATCTGCCAAGTTCCAAACTTCCCTAATTTTCTGTATTTCATGAATCTTCTTGTGTACTCACCAAGGCTTTGAAAGCTGCAGGGACACTTTCTCTACACCTCACCCCTGAAGGTATAACTCAGTCGTGTTCACAGTGATGACACTTTTCGCTGGCTCTCAACGCTGCCCTGCTCACACAAGCCACTGGTTCCGGCAGTCTCCCCATACCAGCATCTTTCCAGGAGTCTCCAGGAGCGGCTCAGTCCCGTGTGGACCCCAGCATCCTTTGTACCAGGCTCTTTCTCTTGGGTGTCACATCCATCTCTCTGCCCCTGTTGTCCTGGGCCTGCAGCCTCCACTGGGAGCCATGGCCCTCATGACAGTGTCCCCCACAATTGAAGCTGAGCCAGCTATGGAGTATTGAAGGCTGCCTCTTTCTGCTCTGATGTGCATCACCCTACTACAGTCAACACCAGTTCCAAGGTCTTGCCCAGCTTGTGAACTGGCTCTCACAGATCTCTTCGAAACCAGCCGTGCCTGCCATTCACATGCTAATGGTAGACTCCCTCATTTTCACCTTCCTGCCAAAAACTTCTTCAAAGGCCCAGGGTGGACCAGGTCATGTCTGGAACTGAGATCTTCACAACATATGGTGGACACAACTCTCTGCCCTCCTCCTTATGTCATGTTTCCCTCTCCCTCTGACCCATCTGCCTGTGTGAGATGGTTTGCACCTGCTGTCTGCCTGCTCCTTCCAGCAGTGAGGTCTTCTTCGTACAGCTTCTGCTCACAGAGGATCCCTTCCTGTCTTCTTTCAGAAGACACACCTCGCATGTGTGCTGCTTCATAGTCAAACTCCTTCCAACTCCTTTCAATTGTATAGGGCAGGACCATCCCCGACTTAGGAAAACCCAGGTTGGGCAGGCAAGTGTCCTGCTGTAGGCACTTCCTAGGGCTATTGTAACAAGTACCATGAACAGGGTGGCTTAAAACAGCAGAAATATATTGACTCACCCTTCTGGAGCCCTAAAGTTCAAATTCAAGATGTTGGCAGGGTCATGCTTCCTCTGAAACTTGTGGGGGAGAATCTGTCCTTGCCTCTTCCTGGCTTTTGGTGGTTACCATCAGTCTTCAGCGTCTCTTGGCTTCTAGATGCATTGTTCCAGTCTCTGTCTTCATTTCACATGCTGTTCTTCCTGTGCCTCGGTCCTCACATGGCCATCTTCTTTTAAGCAAGACACCAGTCATATTGGATCGGGGCCCACTCTACTCCAGTGGGAGTGCATCTTAGCTAATGACATCTCTGATCAAATCCCTTCCAAATTAAGTCACAGTCTGAGGTTTTGTTGATTGGAAAGTCAACATACCTTTTTTAGGGAGACACAATTCAACCCGTAACACTTGCCTGAGGACATAAGGCTGGTGAGGGGAGTTGAACTGTAGGGATGAGAACTCGACTCTCTGAGTCCAAAAGTGTGCATCATCTGGTGCTGGGATGGTTTGGTGCCTGTGGCCTCTGAGGTATCCAAATACTGAGAAGTAACCCTTTTTGATGTCCAAAAACGTATGCCATAGTCATATGTTGCCTCAATAAAGTTCAGTCAGGAAAACAGCTAACACCAGGCGGTTGCAGAAGGAATGTGATACAGGAACTGGTCACAACATGTTGGAAGGGCCAATAGGCCAGCCAGTCAGCATCCCAGAAATCGATGGCTCATCAGGCTAGACCTGGAGGAGCCACCGCACAAGGTGCTGTGACCAGAACCAGGGCCAGGGTCTCCCAGGAGCGACTGGACCAAGAAGGGGCCACCCTGGTCTCTCTCAGAGGTCAGAGGTCAGGGGTTGAGAGGAGGGGAGAAATGCCCAGGCTAGTCCCTTGCTCTCAGCTTATCTCTTGGCAGAGCTTCCTGTTGGCGAAACCTGAATGGAAGACAGCTGGCAACATAAACTGAGAAATATGGTTCCCAGGCGAAAACTGTGAAGTGGATCTGAGAATAAACATCTATATTTTGTAACCACTGACAGGAAAAAGAAAAAAATAAAAAAAAAAACTAATATGAACTTAGTTTCATTTTGGATGATTTAAAAAAAACACACACAGAGAGCTACATACATTTACAGAGCATAGTAAAATGTGTGAGGGGAGTGTTATCTGTACAATTCACTATCAAAAGCTTGGTAGGCATTAATTATGGGTCCTTCTATTCCTCCTCAGGTGGGCAGTCAACAGTTTGGTGCTTTCTTGACTGGGAGAGTAAACAGTCAGAACACCTCACCCTAACAGCTTAAGACGACACCTAGAACAGAAAGTATAACCCCAGGATGCTTGGGTGGCTCAGTCAGTTAAACGTTTGCCTTCGGCTCAGGTCATGATCCCAGGGTGCTGGGATCAAACCCTGCATCTGGCTTCTTGCTCAGCGGGGAGCCTGCTTCTCCCTCAGCCTCTGTCTGCCATTTTCCCTGCTTCTGCAGTTTGCTCCCTCTCTCTGACAAATAAATAAATAAAATCTTAAAAAAAAAGAAAGAAAGAAAGCATAACCCCCCTCTGTGTACCTGGTGTTTATGCCCTTTGAACAGCTGACGAGCCCTTTTAATTACCAAAGACTCTTTTAGCACTAAGCTGGTAAATAGCTAAGTCTAATTAATCTTCTCTGCATGTCTGGGAAATAGTACTCATTCCACTATCTACCCTTTGGGGACAGTGGCGGCAGGGCTGAGCATCATGTGAGTCTCATGCCTGCCACCTTTGTGCTGCCCCTTCTTTTGACTATAACGTGTCACCACCTGGGGGGAATGGGGAAGTGCACTGGATTTTGTAACCCAGCACAGAGCACAGGGGAGGCGGGCAAGGATACCTCTCTTAGACTGCCCCTAGTGAGTTCTTTGGATGTAAGCATAGTTCCCTCTCTAGTTAAACCACCTAACTTCCAGGCTGTCACGTAGCTCTGTGTTTCCACCAACCATCTGAAGAGCTGGTGAAATGTAAATGAAAGCCCCTCACATTTTGTCCGTTTGGAATATTATCTTATCCTCAGCATCGGGAGTGAAGCCCTGCGTATAGTAGGACTGCAATATGACCTTGGGGATAGGATGAACCCTGGTGTCTGGCCCAAGCAGCCAGATAATTGGCTTATTCTCCTGTGTAGGCACAGAATTTGCAGTCAGGTGCTGGATCAGTGTCTGCCTCCTGATGATTCAGTGGAGAAAGAGTGACTGACAGAGCCCCCCTGAAAAAAGCTCCCAGACTTAAGAGTTTATTACGCAACTGGCAGAGAGGTTTATAAGCTCCCAACTTTGATTTCCTGGAGTCCCACATGATCAGCCCAGAGCCCCCGCACAGAGAGCTGGAAGGCTGTAGAGAAGACATTTGTTCAGACAAGTGCTAACCTCTTTTCTTACTCTACCTACCATGTGACCTCCTATTGCATAGATCAGACCATGTGTCCCACACTTACTAACATGTCAACAAAAGCTTCATAGAGCACGGTTAGCCAAAATGGCTGCTGCCATGCCTCTATCTGTCACTGACCAGGCAGGAGGTCATGGCCCAGGTCAAAAGTAATCCTACCTTTTATTCCTCATTGGTCCAGAAGCCCCAGTTTCCAGGGAATGTCACTGAGGTCGGCTTCATGCAAGGTATTGTCATTCAGTCAATGTCCGTTGTCAGTGTCAATTCATTATTGCCAATAAAGCAATGCTAAATGTGCAGAAGCAGGTTGAAGATAAATTATGCTTAAGGCAGAATGCTTTTGTAAGCTCCATGCAGCAGGAGCTGCTTGCACCACTTGCAATGAAGCAGTGTGAGCAGCAGAGGGCAGCAGAGGATGCAGTTGTGGAGCAGCTAGGACCAGACCCGGGCTCCCCACCAGACCAGGACAGAAAGCGCAGAGAACTCGCTTGGGCCAGTTCTGACAAGATGCAAACCTTACCTCCCCAACAGATCCACTGGGCGTTTGATTGGTGAACCACAGGTCAGGCCTGATAAAGATGTTCCCTGTGTCGAACAGCCTCTAACCCAGACTAAGGAGAGACAACTTGGAAGTGTTCCCTTAGCCTGTCCAGGGAGTAGAGCAGCTGCCTGCTGACCCTAGCTGGGGCTATCTTGGTGGACAGGCTTCCCTGTCCCTCCTGCACCTGCTGAGAGTGCCTTGGGTCCTCAGGTAGTTGCTTGTTTTTTGAAGACGAATCTCATCTTAAATTCCCCTGAATCTTTAAATTGCTTACCTAGAAGAGCAGGGTCCTTCATGAACCTCTGTGATTCTGGATGGCTGGGTAGGATCAGACTGACCTCCTTTCTTCCTCATCCCCATCATCGGCACTGGAGTAAACACTGTGAAAGAGGCCCCAGCATGGAGAGTAAAGAAGATGGAGCTGAGGTACAAGCCCTTGGAAAGAAGAGGGGTACACAGCAGGCTAGGGAGAATGTGAAGCACATTTTGAACAGCCTTCACTGGGTTTTTCCCCAGCTTTGTTGAGTTATAATTGAAAAAATGGATGTATTTAATATATATATATATATTTAATATATACAATATGATGACATTATATACACATACATTTTATGAAATGATTGTCATAAGCAAGTTAATTAGCACATCCATCACTTCACATAGTTACCTTTTTCTTTTTTCGTAATGAGAATGCTTGAGATCTATTTTCTTGGCAAATTTCTACTTTCTTAGCAACTGTCAAGTACACAATCCAGTATTGTTAACTAAAATCAATAGAACTTACTCATCTGATAACTGAAAGTCTGAGCCCTTTGACTGATATCTCTCCAATCTCCCCAACCCCGAGTTCTTGGTAGCAACCATTCTATGCCCTGTTTCTGTGGGATTGGCTCTTTAAAAATCGAACTTACATATAAGTGAGATCATACTGTATGTGTCTTCCTCTGTCTGACTTATTTCACTTAGCATAATGCCTGAAGTCATCCATGTTGTCACAAATGTCAGGATTTCCTTCTTATTTAATAGACAAATAATATTCCATTATACATATGTATATATGTCGTATCTTTTTTTATTCATTCATCTGTGGATGGACATTTAGGCTATTTCCATATCTCAGCTCCTGTGAGTAAAGGCTTCACTGTTTTTTACTTTCTTTCTTTTTTTTTTTTAATTTATTTTTTGTTTGTTTGTTTAGTAATTTCTACACCCAACATGGGGTTTCAATTCATGACCCAGAGATCAAGAGTTCCTTACTCTTCCAACTGAGCCAGCCAGCACCCACCGCCCGCCTCCCCCGCCCCCGCCATTGTTTTTTATTTCTGAAGATGTTGCTGCCCTTGGTATTGGGTATCAGTGTTCCTAATGACCCAGAAAGCACACAAGTATCAGTGGGACCCTGGTTCCTTCCGGAAACCCATGATTCACTGTTTTCTTTTCTCTTCTACACTTAGTATTTTTCCATGCTGACACTCTTTCCTCAGCTTGCCCAGGCTTCCTCCCTGCCTAGAAGGAGGGTCTGCTTGGTTTTCACTTCCATGACCCTCTTTTGATGGCCAAACTGCCATCCTGATGCTTTCCTGTTCTTTGCAGCCCTTCCCAGGTACTGCAGCCACCCTGCGTCAGGGCTGCAAGATGGTGAACCTGAAGCTCATTGACTTAGAGCAAGATGGGTCTTGATGTTGGTCTTGTGCCCTGGAAGAGGCTTGCACACCCATTTCCAGGAGTTGGATGTCCCTATTCTTGTCTGGAGTACTCACCCTTACCGGTTCCATTCTTCCCATGTTATAGGTAATGCCCCTTGATGCCTGGGCCTAGGATGTGCTTCTACTTCCCAAGGTGCTCTATTTGCAGAACTAACGTGGGTACTGGCTAAGGAGGAGGAACAGCTTCAATTCTCCTTGTGTGACTTCTACTTCCTGGGAATTTCACAGAATGTCTTGAGCCAAGGTCTCTGCAGCAGAGGCCAGTCAATGGTGGGCCCTAGATCCAGGCAGAAGGATGCCAGTGGAGGCATGTGTGGGAGGTGGGGATTCCGATGCTCCACGCTGAACACCTCTGTCTGACAGCAACACTGGTCTATATTTTCTTTGGAAAGTAATTCCAAAATCATCTCTAGGCCCCCCTATCTTCATTCTTCAAGCAAAGATACTCTTGAGTTAAACTGTTCAGGTTAGTTTTCTATCTTTGATCCCCTAATTCACCTTTTGGACAAAAGCAATCCTAAACATTACTCTGTAGGTTCTATGTCATCATAATGCCCATGGTGCAGCTTGAGGATTGTCTCAACTCTTCCAGTAAATGCAGGAATTATCAAATGCTTACTCCCTCCTAAACAGTGGGGGATAACAACGCTGGTTCAAGAGTACACCAGAAATGCAGAGCAATTGAGATGCTTAGAGATATGAAAGCCAGGAAATATTCCATTAAAAATGGCACACTCTAAGGCAGCTCAAGCTCAAAATAAATGAAAAGTTCAGGCTGGGATAATCCCACCAAGATATTCGAGAAGAGATCGATTTCCAGATCACCCACACCTGCCATCCAGCTTTGTTTCTCACTGCTGCAGGGAACAGCTGGGCAGTGGGAGCAAAGTGGAGGGTCTGATGGCATTTAAGCCTACGTCCTTTACCCACATTGTTCCCAGAGCAAGAACCTTCACCCTCCTCCAGGTCACTTCCCTTTGCTTTAGGCCGGTGCTGTGTAACAGAGCTTTCTGCTATGGTAGAAACAATCCTGGTCTGCATGGTGCAATATGGTAGCCATCTGCCACCTGTGGCTATTTAGCACTTGAAATGTGGTGACTGCAACTAAGGAAGTGATTTTTAAACTTTATTTAATGGTAATTAATTTAAGTTAAAAAATTTAAATTTTTAATTAAAATTTTTGTGCCATGACTGTCACAATGGGGCGCTCTGTAGTAGGTCATTACATATCCTGATTTTCTGTCATTATCTCCAGTATTACATCTGCTTTAATCCTTGATGATTCAGTGTACTTGTTTGTGATCCTTTCCACAAGCTGGGGTTTCGGTTCTTCCCCTTCCCCAGCTTTATTAGATATAATTGACATGTAACACTGTGTAAGTTCAAGGTATACAAAGTGTTGATTTGATTCATTTTTATCTTGCATCATGATCACCACTGTAGCACTTCCTGACACCTCCATCCTATCACGTAATTATCATTTCTTTCCTGTGGTAAGAACATTTAAGATCGATGGAAATTCGCAGTGCCTGGTTAGACAAAATCTGACTCTTATATGCCTCCCTGGATAGGACTAATTGAAAAGCAAAGGAGGAGTGTCCTGAACGCTGGGCCTCCTTTGAAGTTTCTTGGCTGAAAGTGGCCAGATTCTTCCTGTGGCTCAAGGTTCTCATCTAGGGAATAAATGTTTAATTTTTGAAGAAAACCAGGCATCTGCTGTGGTCACATACTTCACGAACTCCTTGCCTCATTGCTCTTAACTTATCACACTCTGCCCCATATATTGTTGTCCTGACCATTAAGGTTAGACTTTCCTTCTTGTTTTGAGCTGGTGCTTGGTGGTTTGGTATGAGCCCAGTGAAAGTGGAGACAAAGCTTGGCTCCAGGCCTTTCGCCACTAGAGCGTCTGGTCCCCAGACTTCTCCCTTCTCCTTCTAAGATGTGTGGGGTAATCTTTTAATTTGCCATCTTAGGGTTTGCTGGCAAAGCCTGACAAAGATCTACTCTCTAACACTTGAATGTTATAATCACTATACTATATGTTATAATCACTATACTATAATCGGAATTTGTACAGTAGATCCCCAGAATCTATTAATCTTATAAATGATAGTTTTGGCCCCATTTCTGCTCCTCCCGCCAGCCCCTGGTAACCACCTCCATACTCTCCATTTCTTTGAGTTTAGCTCTTTTAGATTCCACATATAAGTGACATCATATAATACTTGTCTGTGTCTGACTTATCTCACTTAGCCCATCAAGATCCATCCAAGTTGTCATGAATGACAGGATGTCATCATTTTCATAGCTGAATAATATTTCATTCCAATACGTATTCAATTAACTATACAATTATATATTATCTACTAAACATTAATTTATATATTTATAATATATATTATATAATACAATTAATATATAATATTCCACAATATTCCATCCCATTCATATATACGTATGCGTGTGTGTGTGTGTGTGTGTGTGTGTGTGTATTTTTTTTTTTCACATCTTCTTTATCCTTTCATCCCTCAGTGGATACTGATATTTTTTTCCCATGTCTGGACTATTGTGGATAATGCTGCAATGAACATGGGGGTACACATATCTCTTTGAGAGCCTGATCTAATTTTCTTCAGAAAAATATAGATTGTGATTGCTGGATCATATGGTAGTTCTATTTTTAATTTTTTGAGGAACTTCCACTGTTTTCCACAGTGGCTACACCATTTACATTCCCATCAACAGTGCACTAGAGTTCCCTTTTCTCCACACCCTTGCCAACAGTTGTTTCCTCTTGTCTTTTTGATGAACTTGGCCTTTTGGTTCTTGAACTCCTCTCCAGCATTGGCCTTGCCCTCCACTTATTTTCAGAGGTTTGCTCAAGACATTGTTTCATTAGCAATAACTACAGCTCTGCCATCATCTTATTTTCAAACACTCCAATTTTGATGACCATATCCTATATCCCTATTGTCTCTAGAAATCCAAGTCAAAAATCTTTCAGGACCACTGGGACATTATTTCCATTGATCCTACCATGTTGTTGGTACCCGGTTTTACGTTGTTGGTATTGAGTATTCTTCCAATTATTATACTCTTCTTGAGCTTTGTTCTGGGATATGGGTAAGTTAAGACAGAGCTTGATCCCTTAGGGTCTTGCTTTCAAGTGAGGCCAGGGCAGCCTAACTTTACCCCATTACTGAGGCAACACCCTTCTGAGCCCTTGAGCAGTGCTCTGTGTGTTATGAAGCTTTCTACTCTGGGGCATTCTCCTCACGCTCAAGTACACTCAGCTGAAGACTTAAGGGGACCCTCTGCATCTCTCTAGAATTCTCTCTCAGCGGCTATCCTCTCTGGGACTCTATTCTACAGACGCCAGCTGCTGTGGCCTCCCCAGATTTGCTGCACTATCTCCTCCTCTCTGGGAAGTTGCCAGGTTCTGTCCAGGGCCTCCCTTCTTGCACTGCCACCTGGACTCTCTCCAGGCAGTATGCTGGGCAATTATAAACTCAGTCTGTTTGTTTCTCATGTCTTAGGAATTCCTGCCAGTGCTGCCTGTTTTCCAGTGTCTAAACAGCATTGTTTGAGAGTGTATATTTTATATATATATATATATATTTTTTTTTTCATTCATACACTGGAAGGGAGGAGGGCCAGTGTTTTAGTTATTTAAGATGGGAGGGCGAATCTTGACATCAGGCAAAAATCTTTGCTTTCCCTCTTCCCCACACCTGTCCTTACTCAGCTCAGACCTCATGCTCAATCACTGTAGACATCACTTTGCTCTTTTCTTTTAGCTCAGCAAACCACAGCCCTGGGTAAATCCAGATCTCTGCCAATCACTAGTCTGCCTCTGCAGATGAGCATGCCTACATAGAAACATCCACATGGCAGCAGCTTTTTCTTTAAATTGATGGCCATGGACCCCTGTGGACCATTCATTCTGCCTGACAAACACATTATCTGTCTCCAGTCCAATTTCTAAATGGCCATGCCAAGCCTTCTCCTCAAACCCCAAATATCTCCACCACCATCCTCTTTCTCTCAGCTTCCAACTTTACTAGAAAACTTAAGGCACCAGAGACTTTCAAAGACAGTCCCTGCCAGCTTCACTGACCCACTCTCTCCTGAATTCAACCTACCTTCTGGCCTATTCCAGAGATAACCACACTCCCTTCATTAACCTGTCTCTTCCTCTGTGCATGAGGCCCCCTGTTTCTCATTTCAAAGGACTCTGCTGCAGGCATTCCACTTTTTATTTTCCATATCATCAGGCATTTGATTTCCATTGAATCATCCCCATTACTCAGTATTTCTCTCTTCTTAAAGGAACTCATGACCTTGCTTCCTCCTCATTCTGCACCACTTCTTTGTTACCTATTTGAAGCAATACTCAGTGAAAAACCTCACTCCCTGTCATTAATCCATCTCTGCCCACTTTCTCTTGATTCCATTCTTATCAGGTTTTAGCTGCCAATATGCACCTAAAAATGCTCTCATTGAGGTTGCTATGACCTCCATGTTGATAAGCTGAAGGTCAATTCTCAGTTCTCATGCTACTAACCCATCAGCAGCATTGATTTAATAAGTACTCTCTTCTCATTGAGACATTTTCTGCTTTGGATTCTAAGACATTTTATGTATCTGCCTTTCTTTCTCAGTCATCGCTGGTTTCTCCTCGTCATCGCTGGTTTCTCCTCTTGCCCATGACCGTGTCATGGAGAATGCCTCAGATTCAATCCATTATCCTCTTCTTTACTGATAAACTAATAAACTTTTTTACCCTTTTGATGATCTTATCCTGTCTTGTGTCCTTATACACCATCCATGTGCTGTGACACCCTTCCTGTGATTACGTCTTTAACCCAGACTGTTCTTCCAAACTCAAGACTCATACAACTAACTGCTTGGATGCCTAAGGGACATCTCCAGCTCATCATGGATGAACTAGAACTCTTTCCCACTCATCCAGTGCCTCCCTAATTGGTTTCCTTTCCTTTATCCCTGTTCCCCCATAATCTTCTCAACATGGCAGCCAGAATAAAGCAATCCTTTTAAAATTTAGGTCAAAAGCATCCCTCCTTTGTCAACAACTTCAGTGCCTCCATTGTATTCCGATTAAAAGACAAAGTCCTTGCAATGGCCCGCAACCTGCTTATCTGGGTCTTGTGACTTCTTGACTGTCTCCCCTATGCCTTTCTTTTGTTCATTTTGTATGGTTGCACTGGTCTCTGTGCTCTCTGAAACATTTCAGCTGTGCTCCCTGCTAAGACCTTTGCATGAGCTATTCTCTCCCTAGAACTTTTCCCCCTTATTTATCAGCCTGGCTCACTTCTTCACATCCTTCAAGTCTTTGCTCAAATACCACCTTCTCAATGAGGTGGTCTGATGGTTCCACTTAACTGCATAACTAGTCTTCCCCTCTGCTCTGACCCAGTTCCACTCTCCACTCTGCCCCTTGCCATTTCCTTCCTTCTCCCCCCTCTATCCCTCTCCCCTACTACCTCCCTCACTTCTTCCCTCCCTCCCTCCTTTCCTCCCTTCCCTCCTTCCTCTTTTCTTCCTTCTTTTTCTTTTTTCTATAAGTGCTCCTTGCCATTTTCTAGATAATTCACGTGCTCATTATGTCTCTGATGGCGAAGATATAAGCTCAGTGAGGCTCCAGAACCTGGTTTCCTTCACCAGTGTCTTCATGAGCATAGAACACTGTCAGCACATGCAAGTATTTGATATATATATATATTTGTGTTAAGTAAATCTTGGTTGAAATTCCTAATTTCTTTTGTCTGAATGTTTGTGTTTCTATTGTTTATAGTTTCCTGTTATTCATTTTAATCCGATTTGACCACCTAGACAAAAGTATTGAGGTGAAGAGAAAGATAAAAGCCATGTCAATGATTTTGGACCATGAACCTGAAAGATGTTCATCTTGAAAATCATCATGCCAAAGAGTATGGGTTTAAGACCAATGATGACAATATCCTACCTTCCCTGAACCAAAATATCACTAATTCCCCTTGCATCAGGATGGCAAGTGTTGGTTGTGAGATCCAGCTGGGCTCTGCACTCAGCACAGTCTGCTTGGGATTCTCTCTCTCCCTCTCCTTCCTCCCTGTCCCTACCCTTGGTTGTACTCTCATGCTCTCTTTCTCTCTCTCAAATAAATAAATAAATAAATAAAACTTTTTTTTTTTTTTTTTAAACGATGGCAAGAGTGTACTGCTCTTCCCATAAAGGTGGTAAGTGAGCACTGATTGTCTATCCCCTTTCTGCCTTTTGGACCATGGAACTGTCATTGTCTTTCCCAATATGACCACTGCACAGTCACATCACTTGAACCCCAGTCTAATTATCTTTCAGCTTTTGATTTATAAGCTCAGTCTCCTACCCATCTGCTCAGCTTCCACTTGATGGTTAATGAAAATGAGTTGTATTTCCTGGTCTGAACTATACATTATGCTTTGAGTGTCTCCCACCTTTATTGTCTTAACACAGGTAGATCATTAGATAGTTTAACTCTGTGCCTCACATATGAGACCTGTGCATCCAAGGGTATCACCTCTTCTACTTTAATCCAGTTACCAAAGATGCAATATGTATGTGCACATGCACCTGCCCCACAAGACCGTGAGCAGCCTTTGGACAAGATTCTTTGAGGCAAGTTTGTAGCAACTAGACCAGCACATTCCTGTTGTAGCCCAAGTGAGAAACTATCACATAATGAACTGGACAATTTAGTAGCAATGGTAGGGTCAATGCTTTAATATAAACTATACACAGTTAGGAAAACAATGCCCCATAACTACATTAGCTTCTTTGCCCCAACAATTTCCCTGGTTATTCTCCTTGCTAGATTTCTTTCTTTCCATCCTATGAATTAGAGGATTCAGCTTGTTCTCCCCCTGCCAGAAGGAATTCAGAGCCCTTCTAAACTTAAATAGCTATATCATTTATCCACAAGGCAGGTCCTCTTTTGGAGTGTTTTAAGTTTTAATTCCACTATAGTTAATGGCAACGTTATATTAGTTTTGGGTGTACAATATAGCAATTCAATACTACCATACTTCACTTGATGCTTACCACAACAAATATTCCATCACCTGTTTCACCCATGTCCCACACACCTCTCCTCTGGTAACCATCAGTTTGTTCTCCATAGTTAAGAGTCTCTCTTGGTTTCTCTCTCTCTCTTCTTTGCTCGTTTGTTTTGTTTCTTAAACTCATATGGTACTTGTCTTTCTCTGATTTGTTTCACTTAGCATTATACTCTTTAGCTCCATGCATTGCATGCCATTGCAAATGACAAGCTTTCATTCCTTTTTAGGGCTGAATAATATTCCATTGTATACATATACCACATCTTCTTTATCCATTCATCAGATGATGGACACTTGGGTTGCTTCCAGAATGTGGCTGTTGTAAATAATGTTACAATAAACATAGGGGTGTTTGTAGAGGTGTATGCATACCTTTGAATTAGAGTTCTTATATTTTTTGGGTAAATACCCAATAGTGGGATTCCTGGATTGGGAGGTAGTTCTATTTTTAACTTTTTGAGGGACCTCCATACTGTTTTCCACACTGCCTGCACCAATTTGCATTCCCACCAACAGTGCATAAGGTTTCCTTTTCTTCCACATCCTCACCAACACCCATTGTTTCTGTGTTGCTGACTTTAGCCATTCCAACAGGTGTGAGGTGACATTACATTGTAGTTTTGATTTGCATTTCCTTAAGATGAGGGATGTTGAGCATCTTTTCACCTGGACATCTTCTTTGGAGAAATGTCAGTTCATTTCTTTTGCCCATTTTTAAATTGGATTATTTGGTTTCGGGGTGTTGAGCTGTATTATTTCTTTATATATTTTGTCTTCCAGAGTCTTGAAGGTCAATATCCTAAATATTTTCTCTCTGTGGTGAAGACTGGACCCCAAGGTGTCCAGACAAGGACAGAGAAGGAACAGCTGCAGGAGGAGGGGATCTGCCTCTGTGCAGTGTGGGGTGCAGTGGGAAAAGTAGGACATCTGGTCCATGCAGACTGTGCTTTTGATAGACACATTAGAGCATGCATGTGTGTGTGTGTGTGTGTGTGTGTGTGTATGTGTGTGTGTCTGTATGTGTCTGTGTGTGTTCAGGTACTTGAAAAGAGCAAAGGTATAATTACAACTGAAGAACTAGGCAGGGACCCCTTCCTTTTGGAGGGAGACTGTCACTTGAGACAAGTATGTGGGGGTAGGGGTGGGGAATGCTAGGACCAGCAGCTGCTTTGAATAATGCTGCTCACGTCTGCTGATTAATATGCTTGTCAAAATAAAAGGGAAATGGAAATGCCCCCCAGCGCTGGGAGTAGGATTGGTTGAGCAGTCCAGCCTCAGATTAATTACTAGTGCTCTCATCTCCTGTCTTGGGCTGCAGATGCCATACAATAATGGAGGAGACACACACACACACAGATCTGTCTTGCCCCTTTTATATACAGCTGGGCCCAGAGCCTGCTATGCTCTGCCGGCATTCATTTCCCAAGGTGGTTGGAGCCTGGTTCATTCCTGGCCAAAACTCCCCAAAGGCATCAGCAGTTTACAGAAAAGTGGGCAAGCTCTGTGAGCTCCATCAAGAAGGGCACCGGAGACCAAAGTTTTCCACCTTCAAACAAAAGCAAGTGGAACCTGGGGTGGGTTTGAGTTTGCTCTATGTAGAAGGAAGGTGACCAAGTTGGCTCAAGAAAGAGATTGTCCAAAGCCCAGAGAATGGATAGGGCCTCGTGGGGGCAGGTGGGGGGGGCACACTGAAGTGGTTTGGATGCTTTGGTCTGCATAAGTGAGTGTTGAATTGCACTAAGTTGTACATGATACAGATAATGGAAATAGCTATTCTTATCGCATCCCAGAACAATAGAATCAGGAATTACCTCAGGAATTACCTCATGAAGTTTCAAAAGAACTCTTTTCTTTCAGTTCCAACAACAGTTTTCGAATTTTGGGGCAGAGGCAATTCAATGCAGTGTTTTTACAAGCAAACGAACAACAACAACAGCAACAAAAACAAAACCTTCCTTTTTCTCCCAGGTATATGGTTGGGGGCACATGACTAGTGAGATGTGGATGCAAGTGATGTGTCTTGATCTGCAAATTTGCTGTGAGGGCTCTGTGTTCTCTCTCCTACCACTGCAGACAATCTTGTGGCACTGCTTCAGTAGGGTAGAGATGCAAGGTGGAAGGACTCTGGGTCTTTAAATGACTTTGTCGAACAGAGCTATCGCTCCCTTTCCAAACACTGCACTGACGGACAAGACTGTTTCCTAGTGTGTGAAGCCTAGGGCAGCCATAACAAGATACCACAAACTGGGTTTGCTTAAAACAACAGAAATATTTTGTCTCACATTTCTGGAAACTGATCTGGGCCAAGTTATTGTCTGTGAAGGCTCTAGGGGAGGACGTTTCTTCGCCCCTTTCTGGCCTCCACTGGTTGTGGCAATCCTTGGCATTCCTGGGCTGGTAGCTGGCCACTGTAACCTCTGTCTGTCCATCACATGATGCTCTCCTTATGTGTCTTTCTAGGAGTTCAAATTTCCGTCTTCTCCCCGATACCAGTCATGGATTAGAATCCACCTTAGTCCAGTATGATTTCACCTTAACTTGATTTGTATCTGCAAGGAACTATTTCCAAATAAGGTCATAGTCACAGGTACAGGAGTTAAGACTTGAACACATCTTTGTGGGAGACTCAGTTCAACCCACTGTAGCATCTAAAATTTGGAGTTTGTTTTTTATAGCAGCTGGTATTAGTTTCTCTGCCTAATACAAGGCAGTACCAATACCAGACTTGTATTGGTCCCAGCTGAGAAGAACTTTCTCCAGGAAGTCCTTTCTAGCCTCCTACCCTAAAAGTAGACCATGTGCTACTTTCACAGGGGACTCTCCACATTGCCCTAACGTTCCCCTATTATTGCAGTTATGGTGCTGACCATATGAGGTCATATTTACTTAGATAAGCAAGCTTTTTTTCTCCTCTGTGACAATGTTCATGTCCCAGAGGCAGGACTTTCTTGTTCTTCATTGTATCTCCTGTACATAACATATTCCTTCAGATAAACAAATGAATGATGTGGGGAAGGCTGGATGCTCTGGCACAAGCAGCATTAGGCTGACTTTCTGCCTTTAGGATTGTTGCAGTCCTTGATGACTTCCTTGTTGCCGAATTCACAGGCGTATTCTCACCTCCCTTGTCTTTCCTGTTTTATGTACCACAGCTGATGCTCTTGAACATCCCCACATATTAGTGATGCTTTAAGAATCTGGTTCCCTTGGATTCTGGCTCTCAGCTTACCATCAGTTCCTTTCTTTCTTTCTTTCTTTCTTTCTTTCTTTCTTTCTTTCTTTCTTTCTTTCTTTATAGTGTAATATTTGTTTTAGAGGTACAGGTCTGCGATTCATCAGTCTTACACATTCACAGCACTCACTATAGCACATACCCTTTCCAAAGTCCATTACCCAGCCACTCCTTCCCTCCCTTCCAGCAACCCTCAGTTTGTTTGCTGAGTTTAAGAGTCTCTTATGGTTTGTCTCCTTCTTTGGCTCCACCTTGTTTCACTTTTCCCTCCTTTCCCCTATAATCCTCTGTCTTTTTTCTCAAATTCCTTATATCAGTGAGATCATATGATAACTGTCTTTATCTGACTGACTTATTTCACACAGCAAATGCCCTCTAGTTCCATCCACATCATTGCAAATGGCAAGATTTGGGGGTTTTCTGATGGCTGCTTAGTATTCCATTGTGAATATATATATATATATGTATATATATATATATATATGCTGCATAGTATTCCATTGTGAATATATATATATATATATCACATCTTCTTTATCCATTAACCTATTGATGGAAATCTAGGTTCTTTCCATGGTTTGGCTATTGTGGACATTGCTGCTATAAACATTAAGGTTCACATGCCACTTCAATCACTACATTTGTATCTTTAGGGTAAATACCCAGTAGTGCAATTGCTGGGTCATAGGGTAGCTCTATTTTCAACTTTTTTGAGGAAACTTTATACTGTTTTTCAGAGTCACTGCACCAGCTTTCATTCTCACCAACAGTGTGGGAGGGTTCCCCTTTCTCCACATCCTCACCAACATCTGTCATTTCCTGAGTTGTTAATTTTAGACATTCTAACTAGTGTGAAATGGTATATCATTGTGGTTTCGATTTGTATTTCCCTGATGCCGAGTGATGTGGAGCACTTTTTCATGTGTCTGTTGGCCATTTGGATGTCTTCTTTGTAGAAATGTCTGTTCATGTCTTCTGCCCATTTCTTGATTAGAATATTTGTTCTTTGGGTGTTGAGTCTGAAAAGTTCTTTATAGATTTTGGATACTAGCCCTTTTTAGTTCCTTCTTAAAAACTTATTTCTCATTTCTATTTGGACCCCTTGTTTATTACTTCAAACACACCTCTAACAGAAAGTATTTCTTTCACTCACTCCATGGTAGACATGGTTGCCTGAATTGAGTTGAATTCCTTCTCAATCCATCTCCCAGTCCAGAACCTACTTCAGAGTGGCCACTCGTCACAACTGAATCTCCCCACCTGGGCTTGAGACCTGCCTGTTCCTTCCCATCTTTTCCAAGAGTTATAACATCTCAGAATGTTAGCTAGGAGGTGTTCCCTACAGAACATCAGGAGCCCTCAGGGATGGCAAGACTCTAAAGGTAACCTTGTCCACTAAGCTCTGCTTATTAAAAGCAAAACAAAACAAAACAAAACAAAACAAAACAAAGTTAAAGAAGTAGGCTTTATTTTTTAGAGCAGTTTTAGGTTAACAGCAAAATTAAACTGAAAGTACAGAGAGTTCCCATATACTTTCTGCCTTCACACATGTATAGCCTCCCCCACTGTTATGGATTGAATGGTTGTGTCTCCCTAGAATTCTTCTGTTGAAACTTTATTTTCTGATTTGATAGTAAGAGGAAATGGTGACTTTGGAAGTAATTACGATTTCATTAGATCATGAAGGTGGACCTTCACAAATGGGAGTGCTTTTAGAAACAGTCACTAGGAAGTCACATGCTTCCTCTCTCTGCTTTATTCCAGGTGAGGATATAATAAAAAGTCAGAGAACCTTCATCAGAAATCAGCTATACTGGCACCTTGATCTTGGACTTCTGGCCTCCAGAACTGTAAGAAATAAATTTCTATTGTTTATAAGCCACTAGTCTATGGCATTTTTTGTTATGGCAACCAAAATGGACAAAGACACCCACTATCAATCTGCCACTAAGGGTGGTCCATTTGTTAGAATGAACTTACACTGATACACCATCATCACCCAAAATCCATAGTTTACATTACCTTCTACAGGTTATGGCAAATGTATAGTTACATTTATCCAGCATTAGAGTATCATATAGAAGGATTTCCGGCCCTAAAAATCCTCTGCACTCTGCCTATTTCTCCCTCCCATCCCTCTAACCTCTGGAAACTACTGAAATTTTTACCTCCTCCATAGTGTTGTCTTCCAGAATGTCATATGGTTGGAGTTGTATATTATGTACCCTTTTCAGATTGGTTTCTTTCACTTAATAATATAAATTTAGTCTCTTCCATGTCTTTTCATGGCTCAGTGGTTTGTTTTTCTCTAGTGCTGAACACTATTCCCTTGTCTAGATGTACCACAGTTTGTTAATCCATTCACCTACCAAAGACATCTTGATCACTTAAAGTTTGACAATTATGAATAAAGTTTTCATTTTTTTTTCATTTTTTTAATTTTATCTTTTTAGAGAGGAAGAGAGAGAGGGAGAAAGAGAGAGAGAGAGAATCTTAAGCAGGCTCCATAACCAGTGCATGAGCATAATGTGGGGCTCACTCAGAACCCTGAGAACATAACTGAGCTGAAATCAAGAGTTGGACACCTAGCTGACTGACTAACATAGTGGTTTGTTAATTTTGTGCATTACTCAGTGCTCATCATAAGTGTAGTCATCATCTATCACCATACAACGGTGATACTATTATAAAATTATAGAGTATATTCCCTATGCTATACTTCTCATTTCTGTGACTTATTTATTTTATCACTGAAGTTAGTACCTCTTAATCCCCTTTCATGTATTTTATCTATTTCACACCCCTCCTCCCCTCTGGGAACGGTCCATTTGTTCTCTGTATTTAGGAGTCTGTTTTTTGTTTGTTTGTTTTTGTTTAGATTTCACATATAAGTGAACATATATGTGAAAAGCAGCATGGGGTTTTCTCAAAAAATTAAAAATAGAAATACCATATGATCTAATAATTCCATTATGGGTTATTTACCCAAAGAAAATGGAAACACTAATTTGAAAAGATACATACACCCCTATATTTATGGCTGTATGATTTATAATAGCCAAGATGTGGAGATAAACCCATTTCCATCAAGATATGTATGAATAAAAAAGATGTAAAATGGTAATTACCCAGACATAGGAAAGAAGGAAACCTGATCATTTGCAACAACACAGACAGATCTAGAAGGCATTATGCTAAGTGAAATAAGTCAGACAAAGATGAATACTACATGATCTCATTAAATGTCTTTAATAGATAAAGACTTATTAAGATTTTCCATTTCTTCTTGTGTGAGTTTGGCATATTGTGTGGTTAAAGGAACTGGTCCTAGGTTATAAATGTGAGCATAGAGCTGTTTATAGTTTTTTATTTATTTATTTATTTATTTATTTTTGTTTGTTTGTTTGTTTTTTGAGAGAGGCACAGGCTGGGGAAAGCAGAGTGAGAGAAAGAATCTTAACAAGGTTTCACAGCCAGTGCAGAGCATGACATGGGGCTTGATCTCAAAACCCTGAGATCATGATCTGGGCTGATATTCAGATTTGGACACTTAACCAACTGAGCCACCCAGGAACCCCTATTTTTTTTTTTTAATATAGCTTTCAATGCTATAAATTCCCCTTCCTACACTCAATGCTATAAATTCTCCTTCCAGCACTTCCCCTTCCCCTTTTTGTAATATAGCACTCAATGCTGTAAATACCCCTTCCAGCATTCAATGCCAAAAATCTTCCTTTCAGCACTGTTTTTGCTATATCCCACAGATACTGATAAGTTTTATCTAATTTTCATTTAAGTCAAAATATTTCTAAACTTCTCTTGAGATGTCTTCTTTGACCCATGTGTTATTTACAAGTGTGTTGTTTAACTTCCATATATTTTGGAATTTTCCCGTTATCTGTCTGTTATTGATTTCTAGTTTAAGGCCTTGCACATGGTATTTGGGGTAATGTAGTAGGGGATAAAGGTAATTGGTAAGAAATTAAGCCTCTTGACCTTGAGCACAGCTTCTTTGAATGATACTAGGAAATAACTTCTGAATATGGTAACTCTACTAGGTATCTATTGTTGCATAACCAATAACTCCAAAGCTAGGTTGATTAAAACAAAACAAAATTATTATCTCTGCGGGCCAGGTATGCAGGTATGGCTCAGCTGGGTGCCTCTGACTCAGAGCCTGTCATGAAGCTGCAGTTAAATTATGGGCCAGGGCTGTGTCTCATCTGAAAGTGCAATGAATTGGGTGTGGGTTGTTGGCAGGCTTGACACCTTGCTACATGAGTGTCCCCACAGGGCTGCCTCAGTATATGTTGCTGGCTCACCCAGGTGAATCATCCAAGAGAGAAGGTGTTAGAGCACCCAACAAGAGAGTCATAGTCTTTTACATCTTACTTACGAAAGTGATACCCCACCACTCTTGCTGTATTCTATTCATTAGAAGTAAGTCACCAAGTCCAGCTATACTCATTAGGAGGTTATTGCCAGGGATGAAAATGTCAATGAGAACCTTTTAGAGGTTGTTAGCCACAAAGACCATGTGGCTACTTGCACAGACACTCTCAGTCTATATCTTTAAGTATCTGTCCTGATTTGGCTCCTACTCTTCCTCTTTTGCCTTCCTTCCCATTTCCTCTAGTGTCTGTACAATGCAATCCAGAAACCATCTATTGGGGCCAAGCAAGTCTGATAAAAAACTGTTGAGATACATGTTATTTACATGGTCAAAAATCCTCCCCTCATTATACATACATAGTACAATGGGGAAAACAAGTAATTTTATAATGGAGAACTCTGGCAGACAGCACCTCAATTAGTTGAATAAAGTTAACATTGCCAGGAAAAGGACAATTTAAAATCACATTCCACTTGATAGGAGGCAATGAGAACACAGAATCACTTATGTAATGTTCCTGCCAAAGATGGGTACCCTGCATGTAATTACGAGAGAGCACTAGACTTATATACAAATTGGTGAATATTCTATAGTCTGTGTTCTTCAAAATGTCAGAGTCATAAAAGTCAAGGAGAGACCAAGGAACTTCTCCAGATTGCAGGCAACTAAAACAACATAATGACTAAATGCAACATGTGATTCTGAACGGGATCCTGTTTCTATAAAAACCATTATGGGGACAATTGGTGAGGCCTGAATGGAAGTTAATGACTAGATGGGGCAAAGTACCAATGTTAATTTCCTGATTTTGACGGTTCTACTGTGGCTAGTTAGTAGACCGTCTTTGTTTATAGGAAAGCTGCATTACGATATTCAGGAGTGATGGGGCATCACATCAGCAACTTATTCTTAAATGGTTTCAGGGAGAAAAAATAGCCCTTTGTACAGTACTTGTAACTTTTCTGTAAGTTTGAAGTTTCTTTAAAATGTAATGTTTGAATGCCCCAATTAAGATGGAAAATTATATGATTGCCTCAGTTGTAGATAAAGGAGTTCTTCTAAAACTCCTTTCCAGTACCTATTATTCCAATAAACACTTAACTCATCATTTTGGTCATGTATTTTCTTCTAGAGAAAAACCTTCTCCAAAGCAACATAGAGGACACAGCCCTAGGACTAAGCTTGGAAATGCCAAATCTAATTAAACTCTCCTAAGCACAGGAATTAGGGGAGCATAAATAAATTCCGCATTTGAAAACTGAATGTATATCAAGGAGAAGGTGGAAAAGATTGTACTGCCCACCAAATCCTTAAGATTTTGGTTCCGTTTATAAGTAGAAATCCATGGGGCACCTGGGTGGCTCAGTGGGTTAAGCCACTGCTTTCAGTTCAGGTCATCATCTCAGGGTCCTGGGATCAAGCCCTGCCTCAGGATCTCTGCTCAGCAGAGAGCCTGCTCCCCCCTTTTTCTGCCTGCCTCTCTGCCTACTTGTGATTTCTCTCTCTCTCTGCCAAATAAATAAATAAAATCTTTTAAAAAAATAGTAGAAATAAGTCAAGCAGAGAGAGTCAATTATCATATGGTTTCACTTATTTGTGGAGCATAACAAATAACATGGAGGACATAGGGAGATGGAGAGGAGAAGGGAGTTGAGGGAAATTGGAAGGGGAGATGAACCATGAGAGACTATAGACTCTGAAAAACAATCTGAGGGTTTTAAAGGGGTGGGGGGTGGGAGGTTGGGGGAGCCAGGTGGTAGGTATTATGGAGGGCACATATAGCATGGAGCACTGGGTGTGGTGCATAAACAATGAATTCTGTTATGCTGAAAAGAAATTAATAAAAAAAAATTTTAAAAATAGTAGAAATCCTGGGGCACCTGGCTGGATGAATTTGTAGAGGGTGGGACTCTTGATCTCAGGGTCCTGAGTTTGAGCCCCATGTGGGGCATAGATTAATTAAAAACAAACAAACAAACAAACAAAAATAAATAAATAAAGCAAAAGTAGAAATCCTGATCTTTTGTGAGACTTTACAAATTAAATTGCCCTCATGTACTTCCATATTTAGACTATGAAATGAAAACAAAAAAGCTTTTGTACATACTACCAAACAACCTGCCAACTATCATCAATAAAATCTCTTAACTGATATAGGCTCTCAAAAGATTATAGGGACAAAAATAGTTGTCATAGTCAGTGAAGATTCAAGGGGAAAACAAGAAGGAGAGCTAAAGCATCATGGACCTTGGAATAAGGATTCTCTGGAACAACAGAAATACTGAAACCCAGATACATGGAAATGGATGGAAATATGTAAGGAATTTAAGAAATGAATAAAAATTTGCATTTCTGTGAAACTACTATAAAAACTACCCAATACTTCTATAAATATGACTAGCTTGGGAAAATAATTATAAAGAATATAAAGATTTGGGAGTTGTGGGGAAGTGAAGTTTATGACCACTGGATTCTCTTGGGTTTAAGGCCAGAAGGCACTCGAGGTCTTCAGAGAGGGTGGTAGGGTGTAGTGCTTCCGCTCTTCTATGCGGCCAGCACTTCTGGCTCTCTGCCTCTCTTACTGCATCTGGCGTTCTCCCTTCCTACTGACTTCCACATATCCAAAGAGACCATTTTTTAATCTTCACGAGTAAGAAGCATGAAGGTCAAATGCAACATTCCCCCATTTGATAGAATCAAACACATACCCTCCTCAGATCTAAAGTATTTAACATACTCTACAGCCTAGGCTCTGTTGATTCTGGAATCTACACCAAACACAGTGTTAAGACATGAGATATTTCTTCTCTATCTAGGGTCTCTCTTTGTTCTTTTCATATTTTCCCCTGAAGCTATTGAACTTATTTTTAAGCTCTGCAACGTTGTCTGGGATGATTCATGTCCTAAGTAATTTTTCTTTTCTAATACATTCCTTAAGTTATATTTTCAAGGAATTTGTCTATAGCCACTGAGTTGTGAAATCTATCAGCACAGCATTAACCATCATATTGCCTGATGATTCTTTTGGTATCTACAGTATTTATATGTCTGCAGTTTCCTCTTTCGTTCCTGATCTCAGGAATTAGAGTTGTCTCCTTCCTTTCCTGATCAGTTGACCAGCTATGGGCTCGTCCTATAACATTTTAAGTTCATGTTTAACTCAGACCATCTCTGTCCTTTTGCTTCTCTTGAAATGCAAGTTAGTTAAGAGCTGGTGAATTCACAGGACCAGCTGAAGTCAGAGTTAAAGGGGAGTTGTGCAAGCAAGGTCAGAGGCAGGATCTATGGAAGGTGGGGAGTCTGATAAGGAGGGAGTTCGAATGACTCAGAAACTGGGTGGGTGCAGAACGGCAGTACAAAACAGCCACGGCTATCCACCCTTCCGTAGTTATTACAAGGATACTTCCTGGTAATGTATTGTCAAGGACCATTTCCCAGCAAACTCTGCAGAGACCTGAGGAATTGACCACTTGCATTCTCCAGCTGTGCATTTAACTCACAGAAGCGTCCGGAACGTGGGGCTATATATAGAGAATGTATGTTTCTCTCTAACATGGGAAGGAAGGGACATACAACAAGACTTCAGAGAGGGCGAAAGGCCATATTTATCCACCTCTATTTATGTAAACCAAAGTTCCCTCTGACATGTTTGCATGATGGGTGATCCTTGGTTTCCAATTCCGCGCAGCACATAGTATTTATTATTTAATAAGAAAAAGACACATTTTATTACTATATATGCTACAGAACTAGATGGAAAGTGGTAAACAGTAAAGAAAAATGCCAATAAAATGAGGTGTTGATAATAAAAATAATTAAATAATAAAAAATTAAGGCCACGCTGAAAACCAATGAAAAGCAAAATATGAAAGCCTAACCTTCTTTTTATAAGATACTAAGCACCTCCCTTTGGTCTCAGATCAGACCCAGAATAGAACTTGGTCTGTACTCTTTTGAGTATCAACGAAGAGTTTTAAGACGTAGCTCTGTTTTTCCAATGACCACATCCTTACCTGGATTATGCAGTTGACAGCGCATCACTACAATGTGGAGTTATTAGCAGATCTTTAGTGGAGATACATGGTGGAACATAGCACGTTTGTTTAAAAATGGGAATCCTAAAAAATTAAAAAAAAAATGAGAATCCTGAATAGATAAAAGAACATGTGGAACATTTACCCAAAGTGATTCACAAAAACTCAAGCTTCTTCAGCTTAGCAAGATGGGTATAAAAGGACCACCCTCTCTATTCCCCCTGGTATTTTTGATTTGGCCACTTGGGTTTCAAGAATCCTTGTTCCTGGTTTTAAAACGGGAGTCTAATCTGTCTCACTTTTGAAAGACAAGATCTTCAAGTGATGGACCATCTTGTATTGAAATAATCTTACACATTCAAATTTAACACAGTCACTTGGAAAATTTCATTGAGTGCAGTGGTTTTCCTTCTTTTTAGGGCTCTGGACTCTTTAGTGAACTAATGATGGCAAGGACGCTTGCTTCATAAGAAGGCACAACCAAGCATATAGACTATGACTTCAGGTTGCTCGCCAATCCACTGAACCTGGGTGTAGATCCTCTGAACAGTTACTCTGAAGTATCTGTTCCAAGGGGCAGGCTTCTGGGCAGTGTCCCCAAAATGGGAATTCTGAAGAAGATTTGAGGGGTGCTCCAAGGCACTCCATCATTAACTGCTCTGTGCTCACCTATGTTCAGGGGTAAAGTTATTTGTTTTACTACATTTTACTTACTCTAGATCTTCTCAGAGCCTTCTATAGGTTAATATTCATGCAGAATCCTGTCTCTCCCCCCACCCCCCCAATCTTGCCTCCACTCAGGAAAGTGTGGTCTATGGCCACACCTCCTCATGGGAGGCTCATAGCAGAAGCCATGTAAATGTCTTCATCTGGAAAAAGCATAGAGCAGAGATGCCCAGGGGAGGTATAGGGATGGTAAACTAATAATATCCTGCTGCGTCCTGTTCAAGGACAAGGGAAGCCAGGGTGGAGAATATGATAAGCCAAGGTGAATATGTAACAATCCCAGGGCTGTCCCTTGGAGGAAGATTTAACTCCTGGGACCCCTGCCAGCCTTGGGGAGCACACTAAAGAGAGGGGAAGCCATCTCTGCTTGCTTCTGGCCCTGCAGGTGATCGGATGTGCTGGGAGGAATGGGCAGGCTGGAGATGCAGTGTGGTTACATGATTTCACATACCCAGTCACATCATTTCATATATCCACTGAACAACTCACAGCTTGATGGGGCAAAAATAGATTTTTGTTTTAAAATCAAATTTTATTTAATTTTTTAATTGTTGCTTTAACTCTTTTGGACCTTTCCTAAAGTCAGGTTAAAAACAAACCAGCAAACTTTTTTTTTTTTTTAAATTAAAGAAAAATTTCCCAACAAACACTGAATTGAAAGCAATAGTGCTATGAATCTTTGTAGCCATTGTCAATATGACCCCAAACTGTGCCCTCTATACTAGCTATGCCCCTGCTTGCAGACTCCACTGAGTCATGAACCAAAGCCCAAAATATCATATCATTTCAGCCTTCAAGATGAATTTAAACAGTTGAAGGCATAAACAACACATCCTGAGATGCCATTTACATATATAAAACATAATAATTACTTAACATTACATAGTATCAAGTCAGTGTTATCATTTCATGATTGTTTCATGAATGTCTTTTTATAGCGATTTTGTTCAAAACAGCATCCAAACAAATTCTGCATATTACATTCAACTGATATATTACCTCCTTTTTAAACTGAGGCTTAAAATACATACAGTCAATACACTGATTGTAATTCCAAGGTTTAATGAATGTCTTACATAAATGTCTAGAGCCACAGGACCACTGCTCAGATCAAGTTGAAGGGCATTCCCAGCTCCCTAGTCCCTCCTGCTCCTTCCTGTCAGCCTAGAAGGAAACTACAGTCTGTTCTCTTAATACGGATTTGTATTCAGGGTCTTCAGTTCCTATAAACAGAATTGTACACACAGTATGTGCTCTTTTGTGTCTGGCTTCTTTTGCTCAGTGTCATGACTATGAGAGTCACCTATGTTGTTCTTTTGTTTGATTCTGTTCTGTGTGCCTGTACTCCGTCATGTGCAAAGACTCAATTTGTATTTATATTCCTTTGGGTTATTTCTACATCTTGGCTACTTTAATAATGCTGCTATGAATATTTTTGTTCATTTTTGGTGACATATGCATGCATCTGTGTGATATCTGGGTAGTAGAGTGGGTGTGGTTTAGTCTTGGAAATACTTCCAAACAATTTTTCAAAGTGTGTGAATTCCAGTTGGCCCATGTTCATGCAAACACTGGGTATTTATTTACTTTTAACCCCTTTGGATGTGTAACAGTATATGACTGGGGCTTTCACTTGCATTTTCCTGGTGACCAATGATTTTGAGCATCTTTTATGTTTTCCTGAAGACTAACAATGTTCAGCATCATTATTAGCTATTTGGATATATTATTTTGTGAAATACTTATTCAGGTACTTTTGCCCATTTTTTAAAAAAGTTGGGTTATTTGTTTCTGCAGAATTTGTATGCAGTTTTTCTCCCAAAATATCATGAGAACAATTTACCCACAGTGGATGGGTTGAATGGGTGAGGAGTGGACAGTTGAAGAGAGGAGGAATAGACATTAAGGACAATGAAACTGCTAACAATGCTAATAATCTCTAATGCCCTTTACCACACTTAAAAAAGATGGTTAAACAATGGGTTTCTTGTTTTCCAAAGGAAACCCATTTTGGGGAACAAAATGAATATAAAAATAATAAAACAAAATGACTCAGTGACATATAAGAGTAATGGAGATGTGCTGTATGGTGACTAATACAGCACAATTTAAAAAAAAGAATAATGGAAAGTTTATTATTGGAAAGACACTATACCAATGGATGATGATGGACATTAAAGGGGTGCCTGGCTAGCTCAGTCTGAAGGATAGGTGACTCCCGATCTCAAGGTCATGAATTTAGAGATTACACAAATAAATAAAGGACAAATAAAAATAAATAATGGACATTCATTTAAAAAAAAAAAAAAGTTAAAATTTGAAGAAGGCTGTCTTGGCTATGTAGAGCTGTTCTTTGAAAAATAGCACATGTTCTACTCTTTCCGTGCTGTAATAGGGCTCTCAGCAATACAGGACATAAAATAGTCCTATCTTACCCAGGCTTTTAAAAATATTTAGAGAAGTCCTTATGAGTCTCTTCACAATGACCTTTTTGTGTATAAATTGCAAGTGATCATTTCCTTAAGTTTGCTGTTTTACCCGCCTGACCCGGCCTGCTCCCGAGTACCCCTTTAATCCACCCCACCTCCTCCTACAGCAGACTTTGTAGCCTAGCAGAGGGCTCATCCCCAAGGGTGTGGAACTTCCTGCCCTGGGGGCCTTGCTTTTCCTGAAGGAGAAGCGAGGCTCTCCAGAGGGGAAGCAAGAGGCTTTTGCAGCTAGTGGATTTGCCCACTGCTAAGGACATCTATGCAGGGGGAGTCCGGCTTAGGGAGGTTTCCTGGAAAATGCCTGGTGGGTCCATTCACAGAGGTATTATAGCCACAGCCATCCCAGGGCAGTGCCAGCCTCAGCTCAGTCCCTCTGGCAGCACATTCAGGCCTGGCTGGGTAGGGTGCCCACTGGCACCTCAGGCTGCCTTGGGGATTGACTATGGAGCCCAGAGGACACCTGCATGGTGTGCTTACTCCAGCCCTGCTCACTGCCTGAAGTGGGTGCTTGGGAGTGGCTTGGAGAGTGCGGAGGGAAAAGAGGTGAGTTCAGAGAAGAGAAAGGTCTCAGAACATGAATAGGAAGGCACCAGAAGAGGAGAGAATCTACAGGGATGAATTGCAAGCAAAAGTCCTTGGACATCCTTGGGCATGTGAGGTGACAGGTGTAGTGCTGGGTCCAGGGCTGCCTTGAAGAGAGTGCTGGAACAGAACATGAAGGGTCCAAACAGCATGGAATCTGGGATCAGATGGCCCCTTCCTGGAACCCCCTGACCCCAAGCAAGATATTAAACCTCTCTGCATCTCAGCTTCCATGGGTGATATAATTCATAAGGTGAATCACTGCTGGGTGACTTTGAGCAACACATACAAAAATGTCTGGCTTGGAGAAGGTGCTGGATGAGCAGGAGACCCTGTTGACCGCTCAATGGATCAGGGAGTTGGTGAAAAATGACTGTAGTGCTTCCTGATGGTGGGTTTTATTTTTTAGGGAAACCTCCTCACTGACCTAACACCCCCTGGACTCCTTCAGGTGCAGCTCAAGGAGCACACTTGCCCACACCTGCTGTTAGTTGTCCAGATGCACCAGCGTGCAGGCAGGAGAGACCTGGAGCTCTGGTGGACCCACTGAAAACACTGGCATGAGACGAGCCCTGCCTGGGTCCTCTAAGAATAAAAGCCAAGTGGATAAGCAATTTCGGCTGGAACGAATGAGTCACTTTATCTTTTTTACAAATTGCTTTTTTAAAATACCCAATCACTTAATTCATTAGGCCATCCAACTGGCATGGTTGATTTGGTAATTTAAACATTTAATTTTTATTTTTAATTTTTTGGGGAATTTTTAAAAAAAAATGTTTCTTTAGAGCTATACTCAAGGGTTTACTTTCACTCAAATATTTTCCTTCTCCAAGAAATATGGAAGAAAACAATGTTTACTGTTCATTTTGAAAATCCTGTATAGGCATCATTTGCCCTGGGAGGCTTTTCCTGATCACCCTTCACTATCCTTAGAGTGAATTCCGCTCTCTTACTGCAACTTCCGTGTATACTTGTGGCATCACATATGGCACAGTGTATTGCAATGACTTATTTACGCTGCTAAGTTTTCTGAGGACAAGCTATCATCATCATTTCCAAATCTCTGGTTTCTAGCACAGAGCTTAGAAAATAACAAGCGCTTGGAAATGTGTCTGAGTGCCTGAAATGACCAGTCATCCACCAGATCAAACTTCAGATAAATCCAGTCCCGTTCAACTGGTCTTGTACTTTAGCAGGTCCTTCTGCTGTTTCATCCTTTCTTTCACAGCAGTTGGTGGCTAGAAAAGTGACTCAGTTATCTACTGAACAACTAATCTATGATGTTATTTATTAGTGAACTATGGAGTTTTTTCATAGGGAAAATAAAGTGCTCCCATATGGGGAGGGGTTTTGGGGGGTCCTTTATATAATAAAGAACTAGAAGTGTGCCTTCAAAAATGAAAAGAAAGAAAAGAAAAAAGAAAAAAAAAGAAAAGGAAAGAATGTTCAGAACCTTTCATTGCTTGTCTAAATATGTTCAACCATTCACCATTGTTTTACATCACAAACCTTCACTGAGGAGCCCCACAGACCAGGTATTGGGCTTGTCACAGTGGACTCAGGACTTGCAGGTCTGAAGGTAGAGAGACTGCGGTCATGTGAGGGAGAATGTTGCCAAAGAACTCATCACATTTGAATGGGATGTAATCAAGGGGATTCCCTGTAAAACTGGAAATAGTCCATGCTCAGAAATAGAAGAGCTGAATCAGTTGTGGGATAGGCTTACCATGCACTACTAGGAAGCAGTTAAAATGACTGTTAAGGACTTAGAGTCGCAGAAAAAGGACCTTGAGACACATGGTGTAATACATACAGTATATGTATACATACATATACATACATAAAATATGTGTGCACACATCTTGTAAAGATACCTTTTTTAATAGTGTGTATATTATCCTGAAACTTAATTGTTTCAGACTGTCCAATTCCTATGTAGATACAGATACAGGTGCTGGTATAGGGGCAGGTATAGATACAGGTAGAGGTACAGATAGAGTTACAGGTAAACACAGAAAAATCTGGAAGGGAATACTCACTCTGGTTTAGGAGAGGATTGAAATTAGGTTTGTTTCAAAGGGGAATTCAGCATTGTCAAATAATCAAATGTTTATGGGGTGAATGTATGGGTGTTCACCCTATAAACATTTGTGTAACTAAAAATTTTGAATTAGGTATTTCCATTTTGGGGAAAAATATACAGGATTAAAAAGATGTTCTATTTTCAGAAGCCCGTGGTGCAAATTGAGAAAGAGAATTGCACAGGTTTTGAAGATTTTCTGTGATTTCTTGGTTGGTGTGTAACTTCCCATTCATTTACTTATTCAGATTACCAACCTCACTCACTCCTGCAAATTAAGTTGCATACAACCCTTATAATTCAACATCAAAATAAAACTAAAACCATTTTATGCATGTATGTGTATGTGCATGTAGATGTGAGATCTCTATCGGCCATACATTTATGCCAGGTGTCACAGGTGGAGGAAGGCACTGACTCAGCCCTCAGTTTACTTCCTGGTAGTTGAAAGACCACCTTTTTTTCTGATGTCACACAAAGCTTCATTTGAAGAGTAACTGTTATTCCTCCCATACTGAATTCAATGAGGAGTTTATTGAAAGGACCCTGATGTTAAACTTACTGGGTAGAAAAACGAGCGATATCTTCACGGTTTTCATGGCTCATTCATAATATTTAAATGGATGGTTCGTTTAGGATGGTGGCTCTCAACCCCCCAAGCTGCTACACTTTCTGTTCATAGCAAGTATTTTATAGCATCTCTAATACCATCAGGAAACAAAATTCATGGATAATATATAACCCACTGACATTCATAAGTGCTCCAAGTCTAAATTTAAGGGGACTAAAGACAGTAGTGTGTGATAAAAAATGAGTTCCATGTGTATGTGCTGCAATATTGACACACAGAAGACGACGAACCGGTCAGTGCACTAAGCTTGGGCACCCATCCGACACTGGCGCCACCAGCATGTTGTGTCAGCTTCCTGGATAAGGTGAGTGATGGTTTGTTTTTGTGTGCTTTTTCCAAAACTTTGAAAAACCCTTGGTCAAACTCTGAGAGAAAACAAGGTCATCTCTTCTCCCGTCACACAAAACAGGATATCGTGGAAAACTCTGTGCACATTAAAACTAGGACAAATACCTTATTTTCCTTTGTAAGTCAGATTTAAGTTTTTGGATAAAATTATTATAAACCCACTTTCTTACTTACAAAAATATTCTGGGGACATGTCCAAGTTGTGTTAGACATGACATAGATGCTTATTGACATGGGAAGTTCTCATGCATTGAAAAGCATCTGACAACCATGGAGTCTTCTCACCAAAGCCAAGGATGCCCCCACTGCCAAAACAGTTCCAGAAATTTCCAGAATACCCCCTGGAAAGAAGTACTATTTTCACTGAAAACCACTGAATAGAGCAGCTGATAAGACTAACTGAGAATCTTAGATTGAAGGACTCCAAAAGCCAATGGAGCAAGGAGCTGTATGCAGGGGTTTATACAGTGCCTAATTCCAGGGAGCAGGAGGGGGCATCACTCTGAGTCATGGACTTGATACTGCTGGGACCTTCCAAGAGGATTATAGAGTGTCATGAATCATTGGCTGGAAGGACAGTAGGCAGAAGCATTTATCCACCAAATTCTGACCCCACTTGTCAAGGTGTTGCCTTCAGATGCTGAGGTTTACACACTGGAACACCATAATTTGGAAGTGAGTAAGTCCGCACAGGGCTGAGCACTCTGGTTGCAAGAGGTTGAAGACATGTCGGTCACAGTGTGGAGGCATCTAATGTGCTTATCTATGAGGACTTCAATTTTCTGTTCACCAAGTATGCAACCTCTTCAGGGAAGCTTGAATGGGCCATTTAGTAGAGCTAATGTAAAAACCTGGGACATTTCAGAACTGTGGCAACACAAAGCCAAGACTGCAGCTCCTGGGATAAATCCTGGCCACGCCTTTGAAGGCAGACATTTTGGTTCCTTCAATGAGTCAACGTTCTGATCCCCATCTTTGTGGCAAGGAGGCCTTCATTTCCTGCCCCCCGCCGACTTGTCGAAGATGAACAAAGTTGGAAGACTGACACTACCTGACTTCTATCAAGACTTACTATAAAGCCACATTAATCAAAACAGTGTGGTTTTGGTGAAAGAACAAATAGCTCCACAGAACAGAAGAGTATTCTGTTCCAGAAATAGAACAGAATAAATAGGTCAACCAATCTGTGACAAAGGACCAAAAGCAACCAATGGAGCAAAGATTGTCTTTTCCACAAATGATTTCAGAACAATTGGACATCCACAAACAAAAAAATCTAGACACAGACCTTACATCTTTCACAAAAATTAACTCAAAATCATAGACCTAAAGGTGAAACACAAAATTATAAAACTTCTAGAAATAACAGGAGAAAATCTAGGTGATCCTGGAATGGTGACGACTTTTTAGATACAACACTAAAGGCAACATCAAAGAAATCATTGGTAAGCTGGACTTCATTAAAATCAAAGACTTCTTCTCTTTGAAAGACACTGTTAATAAAATGAGAAGACAAGACAAGACTGGGAGAAAAGATTTTGCAAAGCACACATCTGATAAAGGCCTGTTATACAAAATGTACAAAGAACTCTTAAAAATCCACAATAAGGAAATTGAATGACCTGATTAAAAATTGGGCAAGAGATCTGAACAGCACCTCATCAAAGAAGATATGCAGATGACAAACAAGCATATGAAAAGAGTTCAGTGTCACATGGTATTAGGGAAATAAACAGGTGCCACTACACACCTATTGGAATGGCCAACACCCAAAACACTGACAATACCAAATGCTGGTGGGATTATGGAGAAACAGAAACTCATCCACCATTGATGGAAATTCAGAATTTCAAGACTACTTGAAAAAATATTTGGCAGTTTCTTAGAAAGCTAAACCTATTATTACCATATGATGTACCATTTGCTCTTCTTAGTATATACCTAAATGAACTGAAAGCTTATGTCAACATATAAACCCATGCATGTGTGTTTATGGCAGCTTTATTTATCATTGCCCAAACTTGAAAGAAACCAAGATGCCTTTTGGTAGGTGAAAGGATAAATGGTGGTATATCCAGACAATGGAATAATATTTAGCACTAAAAAGAAATGAGCTATCAAGCTAATGTAGGCTTATCAATTGTTGATAGAAGAGAAGGTTGGGCATGTGTAGTTGTAGACGATATGCACGAACTCACCGTACTTCCCTACCAATTTTGTTGGGAACCTAAAGCTGCTCTAAGTGACAACATTCTGACCTATGCTTCAAATCACCTACCTGCAGAGTCTCCAAAATCTTTATCTGCCCTCTCATTTAGATCATATACGCAACTTGCTGTGCATATCTATGGAGAAAATGTCTACAGCCCCAAACAGAACTCCAGAAGTGTTCCCCAAACCTACATTTTCATCTCTGCCAACAGTATCTCAACTTTACTCACTTGGCTCAAGATAAAAAATTCTAGCAACCTTTTTGAATTCTTTCCTTCTGTCATATCAGTAAGTCTTCCTCAGTCTACAGATACAGATATCCTGAATCTATCACTTCTGTGAATTCTCAGTACTCTCGTTCAAGTTTTTAGAATGTCCTGCCCTGGGCAATGCTATAGCCTCCTAACTGGTGGTCTGCTTTTGGTTCCTTGACCTGGACATTTCATTCTTCACATAGAGCCAAGGTTGTTTTTAAAAGCATAGACCATATTACCTTTTCCTACTTTAGACCTTCCAGCCACATCCCATACTTCTTAAAATATAGTCCAACCATCCAAATACCTTACCAAGGCTCACTCATTCTACTTAATCTAGCTTTTGCCCACCTTCTTGTTGCTCTTTCACCAGGTTTCAGCCTAAGGGGCTTCCAACATGAGGCCATACCTACTTTTAAACCTGATACTAGTTATTTCTTTGTTAAGGCTTGTCCTTGTCCCCAAGGACAAGACAGGCTCCTTGCAGAGCAGGATCCTTCACATGATTCAGATTTTAGCATAAGTATAAAGTCATCAGAGAGGCCATTTAAAGTCATTACCCAAACATAGACACTTGGTTCTATTTAAAGTTTCTGGATTTTTTTTTCATTCACTCAATCTCTCTCTCTTTCTCTCTCTCTCCCTCTCTCATATACATAGGCATGCATGCACACGCATGTGCACATTTTTTTCCCATTTTTATTTCATTGTCTGTCTTATTCACTTCTGTATCTTTGGCCAAGAATACTGTCTGGCACACAATGAACCCTCAAATATTTCTGAATGAACAAAGGAATGACACAGTGGAGTCTCAGAACAAGCAGAGAGTCTAGAGCACTTCATTCTGCACTGACACTATTCCCCAAGTAAGAAGAATATTAATGCCATAATCTTGAAAATGCAATGAACAAGTCTAGATTCAAGCAGAGATATGTGGGGTTTGGTGCTCAAGGAAGGTGTAGGCCCAGTGTAAACGTAGTAGGATGTTATTGCTGGCAGATGGCCAAGAAGTCAGGTGATTTCTACATTTTAGAAACCAATCGTATCTTGGGTATAGATCTGTTTATTCCCAGAAAAAAAAGTTAGTGTTTTTTTTCGGGCACACATCTAAACAAAACAAATGGCAATTTGCTATTTTATTCAGTAACTGACTTTTCAGCATTGCCAAGTAAGCAGATTGAAGAGATGTTAACAATTCTCAGTTTGTGTGAACATGGGAAGCAGAGCTGCCATGACTTAGCATTCTAAACACTTCTCAGCTTCAGGTTTATCACCTTCTACTTCCTAGAAAGTCATTTGAGATTCTGGACAGACACAAACATATGATAAGGATGGCTTGTTCTTTGCTTTTCTCCTATTTGAGGCAGGAATTCATTCCCTGGATAGATGCCATAGGTTACTCATTCTGTGCATTACACTGAACTTCATGTGGAATAGAAATGAAAGTTTTATGAAAGTTTCAAGAACATGAATGCTAAAAGCCCTAATTAAATCTCAGAGGTGCCAGACAACCTGTAGCCATGCCAGGGGTGGAGTGCTCACTGAAATGGATAGGTTTTCATAGCATGACCGACCATCTGCAACGGGACTCTATAAAAAGAAAGCTTCTGCATGGAACACTGGGTGTGGTGCATAAACAATGACTCTTGGAACACTGAAAAAATAAAATAAAGTAAAAACTAAAAAAATAAAAAAGAAAGCTTCTGGAGACATCTGTAATCAGGTTCAGTTACCCTGGATTTGTTTTGTTTTGTTCTTATGACTTTTTCTTCAAATTTTTATTTAAATTCTAATTAACATACAGTTTAATATTGATTTCAGGAGTAGAATTCAGTGATTCATCACTTACAACACCCAGTGATCATCACAAGTGATCTTTTTAATACCTACCACCCATCTAGCGCATACCCCACGCACCCCCTCCATCAACTCCCAATTTGTTCTCTATTAAGAGTCTCTCATGGTTTGTTTTCCCCCTCTCTCTTTTTCCCCCTCCCATATGCTCATCTGTTTTGTTTCTTAAATTCCACGTATGAGTGAGATCATATAGTATTTGTCTTTCCTTGAATGACTTATCTCCCTAACCATAATACACTCTAGCTCCAATCATGTCATGTAAATGGCAAGATTTCATTATTTTTGATGGCTGAGTAAAGTCAATCATATGTGTGTGTGTGTATATGTATATCATACACATATGATATGGGTTTTGGTGCTCAAGGAGATATATATATATATATATATATATATATATGGTCACCTTCTTTGTCCATTCATCAGTCCTTGGACATTTAGGCTCTTTTCACAGTTTGGCTATTATTGATAATGCTGCTATAAACATTAGGGTACATGTAACCATCTGAATCTGTATTTTTGTATCCTGTAGGAAAATACCTAGTAACGCAATTGCTGAACCATAGGGTAGTTCTATTTTTAACTTTTTGAAGAACCTCCATATTGTTCTCCAGAGTGGCTGCACTAGTTTGCATTCCCAACAATAATGCAAGAGGGTTCCCTTTTCTCCACATCCTTGCCAACAGCTGTTGTTTCTCGTGTCGTTAATTTTAGCCATTCTGACGGGTGTGAGGAGGTATTTCATTCTGGTTTTGATTTGTATTTCCCTGATGATAAATGATGTTGAGCATGTTTTCATGTGTCTGTTGTCCATCAGGATGTCTTCTTTGGAAAAATATCTATACATGTCTTCTGCCCATTTCTTGACTGGATTCTTCATATATTTTGGATACTAATTCTTTATCAGATATGTCATTTGAAACTATCTTCTCTTATATTGTAGGCTGCTTTTTAGTTTTATTGATTGTTTCCTTCATGATGCAGAAGCTTTTCATCTTGATGAAGTCCCAATAGTTCATTTTTTGTTTTTGTTTCCCTTGCCTCCAGCAAAGTATCTAGTAGGAAGTTGCTATAGCTGAGGTCAAAGAGGTTGCCACCTGTGTTCTCCTCTAGGATTTTGGTGGTTTCTGTCTCACATTTAGGTCTTTCAACCATTTTGAATTTATTTTTGTGTATGTTGTACAAAAGTGGTCCAGTTTCATTCTTTTGCATGTCTTGGATTTGTTTGTTATTATTTTTCCCTTTTATAAATTGTTCAATGCCTCTTATCTGGTGATGATTAGCTAATGGGCTTGCCATTATTTTATCTCCCTGAATAATAGTGGGAGTAAAAAAAAAAAGAAAAAAAAAAGCTCTTTGAAACTCCCCCCACATCATTAATATCCACAGTCCTCAGGCTTTCTGAATATCCATGAGCACAAGCAACAACCCTAAATGGCATCTGATGATTATTCAATGGGTTTTCTTTTTTTTCAGGTAGGGTATATTTGGAAAAACTTTGGTGGCTTTTAGGTGAGGAAGTTAAGGATAATTTCCATGTTTTATTTTTTTCAATGTTCCGAACTTTGAGGAATTAAGGAGTCATAATAATGAGAATGGTGGCAACCCACAGAATGGGAGAAGATACTTGTAAATGACACTACAGATAAAGGGCTGGAATCCAAGATCTATAAAGAACTTCTGAAACTCAACACCCAAAAAACAAATAATCTAGTCAAAAAATGGACAGGAGACATGAACAGACACTTCTCCAAAGAAGACATATGAATGGCTAACAAACACATGAAAAAATGTGCCAGGAGTGGCCAACAATCCCTGTACTGACACATGAAAGATTACTTCAGACTTTGCTGTGTAAAAGAAGCAAGCGGATCAACATGCAGAGGTGAAGACCCTTTGTTCTTCTTTGCTCCTGCTTTTTATTGGACCTTCAGGATAATCGCAAATCCTTCTCATTGTTTCTCAAGCACGTGATGCATGACAAGGGGTCTTACTAAAACTAGGAAGATCTGTTTATGGGAAAGATGTGATATGCTAATCTATGTGGTCTACTAAACATAGCCCAAGGGACAATGCATACATCTCTAAGATCACAGGGCAGCTGTTTTGGCTAAGAAAGGCTTAGGGAAGGCACCTCCCCACATTCCAAAGGCATATTTGTCACGCAGGCCTCCACATTCCAAATGCCTATGTCCTTCTCCTCTGAAACCTTCTTTCTCCCCCAGCAGCTTCTGTGTCAAATTTTAGCAAGCTAGGTATTATGGCTGATTTCAGGCTCTACATTAACCCCAACAAAAATGTTCAACATTATTAGCCATCAGGGAAATTCAAATCAAAATGGCATTGAGATATCACCTTATTTTACACTAGTTAGAATGGCAAAAATTGACAAAGGAGGAAGCAACAAATGTTGGAGAGGATGTAGAGAAAGGGGAACCCTCCTGCACTATTGGGGGGAATGCAAATTGGTACAGCCACTTTGGAAAACAGTGTGGAGGTTCCTCAAAAAATTCAACGTAGAGCTACTCTATGACCCAGCAATTGCACTAACTGGGTATTTACCCCAAAGATAAAGATGTAGTGAAAAGAAGGGCCACGTATACCCCAATGTTCATAGCAGCAATATCTACAATAGCCAAACTGTGTAAAGAGCTGAGATGCCTTCAACAGATAAATGGATAAAGAAGATGTGGTCCATATATACAATGGAATATAACTCAGCCATCACAAAGAATGAATACTTACCATTTGCATCAACATGGATGGAACTGGAGGGGATTATGCTAAGTGAAATAAGTCAAGCAGAGAAAGACAATTATCATAAGATTTCACTTATATGTGGAACATAAGGAATAACATGGAGGACATTAGGAGAAGGAAGGGAAAAATGAAGGGGGGAATCAGAAGGGTGAAACTGAGAGACTATGGACCAAGGGAAACAAACTGAGGGTTTCAGAGAGGAGGACGTGGGGCAATGAGTTGGCTCAGTGATGGGTATTAACGAGGGCACATATTGCATGGAGCACTGGGTGTTATATGCAAACAAAGAATCATGGAACACTATATCAAAAACTAGTGATATGCTCTATGGTGACTAATAACATAATAAAATTAAGAGAGAGAGAAAGAGAGAGAGAATGAATATGGTGGTATATCTCCTCAGCCTCATGTCCTTTGATTTTCAAGCTGGATACATATGCTATTCCAGGGAGGAAAATAGGATAAGAATGTGATTGGCATCTGGTCAATAGCATAGAAAAGGACAGGTGTAAGGCTCACATTCAGATTCTCTGACTTCCAATTGGAAGTGCTCTGTTTTCATAGATTTAATAGTTCAACCCAAACACATCTCACGTTATCTGTTCATTACTAGATTTGACCAATGTGCTTGGGCAAAATGCTCAGGGTCGAAGTCCCTGGTGACCTTCCCCACAATCTTACCCAATTGCTTACTGACTTGATTTCCAATTGAGAAATTTCTTCTTTTGATTTACATTTTAGTTCCTTTTTTATAAGGCAAATGTTCTTGGGAAAGTTCATACATATAATCTTATCAATCATCAACATTATAGCAAAAAGTAATTCATTGGATTTCTTCCTGAGGGGAGTCTGAAGGAGGGAAAGAACAGAAGGTTCCTGATGCCTTCATGTGTGTGTGTGTGTGTGTGTGTGTGTGTGTGGAGAGAGAGAGAGAGAGAGAGAGAGAGAGACAGTCACAAGTGCTGGTATTGAGAAAAAGAAGATAAAGCTTTCTCAACAACCAGTATGCAGTTGGTCACTTCCTTTCTCCCAGGACTATAATTTGGAGCTGCTTGATTAAACTTTAATTTTTTCCTTTTATGGTTTGGCCATGCCAGATGGATATATCTTGGTATAATCTGATAAGTTAATGTCAGATACATCTAGAATGTGAAGAATGAAATACTAAGAAGTGTCATTTCAGATGAGGATTTGGTTTGTTTGCTTTCCTCTTGACTCACTTTAGTTTATTATCAATCTTCCCAGACTCCCTAACCCTACAAGCATTTAGGCAGCTTGCACAGATGAAGGACAGACATCAGGAGTGGACAAAGGCATCAGAGATACTGGTAGTTTCTATTTCAGATATGGATTGCTGCTTTGTCAATCTCCAATCCTTGTTATTGTATGAGTATTAGTACCATAAGGACTACATTCTAAGTGTTGATTTTAGACCACTGCTTATTCATCCCTTATGTGGAATCCATCACTTAGAGAATCCTACAGATTCTTCCTCCAAAAGAACTCCTCATGATTCTTAACTCTAATAACATTTTGGAAATGTAATGTATCCATTATTCATGACTTTTCTCCTGGATAACTCCAGACTTTTCCCACAAGGCAGATGCTCCTGCTGGGGAATTCTTTTCTCCCAAAGCAGATCCCTCCACGAAAAGAAGACTTATCAGACAACAAGTTCATTGTGAGTTAGGGAAAAAATCAGAAGTTGACAACAAGAAAGTATAGGAATGGGATCTTGAACAGGTTAGTGGTAGAGAAAACTGGACTGTCTGGAGGAAGGGAAAAGTGCACACTTATGGGAGTGGTGAGCAATGAAAAAAGAAAATGGTAATTCATCTACCAGTTTATCAAAGCCAGTACAAAATCCCAACATAATCTGCTGAGGAATTTAGGGAAATGATCTTATTTTTTTCCTAGGTTTAAATGGCTGGCTTATCATCCAGGAGCCTATTGTCATCACTGCTTCTCAACTATTCTGAGTACTTGGGGCAGGCTTTCTAAATCAGATCTTGAGATTAACATTTGCATGACAATAAAACTAGCATGTTTCTCTGTGAAGCTCAAACAAGTTTCATAGCTGAGTTTCACTTTCTCCTTCAGAGGCAGGCACTGACTGCCATCTACATCCACTAGAACTTTTCTGGAAACTACACAATGCAAAGATTCTTAGGAAAACCTACCTGAAAGTCAGTCATTACAATATTGAGGTAGCCAACAGTCAACTAGAAGCTTTCAATAATTCCAAGGAGAAGGAAACATCCAGGTCCTGCTTTGATTATGAACTTTATGTTCATGTTTAAAAATCTATATTGGTGGGTGCCTGGGTAGCTCAGTTGGTTGGACATCTGTCTTCAGCTTGGGTTGTGATCCCACGGTCCTGGGATCTAGTCCCACATTGGGCTTCCTGCTTGGCGGGGAGTCTGCTTCTCCTTCTGCTCCCGCCCTACTTGTGTGTTCGCTCACTCTCTCTCTCTCAAATAAATAAATTTAAAAAAATCTATATTGGTGAACAATTTCAAATCTACCTATATACTTGTCAAAAATTTTGGATTCTGATCATTTTAAAGTATATCCACAAATACTTCAATATTCTTTTCTTCAAGAGGTAAACCTTATTTTCATTCCTCTTGAGTGAGGCCTGGACTTACTGACTCATTTCTAACAAATAATATAAGGCATACATGAGTGGAGCTGTTACTTTCAAGGGTAGGTCATAAAAATCTTTGTGTTTCCACCTTCATCTCTCTGCTCTCGACTCAGTCATGCAGGGGGAAAGCCAGCTGCCATGTTGTGAAGACACTCGTAGCCTTACAGTACATTCACATGGCACAGAAATGAGCTTTCTGTCCGACAGACAGTGAAGAACTAAGTCTCAAGCCAACAGCCATATGAATGTGCTATCTTGGAAGCAGGTATCCCAGCTCCAATCAAACCTTCAGATACTGTAGTCCCAATCAACATCTTACTGGATCTTCTTGAGAGAATTTGTGTAAGAATGACCCAGGTAAGCTACTCTCAAATTTATGACCCTCAGAAATTATGTGAGAAAACAATTGTACTAACAACAATTAACAATAATAAAGTAATTGTTATTTTAAGATGTTAAGTTTTGCAGTAGTTTATCCCTGCCCTAGACAACTAACACAGAGGACAATATAGACAGTCAGCAGGGTCTGTCACTTTGTTTCTTCAGGCCTAAGAGAGTGATGTGTCCCCACTGTTATTAGACCCAATGTATTGTCTGGATTTAGAAACTTGTGTTTTTTTCTATTTTCTGTTCTCATGTTTGCCAGCAATGCATATATTAAACTCTTCAATAGCTACTTTGAGTGTGCCATTTTTTCCCCCTCTTATGTCCTCCTTAGAATATCTATCATGTAAAGTCTGCAAAAGCTCCAGTGAATGGTGGTAGCATTGCCTGTACCTTGGCACCATGAGTGCAGCTATGCCTGTGATGTCTGATGATGCTATTCTATGCTGTTGTGCTGGCTTGTTTCAGAGCAAGCCCAGGTCCCAGGGTCTCAGGGTTTTGCTCTTATCACAGGTTCTTTGTCCTTGTCACCATGAGATGTGTGGCTGAAGCCTCACCCTCTCCATGTCATTCTTCAATTTTGATACAGCTTCCCTTACCCTGGAACTTGGAAATAAGTCATTGCAGACAGACTTGAGAAGAGCAGAAGAATGGACAATTAGAATAACCCTGAAGCAATTTCTCCCCCCACCCAGGGCGCTTCCTGGGATCTCATGTTAACAGCCCCCAGTAGTGCCTTAGTGCTCCAAAGATACCTACAACTTCGTGAGTCCTGGTGTGAACAGACTTTGGGTCCATCTGGACATTTATTATAAAAACCTAGAAATTGGCTGAGGTGAAAGATTTAACTTGGCTATACATTGGGATCTGTGAGTCATTGTTCCTGTAAACATTTTATTTTATTTTTAAAAAGATTTTATGTATGCATGTATGTATTTCTTTCTTTAGAGAGCATGAGTCAGGGAAGGGGCAGAGGGAGAGAGAGAATCCCAAGTGGACTTATGGCTGAGCTCGGACCCTGATCTCACCATCCTGAGGTCATGATCTGAGCTGTAATCAAGAGTCAGATGCTTAACTGACTGAGCCACCTAGGTGCCCTGCTTGTGAAGTTTTCAAATCAGAAACTTATATTTACAAAGAGTAAAATATATGGAATCAAATGTCAGCCTAGGCCTCCAAGCAGGATTCACACATAAGACATGATATTGAGAAATGGTAATCGCATGCTAGGATCCAAAACCCCACTTGGAACTGTTACACAGCCCATGATGTTGCTGTTTGTGCCCCCTTCCTGAGGTGGGGGCTATGACTATCTCCCTGAATTTCTTTCCCACTGCACTTGTTTCTTTCCTCCAGAATGCTCTACTCTTGAAGAAAGTGGAAAACCTGCTTTATGTTTGGGAATGTTCCCACACAAATGTGTGACAGGGTAAAGAATTTTGTCTCAGTTCTAGCAAGCCTTTATATTTTATGCCTATGGGGATGATAAAAATAAAGTTCTAGAAACAGATGAACTTGTTTATGCATACGGCTCTGCAGAGGGGATGGGTTTTAGATAATGTTTCATAGGGCTTTTCAAGGAGTCCAAGAACTTGTCTGCCTTTGTTTTTCTTGGTTCCATTTCTGAAGAATGAGGGTGCTCTTTAAATTTCCTAAGTAAATCCAAAGAGACAGTAAATCCAAAGGATATAGCAGTGTTTTTTGCTTCGCACAAGACTGAGAGTTTTTCTGTCTTAAGATCATTGGTACTTCTTTATTAAACTGGCAAAATGTCTGAAATGAGGGGGCAGGGGATGTGATTCCTTGAACTTCAATATCTGTAGCTTCAGTTGCAACCCATATTTCCTATTTTTAATTATTGATGGGAAATTGTAGTTTGAATATACCAAATACATTCTTTGAGTTGATTATGCTGATAAGTGTCACTGAGCATCTTCTAAGTCTCAGGCCTCATGGTAATTTCTCTGTCTCATCCGATCTTTCTGAAGTCTTCCCCCTGTGGACCACCTACTCCTGCAGACCTGAGTCCCATAGCCTGGTGTCTCTCTTTTTTGGGGAGTAAGAGGTGTCTTACTGAGCACCCTTCATTGTATTCACTGAGTCTTGCCCACCTTGTATATCAGTCCCTTCAGGCTCTGTGGGAAGCTGTGCTTCTTGTTGAATTGCTATTTCCTCTTTGCCATTTGACAGGCCACCACCCCCACACCAGTGTCCTTAACTCCTCATATGCTGATGACCTACAGGATCACATCTTTCACACAGCCTGGAAATCTACACTCCAAGCCTATGGAACAGCCCCTGTCAGTACCCTCTGCCCCTCACTGGTGGTCTGGGGCAGAGCTAATTGTCCTGGCCTTCAAACTGGTTGCAACTGATGAATTTTGGGGCTTGAGGGTCTCACCTGTTCCCTCTACCCCAGTCTCTGACCACTTGCTCAGCAGAAACCACTCCCCACCCAGGAACATCTGTCTTCATCTTCTCTCCTAAGACTGATGGTTTTCAGTCTTCCCAGGGCTAGGCTTTGGCATGGCCTCTGTTGCACCACCATGGAAAATTTGCAACTACCCTGTTGTCCAAGTTCAGACCACTCAGACACTCTGAGGTTCTGCTGTAACCATCTCTGGACACTGATGGGCTCAGGGACCCAAGCTATACCACAAAATCCAAGAACTTGGCTTTCCCAGAGCCTTCCTGGAGGAATCAGGCAACATAACCCAGAGGAGGACAGTTAATTCTCCACAGAGTGGAAGCTGACAAGTGAAACAAAAGAGATAGAGAGGCTCCACACTATAAATCTCTCTCTTTTCCTGCCCTCAAAGGCCATTCTGAGACCAAGTGTCTCCACCTGCTCAGACCAGAAGTTGCTCTTTATGACTCAGCCACCAGACATTCCTCATCCACTCTGAATGAACCACTTGGTCTCTGCCTTTCTCCTTCCTTGCTCCCTTCACTTTCTCTGCCTCTTGCTGCCCTGGGATCGCAGCTCTCATGAAGCATCATTTGTAAGCTTAGCTCAAATCTCTGAGCAAACTGAGTGCAAGGTGAAGACATTGCTGTTCCTTCACTCAACCCAAAAATCCCAATTACATAGTGTCCTAATCAAGAAAGTCAGAAAGTGTCCAGTCTTCTCCTCTTTCTGCTCTTGCAGAGAGTGCCCATTGGCCACCAAATCTGTGCCAACTCCTAAACATCTCAGAAGTCCCTTGTCTCTTTTTCATTATCACCTCCCTCCTTAGATGAGCCCCTTGCCATTATTAACTTGGACACTCACCAGACCCTCTTATTGTCCTTTTAATTTTTTTGTATTTATTTTATTGAGTTCTTAAAATTTTAATTCCAGTATAGTTAATATACTGGAATTATATTCATTTCAAGTGTGTAATATAGTGATGTAACAATTCTATGCATTACGCATTGTTTAACACCATAAGAGTGCTCTTTGATCCCAATCACTTAACTCACCCATCCCACCACCTCCCCTATGGTAACCATCAGTTTGTTCTCTATAGTTAAGAGTCTGTTTCTTGTTTGTCTCTCTCTCTTTTTTCCTTTGCTCATTTGTTTGTTTCTTAAATTCCACTTATGATTGAAATCAAATGGTATTTATCTTTCTCCAACTTACTTTGTTTTAATATTATATTCTCTAACTCCATCTGTGTTTTTGCAAATGACAAGATCTCATTATTTTTTACAGCTGAATAATATTCCATTATATTATATTATCATTATATATATTATATATTTATATCATAATATATATTATTATATATTATATACATTATATTATTACATTACAATATAATATAATGGAATATATATGATATATGATATATATATATTCCACATCTTCTTTATCCGTTTATCTATTGATGGACATGTGGGCTGCTTCCCAATTTGGCTATTGTAAATAATGCAGCCAAGAATATAGGGGTGCCTGTATCCTTTTGAATTGGTGTTTTTGTATTTTTTTGGATAAATACCCAGTAGTGCAGTTACTAGATTGTAGCGTAGGTTTATTTTCATTTTTTTGAGGAAACTCCATACTGTTTTACATAGTAGCTGTACCAGTTTGCTCCCTACCAGTGGGGCACAAGTGTTCCCCCATTTCCTTTATATCCTTGCCAATTATTTTTTTTTTCTTTTTCTTTTTTTTTTTTTTTAAGATTTTATTTATTTATTTGGGAGACAGAGAGACAAAGTATGAGCAGGGGGCATGAGGCAGAGGGAGAAGAAGAAACAGATACCCGGCTGAGAAGTGAGCCCATTGTGGGGCTCAATCCCAGGACCCTGAGATCATGATCTGAGCTGAATGCAGACACTTAACTGATTCAGCCACCCAGGTGCCCCAATATTTGTTTCTTGAGTTTTTTTATTTTAGACATTCTAATAGGTGTGTGATGATATCTCATTGTGGTTCTGATTTGCATTTCCCTGATATGAGTGAAGTTGAGCTTCTTTTCATGTGTCTGTTCACCATCTGTGTAGGGGCCTGGTTAGCCAGAGGGAGCCCTTTTGTTGTGGGCTTGGATTGACCCTGCCCCTCCCGGAGGAACTTGCTTGCAGGCCCGGGATGTAGGGGCAGGCCAGCCGGATGGAGACGTTCAATCAGTGGGGTGCACATATATTTGCTGTGGTGGGTTGGAATTCAATTGGCCACCCATATTGCTGACCGAACGTGACTGTGCAGTTTTCCCTGTGTGTTGAAATCTCATTGGCCACCTGTGTGTGGGCCGGGCTCAACCACCTCTATAAAGGTTAGTCTGTGAGGCAGGGGAGGAGTAGTGATAGCGTCAGGGTCGTGGGGAGCAGGAGCGATGGGAGAATCGGAGTAGTCTTTGGGAGCACGCTGCCAGGATCATTGTCATTGGGTAGGGGGTGTCATGGGGTAGGGGGAGTCATGGGGTAGGGGGAGTCATGGGGTAGGGGGAGTCATCGGGTAGGGGGAGTCGTTGGGTAAGGGAAGTAGTTGGGGTCGGCGTCCTGGTCATCGCCGCCTCTTTGTAAGAGACAGCCCCGACTGGTCAGTTTGATTTTTGATGCTTGGCGTGAAATAAAGCTTTGCTTGACTTTTGCTTTGTGTCAGTCTCGTTCCTTTGACCATGGATCCTAACAATCTGGATGTCTTCTTTGGAAAAATCAGACCTTCTTATTGGTCTGTCTGTTCTGTCACTGCAGCCTCCAGGCCATCCTCACACACATTCACAAGGTGGGGCCAGGCTGGGGGGAGGTCTCTCTGAAATGCAAGCTCAACCATCTTGTTTCCTGCTTTGAGCTTTCCATTGGCTCCATCATTGTCCTTGAGGATAGAAGTCATATTTTTTTAGGATGAAAATCTTTAAGGCCCATCCTCTTTGGCTTTAGCTTCTGACAACTATATCCAACACAGAAAAGGGACTTTCTTTCATACTCCAGCAGCAGGAAGTACCTACAACTCCCATATCACACCATGTCCTTTTCTACTTAGTGTTTCAGGTTGGATTCTCCAGAGCTGATGCTGAGATGGAGTTTGGGATGAAAGGGATAAGACTGTCACATAAAATATAGGGTGCCCAGTTAAATTGAGTTTCTGATAAACAAAGAATAATTATTTTACTGTAAATGTGTCATACATAATATTTGAAATATACTTACATAAACAAATACATTGTTTATCTGAAATTCAAATTTATTTGGACATTGTATTTTGGTTTGCTAACCTGGCAACCTTAATTAAGGATAAACACATGTGAAGGGAAGAGGGAGGAAGTAGGTTTGGGCAGATGAAGAACTTGAATGGCATGCAGAAATGGCAAAGCTGTGGCTCCCTCTGTCTCAGTCAATCATAAATACATCCCCCCCCTCCACCGCCCTGCCAAAAGTGGCCTGATATTGGCAGGATTGCTCTCTCCCCCTGAGGCAGACCATGCAGAAACTGACAGCTGTGGGCAACCTGATGACCACACTTCCTTATAGGCAGTAGGTCTTTCACTGAAGGGTGATTGAATGGTACATTTTTGTGTTTACCATACTTAGTCTTTTCATTTTTTTTTTTTTTTTTTTTTTTTTGCTTGAACATCTTCGCTACCTTCCCACCTGGTCTGTTCAGTCATTTAAAACAAGAGGTCACTTGTTTTGAATCCATTTGCAGCTTACATACAAGGAATCACTCTATTTTCTCTGTGACTTTTGGATATGCCTCAATTGTTCCCCTTATTTCTTGAGTTGTCATCCCATGTACATCTTCCCTGCCAGATGGTTAAACTCATGCATAGACTATACTTTGACTTCATTAAGAAAATATTTATTAGCAGGAACCATGGGCCAGGCAGTATATCGGGCATTAGGATATTACTGTGAGTAACAGCAACTAATTCCAGCCCACCCTGACTTTAGAACTAGATGGGGGGGATGCATTCGGTTTAGATAAGAAGCTATCATAAGTATTAGGATGCATGTTGTGGCTTGAATTCTGAAGAAACAGACTCTGAGATAAAGGTTTGGGTGCAATAAGTGTATTTGGAAGATGATCTCTGGAAACCTTGGTAAGTGAACAAGGGGGTGAGACAGGAAGGGGAAGGTGGCTAGCACAAGGAGGTGGAAACAATTCTACAACTGGCTTAGATAGTATTGCTCGCTCACTCTCTGGTGAGGAGGAACTGGACATTGTAAGAAAGACCCAGTATACTTACTCTTGGTATTTTGGTGTTTCAGTGAGCAGAGGTCAAGCTGTACTGTGAGGACAATCTCTTAAGGAGTACAAATAACAAAGACTTGTTTCTCCTTCATATTGTGAGTCCACCCTGTGTCACTGTGAGGTGAAGTTTTCTGCTCATTATAGGTACTAAACGACCTAGGTTGACCAAGTTTTTGTCTCCTATGGTGACAGAGGCTGCACCCCTCCAGGTGCTTCTACATCACAGAAGCAGGGAAAGGAGCCCAATGACTCACACAGCTGCCTTAAGGTTAGGGACCAGAAGAAATATGTGATGTTCTGCTTACATTTCATTGACCAAAGCCTTGTCTAATTCCAAGAGGGCACTCAAAGTTGACCCTTTTATGTGGCCAGAAGAAAATCAAGAATATTTGTAACTAGCTCCCATGACCACTAAATATTTGATTCTCATTTCTTCCTGCATTTTTCTCCCAATATAGACAGCTTAGAAATTCCACAAATAAGACAGTGATACTAGAGAACTGGGAACTCCAGAGGGGAGCAGTAGCCTGAGGCTGGCCCGTTGGCTCTCTGCCCTCGTTTTCACCTTGATGGAATGCAAGGGAATGAGCCAGACTCTTAGGGACTATCTGTAGCCAATGGAGGAGCTGGAGCCTGCAGTTACTATAGCTCACTCACTCTGATGAAGGCCTTAGCAGAGACCTCAGTCTCTAAAAAGATCTCTAGAAAAGAATAGAAATTGCATTCCTACTCTCAGTTTGAGAAATCCTGCAGAAAATTTTTTTAATTCTTTAAGTCATAAAACAACAACAAAACCCGGCTCAGTTCCCCAGTCCTGAGTCCTCAGTTCTGAGTGCAAAAACAGACAGGAAGCCCCGGAAGAGAGAAATCCCAGCCATCCATAGATCTCAGGAGTAACCTTAGATGACTGGGCCCAGAAGCTGGACCAACAGACACCAGGGCACTGACTGTGAAATGAGCTCCAGCAGAAGTTGCTGGCTGTGCCTGCACCCATCCTCCCTCCACCTTTCTGCTCCTGCCTCAGGACAGACAGAAAGGGCCATGCTGGGGATTGAGATCTCTACCCATTCCCTACGTGGCTGAGTGTCTGGGCTCCCTGTTCATACACCAACCTGCATCTACCTCACTTGAATAGCCTGATGACTCATATTGTTTTCCAGCTTTCTCAACACAACTTTTTGCTGAAGGACACAATAACCTTGCTTTTCCAAAGACCTCTGAGTAGAATGCTTTTTGGGGTTAAGTCTCATTGTTGCTGATATAACCAGATTCATGATTTGGACAGGTCTTGTTGCTGCCTTTTGTGACTAGGTTATGATATGTAGCAGAAAGACAAAGATTCCTTTAATTTTCTCAAATTCCATGAGTATGGAAACAATCTTCATTATGGACAGTTAAGGAAACCAGAAACCACGGCTCATGGTGTGGCTGCAAAACATATTTCAGAGGGTGCCCAAGAACTTTCCATTTTCCAGGCCTCATTTCATCCTGATTTAAGCCCTTGAAAAAATAAGCCTGAATTTTAGTTAGAAAATTGCAAATGCAGCTGAAGAATGAGTGTGGTTTTTCATAAAGCAGTGACTTGTCCTGGCTTCTTGTTTTGGCTGAGAATGAGGAAGGCGTGTTTGGCCAGATTTTCCTTCAGCAGTTTATAAAAAGTTAACCATGCATAAAAACGGTTGATATTTACATAACACATTTGAGTTTCCAAAGTGCTCATAGGTTTATTATTTCAACTGTGGCTCCTAACAACTGGGTATAAATGAGGAAATTTAAGGTTAGTAGAAGTCAGTGACTTTTCTAAGGTCACACAGCTAGTAAGTATCAGACCACAGTCTGGGATCCAGAGCCCTGAGCACTCCCTCATCATGTGAGGAGCCTGGGTCTTCCTGGCATTCTTTCATGCCAGAACAGTGAGTGGAGACCCATGAGAGTCCAAAGGTTGGAATGCTGACCAGCATCCCCCATGTTGTAAGGAGAAGAGGTAACCATCTATGTAGGGTGAGTTAGGAGGAAACCTCAAACAATCTCTACAACTGACAGCTAGATATAAAACCTTCAACTGCTTCATATAAAAAAACAGAAAACAAAAAAAGCAAAAATAAAACACACACACACACACACAAACACAACAACAACAACAACAATAACAACATACAGGAGCTTGGGGATGGGACCAAGGGATGCAGCCAAAAACTCAGCTGTAGGGGTACCTGGGTGGCTCAGTCATTAAGCATCTATCTTCAGCTCAGGTCATGATCCCTGGATCCTGGGATAGAGCCCCTCATTGGGCTCCCTGCTCAGCAGGAAGCCTGCTTCTCCCTCTTCCACTCCCCCTGCTTATATTCCCTCTCTCACTGTCTCTCTCTCTCTCTCTCTTTCTTTCTGTTAAATAAATAAATAAAATATAAATTAAAAAAAAATTCAGCTTTAGCACATAGTTATGGCGTAAGGATTAAATGAGATGGTGCTAAACAAAACCCCAATAAACACTGGTTCTATCCACATCCCTCCTGGCTTCAAAGGCAGCTGATGGACACCAAGCAACATTTGAACAATTGGCTCCATTCATAGGATGGAGTTTTGCCTTAGCCCCTCCACTTAAATTCCTACCAATGATTTTCCATATGCCATTCTGTTCCCTCAGGTCTGCAGCAACCTTCTGTTGCCAGAATGAAGGCCCTGATGGCTTTCTCCTGCAACAGGGCTTCTCTGATACTGTCTCACGGATACAGGACCCACAGAGGGAAAGACCTGACTGGAAGAAAAGCAAGAGAGTGTCAAGTTCTCACCCCTCATGCCCATTCATACTTTCCTATCCTTGCCCAGTCAGGGTATCTTTTCCCATATGGGAAGCTACCGAGAAAAGATCACTCAGATCACAACTGTCTCATGATTTAAATTGTCCATGCTGACCTTCTGACAAGCTGAGGGCGGGACCCATGCAGGCCAGAGCCAGTGGCAGGGGCTGCTGTGACAGCCAATTGTCAAAGGTCAGCCTGACCCTCTTGACAGTTCCTACTCACAGGGAAGGAACCAAAGCAAGGGAGTTTGTGCTCAAGAACTTCCCAGAAGGCTGAGGTCAGATTTGCTGTGGTCAGTTACCCTGAACCAGGATGTCCTCAGGAGCAGAGAGTATCCATGTGGGGTGGACACACTCAATGTTGGCCTCCAGGATCTCAGTATCTTCTAAGAAAATGCAGTTTCAGCCCCAGGTGCAGTGTTTCTGAAATGTGCTGGGCTGTTAGACCCCTTCCCTCCAAGTCCCCAGCACCTGGTTTGTGCTGGGATCTCAACTTCTTACACCTTTCCAGACGTGTTGCTAAAGATGTTGCTTCTTACCTAGACAGGAAAGATGGAAGAAGACAGAGGGTTCAGCTGGCTGTAGCCTGAGGTCCCAAGTTTAAAATGATTTCCCTGGGGCCATGCCACTTAATAGAAATATAACCCAGACACATGTATAATTCTAATTTCTCTAATGCCGCATTAAAAAATGAAATTAATTTCAAAATAGATTGTATTTAACCTGCTATATAAAAATATTATCATTTCATTTTTAATCAATATAAAGTAATCATTAATGAGATATTTTATATTCTTTTTTCAATCAATGTCTTCAAAACTTCCTGTGGATTGCACAGCACATCTTGATTTGGACCAAATCAAGTGCTCAGGAGCCACACGTGGCCCAAGGCTCCTGGCTTGGAGAGTGCTGCCCTACAGTACTGTGTCCTTTCACAGGTAGTTACTGATTGCTTGCGATAAGCATGACTGAATCTTATGTTTGTAGAAAGTTTACCAGTTTACCACTTTACAAAGTCTTCAGTGTCTTCAACTCATTTGACCTCATTTGAGCCACTATTGACAGTAGAAACTGAAGCAAAACAATTTTGTCACCAGGCAGTTGGTAGTAGAGTTAGGTCACCCAATTCTTGGTGTAATGGCATTCCTTCCCTGAGTTCACCTGGGGTGGGGAAGGAGAGGTGAAAAGTCAAGGTGGCCAGGGAGGCTATAAAAGATGGGTCAGATCTGTCTGTGAACATATTAAAACCCACTGACCTGTACATGGTGAGTGGGTGAATTAGATGGTAGGGGAATTATATCTCCTTAAAGCTGTTAAAAGAGAGAGAGAGAGAGAGACCCCACATGGACTGCCTGCTTTTCAGGAGTGACGGAGTAGGTGAGTGAGGGAGGAGGGTGTCTGCCGATGACAGTACGGTTCTTCATCTGTAAGTCTTTGTATTGTCAAACTATGTTAAACAAGGGAAATGAACATGTTCCATAGGCAAATTGAGGTGCCCCCAAGATCCTGAAATGAATCATCCCCAGAATTTGCACTATAAATGATAAAAGCAATATCCAACAGTTAAGTATGTGTATAAATACACCTTGAAGGTACAGAAGACCCCTACTTCTGCAGGAGGCACTGTAGGCTGGTAAGAAAGGCTGGCCTGCCGAGGGAAGGTGGTGCCAGTCAGATCCACCTGGGTGGGTCTGCCTTGCTTACTGCTGTCTCCTGGGTATTTAGCCCAGGCCTGGGCACGTATGGCACCCTCAGAAAATATCTGTTGAAGGACTACTAAGACCAGAGGGTGACATAGACAAGGATTTTCCCCTCTGTGGCTGGGAGCAGGAATGTCTCCAGGTTGGGCCTGGATTCATTTTACCTTAGTCTAATGTCAACAAATATCAATGCCCATGGGAACTCAAGTCACAAATTACCAGGTCTCCCCTGCTTTTGGTAAAGGGAGAGAATGGACAGATGACTTACTTTCTGTCACATGCTCTGAAGTATTACACTTCTTCCTTGGGTTAGGCATTGGCATAGAGATTGGTACCTTTGTCTATTTGTGTCTGTTTGATTTTTGTTGTGGTGGCTGCTTTATTTTAGCTGAGCTGGTATCCCTGAGTGCGAACAAGATGGAACCATGGAAAAGCGAGTTTTAGCCTGGCAGGAGGAGCCCCATCCCCCGAGGAGACCCCTTGGATTAACTTCATTCTCTGGGAAGTGCCTGGAGCTATTTCCATGCCTTTATTCCGGTGTTCGGTGACTTCACTGGAAAAATATAACTTCAAGAGAATTTCTGAATCATATCCCACAAGTAAGAAAACGTAATGCAAGAAAAAAAAAATCCACAGTTGGAGTGACTGCCATTGAACATGTGACCTCAGATACCAAGATGCAGTTACCTATGTCCAGCTCTGGCTCCATGCCTGTGCACCCCTAGTCAGCCAGCCAGGGGTCCCCACCACCTTTCCTGCCATTGCACCCTGGGGGTCAGGGAAGGGAGTGGTGCTGACGCTCCTAGATACACTCAGGACCAAACCTCCCACCCAGTGCAGCGGGTGTGGGCGAGCGGGAAGCAGGAAGCGCCACAGGCCGGAAGCGCCCAGATAGATAGCGGAGAGGGCTCGAGTCTTGAATGCCCTGAGCCGGGCGGTTCCAGGAAATTCCAGGCCAGCCCATCTAACTGGCCGTTCAGAGTAGCTAAGCTGCTATTTTGAGGGTTGTGTTGAGGGGAAACAACTCAACAAAAGCAGAACAATTGTTTCAGAGAAGGAAGGTCAGTGCTGGCTCAAGAACCCCCTTTTGCACCGCCTGGGATGCAGCCAGGAGCACTGGGCGCGGCTGTTGCTATGACACCCTTCTGACAACTGTCCAACGGTTTACAGTCCCTCAGAGCCTGAGCCAAACCTGGGGCTCCCTGAAACAACGTGATCGAGAGGAGTCTCTCTGCTAGTTTCTCGCCCCCTCCTTGGCTGGTTGGTCTGGCTCTCTGCTGGTGCCAACTTTATACCTAGGTCTCTGGAGATGTTACTAAAGGAGGCAGCCCCACAGGGGGCGCCCTTTTCTGCCACACCCAAGGATGAAATTTGGAAGTTTTGAGCGCATGACGGAATGGCTAAGAGAATCCTTGAGATCTTTTTGGTGCAAAAAGGTGATTTTATTATAGCACAGGACCATTGGGCAGAAAGAGCTGCACTGGGAATGTGAGGAGTGACTGATTATATACTTTTTAATTAGTGAGGGCTAAGGTAGTGCAAGTCTCTTAGGAATTTGGAAACACGGCTTTCAGGACCTTGAAAGACCAGCTGCTGCCAAGATAAGGTTACTTATAGTCTTTAATAAAACATAAGCATTAAAGCTCTAAGGCAGCCATGAGTTCCTTGAGGAAGGCCACGCTCTGCATGTTTCAGGTATCTATCAGTGCGCTGTCAGCTGTAAAGAGATTTAATTTAAGCTACATTCTCTTGCCTTTGTTTCCCTCATCATCCAGGATGACTCCTCTGATGTCAGGGTCATGGTTACCCACCTTGTTTGCAGGCCTGCCATTGTGAGGCCTGGGTCCTCCTCCAGTGTCACTCTGTGTCACTATCCTTCCTGGTGGCTCTTTCCTCAATTGTAAAATGAGATAAGGGGTGACTAATATTCCATCATGCTCCAGTGCTACTACCCACATTGCTGGGACCCACTGCCACTCCTGCTCCCATTCACAGTCCAATGTCACCTAGGTGCCAATGACAGGCTGTGGACAGGGGAGCAGGAAGCCATAGGAATATACATCCAGGGCATATTTCCCCTCGGGTTCCTGTGCAGGTTCCATACCTCTCAAGGGACCACGGGTACCCCGGCTCCTTTAAGACATTCAAGCCTCAAGGGTCTGCTAGTGGTTCAAGAGAGTTTCTCAGGGCTTTGTTTAGGAGCTGGATTTGGCAACACTGGGCACTGATTCTAGAAAAGCACAGACTGCCCCTACCAGGGGGATGGTTAGGAAACGATGTCAAGACAATATTGTGGGAGTTCTGGGGATTCCCTGAGTTGGGGCCAGTGCTACATGTTCTCTTTAAGGATACCTTGGCATTGGGACTGTGAGATGCAAGACTCAGATGCAGATCTGCCTGAGACCATTTACAGTCATGTGTCCTTGGAGAAGCCATTTAGCCTCCCTAAGGTATGGCATCCTCATTTTTATATATGGTACCAGAAGCAAAGTCATGGGTGGGCCTCCTATGTCTGATGGGTGCTCTGCTCATAACCAGCAAGGAGACTGATGGGTTTGTTCTCCAGAGTCCCATTGTTCTGGCTTGGCACCAACTCCAGAAGGAAACGAGTGGGACCTAACCTTCCCATTCAAGGCAGCCTCCTAGTCCCAGGCTCCCACCACATGGATAGAGGCAGGGATGTGCCATCAAAGCGTTAATGATTATCTGAGTTTTTGGAAAGAATATTAAGAAGGCTCAGTTCCATAAAGAAGACAGTAATGAATTAAAAGAATAAAAAGAAAAGAGAAGGGGAGAAATGAAAAAGAAGGAAAGGAAAGGAAAGAGAGGAAAAGGAACAAAAAGCCAGGCTCATATCTGGGGAGGATTTGATATGATGAAGAAAAGGATTTCGCTGGTAGGAAAGTGTTTCGCAGATGTTCAGCCTGCAGGGCTCTAGGAGGAACAGGCAACATGGAAAACAAAGGAACTGATCACTGCAACAATGTTGTAAGTTGCAGATCATTTTCAAAGAGGCAAATGGATCTGAGGGACAATACAAATGCAAGCAGTTGCTGTGTTCTGGAAAAGCTGATTCCAGGGTCTCATAGCTTCTCTCTGACTTTCTTGGTGCCCATCTCTTCTGTGCCTTCTGTGCTCATGGACATCTTGCTCAATTGTGTCCTGAAGTGGAGGACTGACCCAGGCTACCTAAACACAACATGTTTGTTTTGGTCTGAGATAACTCACAGTGTGCTTTGCCCTAGAAGAAACCCTTCAGAGGGACCTGAGGATGTCATGGTGTGTGGGAACTAGACTGATGGGAAATTTGGGGGCAACTTTCTTTTTGAAAGCCTGGTGAAGTGGGCTGAATGAAACCTCATATTTTCAAGTGGGAAAGCAAGCCAGGAGAAGAGAATATTTACTGCAAGTAGGATTACCTGTGTTGGGTGATTCAGGAATAGGCCCCAGTAATCCAGGGATCCAGGTTCTTAACATGATGATGTCATGATTATTCTTCAAAAGAAGCAGAAAGAGCTATTGGCCCAAGGGAAAAACATACTAGTGTTGGTGAGGTGGCCTACTCTTAGGCAGCAACCAAGAAAATCAGCCATGTCTCCCAATGGTGGGAGCCATGGCCTCTTCTGCTACCATAGGAGCACAGCCCAACCCACACCATGAAGACAGCACACCCCTGGCAAGGAGAGCTCTACTGGGGCCAGCCAAAGTGGGGAGCTGCTTTGGAAGCCACAAAAGTGAGGGAAGGGTGACCTAGAATGTCCCACGTGTTGCAGGTGTAATCCCAAAATAGATAACTTGAAACTGGAGGTACATTTAAGAGAATGAAAGAGTGGAAGAAAATAAAAGAGAAAGAGAGAGAGTGCAAACTGCAAGAGAGTGCATAGAAATGTGCTTCTAATACCCAAGTCATGATGCCCTCTTTTTGGGGGGTTGTATAAAGAAAAAGTAGAGTAGATAAGGGAGGGCTGTGGACTTCTCCTGTCTTTCTGCTCAGTGACAGCTCCCAGACTTGTCTGTATGACATTCATGTAAAGATTTAGCACTCTGTACTGGGATCTGACATGCAGGAAGCTTCATTCCATAAATCTTCTCATTTAATCCCATTTCATCCTCACAAAAGATGGCAAGAATGGCATTATTTCCATTTTTTTATAGATGAAGAAACTGGGGATCGGGTTAAATAACTTATTCCAGCTTCTACATCCTGTGAGTGGAAGAACTAAGTATTGAGCTTCCTTCTCTGTGACCCAAACCTCCCCATCCCACCAGGCCAACCCAGTTCTTCCCTGAGGGCAGGGACCCTCCCTCCACACTCAGAGGTACTTCCCCAGTACTTGCACTATCAGCTCAGATTGGCTTCTGTGTTCTAAGCAGATTGGAGAAAGGCCTTGAGCCCTTATGGTGGATTAAAGATGACACAAAATCTTAGACTCTTCCATTGAATGTTGGGGTCCATGTCTCTCCCCTTGAGTCTGGTGGACCTTATGGAATCACTGTAGAGTAAGTAATGCTGCATGACCTCCAAGGCCAGGTAAGAGGAAGGCCTGATGTTTTGGCCTTATTCTCATAGAACATTCAGTTTCTGGACTTTGGCCACACCCCCTATAGGCCTAGCCCTTATGCTGTGACAAGCAGGCCATGTGGAGAGGCACACGTTGGTACTTGGGCTGGCAGCTGCAGCTAAGTTATCAGCCAAAAGCTGACATCACCTTCCAGGCAAGCTGGTCAGTCACCTTGGACATGCAGTCTGGGTGGCAAAGGAAGCCCCAGGAGCTGTCTAATAATAACCGCTTGAGAGATTCTCAAGTGAGGTGAGGACTCCCCACTTCAGCCCATCCTGAACCCCAATCCTCAAATGGAGAGCAAAATAAAATGGCTCTTTTGAGTTACTTGCATTTGAGAGTAATTAATCTCGCAGTGGTAGGTAGCCACGGGGTGCCTCTATGAATATCTAAGTTCAAATGAGCTGCGTGTATGGCACATGGGAGTCATGGATGAGAAAATATCAGAGGTGGCCAGACCTGCCTCCTCCACTCAGATAGTCTAAGGGATTCTTCCTGACAATACCATTCGGCATGAACGCTCAAACTCATAACCAGTGAACATCCAGAAAAAGAGTCTGGGAGCAAACTTTTAATTGATGAATGGTAAACTTATCTCAGAGAAGGGCAGTGGGATCCAGGAACAGAGATGAGCTCACAAGCCATCCGAATGGATTTCTAAGACATATAGAAAATCAGGGATGGTAGGAGTAGAAAATAGAGGTCGGGAAAGCAAACACCACGGGCACTAGTGTGAATGGCACGGAGGCATTTTGCTGTTATTGTTAATGATGCTTTTCATTTCCCAGCCCAGCTTGTTTCAGGATTTGAGTTCTCCTGGAACAGGGTTCCTGTGAGTCATTGTCTCCGAGGTGAAGAATTGGGTCTCTCTCCTCTGAAAATCATCACTCCGTTAACTGAGCTGCCAGAAGCTGGAGTTTCTGCCACAGCCTCTGTAAGTATCCATAGGTTGGGGTGTGCACTTCCATATGTCCTATCTTATCCCCAAATGTGGTTTAGCATAAATCTGATCTAAAACTCAGCACAAGTTGTGTTTTGAAAATCACACATGTGAATTCCATGCACCCCCAAATTTCTCAAACCTCATCTAATGTCTTGAAATTCGGCTAGACTGTCCCTCTCACTTGTGAGAACAGTTAGTGGTGCCACCTGAGTAGGATTTTGTCCTTTGGCTCTGGGTCTTGGAAGAATCCAAACTTCAATACCAAAGTCAAGCCCCCAGGGCCACGGCCAGAGGAGAAAGAAAACCGAGGCACATACAAGTCTTCATGTGAATGCCCTCCTTCCTAGGCAGGCTGGGCACCTCTTCTTGCCCTGTAAAAAGCACAAGGAAGGAAGTGGGGATGAAATAATTGGAGACAAGGGCTTTGCTTTTAGTTCCTACATTTTATCAGCCCAGCTATCTGGCTTGGGACTGAGCTCAGTACTGCTGGGTGAACAGCCCAAACTGGTCCCTGCTTTTTAGCCAGTGGAATGGTTTGTTGTTGTTGTTGTTTTTGTTTTTGGTTTTGTTTGTTTGGACAGGAAGAGGATGGCTTGACAAGATCAAAGATTCAGAATTCTGACATTTGTAAATACACAACCAAATAAAGAAAAGGAGAGAAACGATTCTGTATGTTGAGGGAAAGCTAGACATGGGTTTTATTTGAAATAATACTTGAAGATTGTAAAATCCATCTGTATGTAAAGAAGTACAATACACACACACACACACACACACACACACACACACACACGATGCATTTGTTCGTATTTGGCCGGAATTCAGGCTATCTAAGGATGCTGGTGAGACCAGGAAGATTTCCATTCAAAATCTGGAGGTTAGATGTTCAGATGCTGAAGAGTGGTTTCATTCCGCGGACAACTCTTGCGGAAAGGGCCTGTGTTGGGGAGGGAATTAAGAACAGACTAGATGAGTGGCTCATAATCTAAACCACAGGTGGTAATCTAAGGGCCAAATCAGGCCACACCTATTGGGCTCTACGTTGTGGCTACTTTTCTGCTACAAAGACAGAAGCCAGAGTTTATAGCAGGGACCCTGTGGCCATGAAACCTCAAAATATTTTTTATTTGGCTCTTTACAGGAAACATTTGCCAAACCTTGGTGTAGAAAGTCGCAGATGCATTCCCCTTGGCACTACTTAACTTGTTGTTGTCCTAACATTTTGTTAGTTTGGGTTTTGCATGATGGCTAGTGTGATGAAAATTGAGGATATATGCATGAACACAAACAGATACGTGTACATGCTTATAGACAGACACATACATACCTTCATATATACACATGCACATGTGTGCATGCATACACATATACATAGATACAGTAAAATAAAGAGAAAGAAAGAAATCAATAAGACTGCATCATGGGATTACAGAGAGCCCGAACTGCTGGCCCCCTTTCCTGCTCCTCGGTGCTCATTGTCCCTGTATACACTGCTGGCATTTTACTAAACATAATTGAGATTCCCTGCTTGAGAATTTCCTCTGGGTACAGGAGCATGCTTGATCCCTGTGCAAGGCAGACACAGACATTCCTACCATCTGCCCTTAATCTGGGACAAATGAGTATTAGTAGATGCTCACTCCAGGTTCCTTGCCCTATGGAGGGGGCAAACCTAAGTTTGTATATGTGTTGCCCTGTTGCCCAGAAATCCCCAGAGGGATGAGCTCTAATACCCACAGTAGTAACCTGTCCATGAACAAATTATTTACTGTCTGCCCTCCCTTCCCTATCTCATACTTCCCTACCACTTCTTGAAATCAACTCCCAAATACGATTCTCATTCTTGTCTTGGGGGCTGCTTCTGGGGACCCGATACATGATAGTTCAGGTATAATTTTTCTATTGGCTATAAGAAACTTTACTCTGCTCCCTGTTTTCCTTTGCTTGGTCCTGTATTTTTTAAATGTAAGGATAATAACAAGACTAATAAAGAGTCGATGGTAATATCTTCTTTTCTTACTCATTATCTAAAACTAAGAAAAATGAGGGAAATCAGAGGGGGAGACAAATCATGAGAGACTGTGGACTGTGAGAAACAAACTGAAGGTTATGGAGGGGAGTGGGGTGGGAGGTTGGGTGAGCCTAGTGGTGTGTATTATGGAGGGCATGTATTGCATGGAGCACTAGGTGTGGTGCTTAAACAATGAATTCTGGAACACTGAAAAACAATGAAAAAATAAATAAAAACTTTAAAAAAAAGAAAATGTGTGCTCTCAAAGTAGAAAAGCTCTCAGGCAGAGGGTTACAGGTATCTGGTGTAAGAGAAGCCATCTGGGCACAGAGGTGAATGGGCAGGGTACAGAATATCAACTGCAGCATTAAGATGGGGCTGAGGACAGAAATAGACCCTCAACTCTATGGTCAACTAATCTTCGACAAAGCAGGAAAGAATGTCCAATGGAAAAAAGACAGTCTTTTCAACAAATGGTGTTGGGAAAATTGGACAGCCACATGCAGAAAAATGAAACTGGACCATTTCCTTATACCACACATGAAAATAGACTCAAAATGGATGAAGGACCTCAATGTGAGAAAGGAATCCATCAAAATCCTTGAGGAGAACACAGGCAGCAACCTCTTCAACCTCAGCCACAGCAACTTCTTCCTAGGAACATTGCCAAAGGCAAGGGAAGCAAGGGCAAAAATGAACTATTGGGACTCCATCAAGATCAAAAGCTTTTGCACAGCAAAGGAAACAGTCAACAAAACCAAAGATAACTGACAGAATGGGAGAAGATATTTGCAAATGACATATCAGATAAAGGGCTAGTATCCAAAATCTATAAAAAAACTTATCAAACTCAACACCCAAAGAATAAATAATCCAATCAAGAAATGGGCAGAAGACATGAGCAGACACTTCTGAGAGAAGACATCCAGATGGGCAATAGACACATGAAAAAGTGCTCTACATCACTCCCCATCAGGGAAATACAAATCAAAACCACAATAAGATGCCACCTCATACCAGTCAGAATGGCTAAAATTAACAAGTCAGGAAATGACAGATGCTGGTAAGGATACGCAGAAAGGAGAACCCTCCTATAGTGTTGGTGGGAATGCAAGCTGGTGCAACTACTCTGGAAAACAGAACGGAGCTTCCTCAAAAAGTTGAAAATAGAGCTACCCTACGACCCAACAATTGCACTACTGGGTATTTACCATAAAGATACAAATGTAGTGATCCAAAGGGGCACATGCACCCGAATGTTTATAGCAGCATTGTCCACAATAGCCAAACTATGGAAAGAACCTAAATGTCCATCAGCAGATGAATGGATAAAGAAAATGTGGTATGTACATACATACAATGGAATACTATGCAGCCATCAAAAGAAACGAAATCTTGCCATTTGTGATGCTGTGGATGGAACTAGAGGATATGATGCTTAGTGAAATAAGTCAATGAGAGAAAGACAATTATCATATGATTTGAGGAAGTTGAGAGGGAATGTGGGGGTTTTGAGGGGTAGGAAAGGAATAAATGAAACAAGATGTGATTGGGAGGGAGAAAAACCGTAAGAGACTCTTAATCTCACAAAACAAACTGAGGGGTGCTGGGTGTAGGGGGTTAGGGAGAGGGTGGTTGGGTTATGGACATTGGGGAAGGTATGTGCTACGGTGAGTGCTGTGAAGTGTGTAAACCTGGCGATTCACAAACCTGTACCTCTGGGGCTAATAATACATTATAAGTTAATAAAAAAATTTTAAAAAATTAAAAATATTAGGGGAAAAAAAGATAGGACTGAGGAATCTTTAATTTCTTTTGCTGTATCTTTCCTTTTTTTGATGATATCTATAATTTTATTTATTTTATTTTTTAGCATTGAAAAAAGTTTTTTTTTATCTGTAACATATAAATCTCACACAAATCAATTAGAACCAAACAGGGAAATGGGCAAAGGGTATGAAAAAACAAAAGAAAATACAATTAAAAAGCAACAAATACATTTAAAAGGTTTACCTCATGAATAAACAATTAAATACCAAATGAAAACAATACTTAGGTTATCGTCACATTCAAATAAGCAAACTTTTAAAGATTTTATTATGTATTCATTTATTTACTCATTTTCTTCCTACCTACTGGTTTTATTTTTTAATTTTAATTTTTTGGAATTTTTAAAAATTTAAATTCCATTAATTAACATATAATGTATTATTAGTTTCAGACGTAGAGATCAGTGATTCATCTGTCGCATGTAATAGCCAGCATTGCTTACATCATGTGCCTTCTTTATGTCCATCATTCATTTACTCCATCTTCCCACCCCTTTCTTCTCCAGCAATCCTCAGTTTATTTCCTATGATTAAGAGTTTCTTAATGGTTTGTCTCCCTCTCTGGTTTCATCATTTTATTTTCTAAATCTTCCTCTATGCTTCTCTATTTTGTTTCTTAAATTCCACATAAAAGTGAAATAACATGATAATTGTCTTTTTCTGATTAACTTATTTCACTTAGCTTAATACCCTTTAGTTCCATCCATGTCATTGTAAATGACAAGATTTCTTTTTTCTCTGATGGCTGAGTAGTGGCCCATATGTATGTGTGTGTGTGTGTATATATACACATACATATATACATATACACATATATATATGTGTGTGTGTGTGTGTATGTATGTATGTGTACATATATATATCACATCTTTATCAATTCATCTCTCAGTGGACATCTGGGCACTTCCCCTTGTGTGGCTATTGTGGACAATGCTGCTATAAACACTGAGGTGTAGGTACCCTTTTAGATCACTACATTTGTGTCTTTGGGGTAAATACCTAGTAGTGCAATTGCTGAGTCATAGTGTAGCTCTATTTTCAACTTTTTGAGGAACTGCCATACTGTTTTCTAGAGTGGCTGTACCAGCTTGCATTCCCACCAACAGTTTAAGAGGGTTCCTCTTCCTCTGTATCCTAAACAATATCTGTCATTACTTATTACTTTTAACCATTCTGACCATTGCGAGGGAGTATCTCATTGCAGTGTTGATTTGTATTTCCCTAATGTAGAGTGATGTTGAGCACTTTTTTATGTCTGTTGACCATTTGTATGTCTTCCTTGGAGAAATGTCTATTCATGTCTTCTGCCCATTTCTTGATTGGATTATTTATTTTTTGGGTGTTGAATTTGATAAGCTCTTTATAGATTTTGGATACTACCCCTTTATCTAATAAGACTTTTGCAAACATCTTCTCCCATTCCATAGGTTGTCTTTTTGTTTTGTTGACTATTTCCTTTGTGGTACAAAAGCCTTTAATTTTGATAAAGTCCCAATATTTAATTTTTTACTTTGTTTCCCTTGTTTTGTAGATGTGTCCAGCAAGAAGTTGCTGTAGCTGAGGTCACAGAGATTGCTGCCCACATTCTCCTCTAGGATTTTGATGGATTCCTGTCTCACATGTAGGTCTTTCATCCATTTTGAGTCTATTTTTGTGTATGGTGTAAAGAAATTATCCAGTTTCATTCTTCTGCATGTGGCTGTCCAATTTCCCCAACACCATTTGTTGAAGAGATGGTCTATTTTCCATTGGATATTCTTTCCAGCTTTGTCAAAGATTAGTTGGCCATAGAGTAGAGGGTCTATGTGTCTGTTTTTGTGCCAGTACCATAGTATCTTGATGATTACAGCTTTATAATAAAGCTTGAAGTCCAGAATTGTGATGCCTCCAGCTTTGGTTTTCTTTTTTAACATTCCTTTGGCTATTCGGGGTCTTTTCTGGTTCCATACAAATTTTAGGATTATTCTTCCATTTCTGGATGATATTTTGATAGGGATTGCTTTGAATGTATAGATTACTCTTGGTAGTATAGACATTTTAACAATATTTGTTCTTCCAATCCATGAGAATGGAACCCTTTTTACATTTCTTTTTGTTTCTCAATTTCTTTTATGAGTGTTCTATATTTTTCTAAGTATAGATACTTTGCCTCTTTGGGTAGGTTTTTCCTAGGTATCTTATGGTTTGGGATGCAACTGTAAATGGGATTGACTCCTTAATTTCTCTTTCTTCTGTTTCATTGTTAGTGTATAGAAATGCAACTGATTTTTGTGCATTGATTTTATATCCTGCCACATTGCTGAATTTCTGTATGAGTTCTAGCAATTTTGGGGTGGAGTCTTTTGGGTTTTCCACATAGAGTATCATGACATCAGCAAAGAGTGAGAGTTTGACTTCTTTGCCAATTCAGATGCCTTTTATTTCTTTTTGTTGTCCAATTGCTGAGGCTAGGACTTCTAGCACTATGTTGAAAAAAAGTGGTGATAGTGGACATCCCTGCCTTGTTTCTGATCAGTAGTTATTTTTCTCTGTTTTTCTCAGCTTCTTTACTCTCTACCACTTTGTCTTTTATATCACTAATTTTCTCTCTTGCCTCATTTATCATAGCAGGTAGAGCCTCCATTTTTTCCTACTGCATCTCATTAATAGTCATTTTTATTTTAACTTGATTAGATTTTAGTTCTCTTAGTTCTTCAGAAACGAATTCTCTAATGTCTTCTGTGCTTTTTTCAAGCCCAGTTAGTATCTTCATAATCAGTATTTTGAATTCTACTCCCCACATCTTACTTATATTCATGCTGATTATGTTCCTGGCAGTCAATACTGCCTCTTGATCTCTTGTTTGAGGTGAGTTTTTCCATCTTGTCATTCTGTTCAGAGAAGAATAGATGAACAAGAGAGCAAAATACTAAAATGGCAACAATGATCCCAGAGAAATATGCACTAAGCAAATCAGAAGAGATGCAAAACTGAAAAAAAATTAAATAAAAAAGAATATGATTAAACAGGTGAACAGAGCAGAGCAATATACTATATCCTGAGTATATTTTGTTCAGTTTGTTAGAAGAAACTGCATCCCAAAATTGTAAAGAAAGAAAAGCTTATATGTACAGAAAAATAAAATTAATATTGAAAGGATGGAATGTAACCATAAAGATGAAAATTTAAAAAAGACTTTAACAAAAGAAGAAGAAGAAAAGGAAGAGGAAGAGGAAGAGGAAGAGGAAGAAGAAGAAGAAGAAGAAGGAGGAGGAGGAGGAGGAGGAGGAGGAGGAGGAGGAGGAGAGGAAGAAGGAGGAGAGGGAGAAGAAGAAGAAAAGACAATATGATCAGACAGGTGAAGAGAACAGAGCCATACACTAGATTTTGAGTGTATTTTGTCTGTTTGTTAGAAGAAACTGCATCCAAAATTGTGAAGAAAAAGAAACAACTCATTACATATTAATAAAATTAAATACAATGAAAGGATAAGCTGTAAGTATACGAATGAAAATTGAAAAAGAGTTGATAAAATTAAAATTGAAACACTATAGAATTGTGGGGGGGGGGAAAGCCATGAATTCTGTATACTGTTTCCCTAGCACTAGAGTTTTGCAGTTCAGTGTGTTTGGTAAACTTGGTCTTAGCCAGATGTTCTTGCTGATCTTCTGGGGGAAGAGGCGTTGCTTTGATTCTTGAGTGTCTTTGGCCTGGTTGAAGTTGCACTGCCTTTGCCAGGGGACCAGGCTAAATAATTGGCTTCTGATTGCCCTTTGTGCCCATTGTTCCCTGAAGGCTTTCTGCACCACTTTAGAGCAAGAGAGTGAAAATGGCAGCCTCTCACTACCCATCCCTGGAGCCCAAAGCTCAGCCCCACTCCCCAGTGTGCCCTCAGGGTAAAGCAATCAATTACTTCTGTCTCCCTGGTCTCCATTAACACTCCATGCTCACCCAGACGGTAATTGAGTAGTTTTATGTCAGGCATGCAACCCTGCTTCGAGTCTCCAAACCCTGCAAACTCCTGGGGCATGCACCCATGCTGATTCTCCCAGGGGAGGAAGGGAGGTCTCACTGCAGTTCTGTGTTTGCTGGACCCCTGTTCAGAGAGTGGTCTCCCAACCTTGCCACAGTTCATGGTATACATCAACCCTAAGCTAAGAGCCCACTCTTGGGCTCAGTGATTGCAGCTGGCTTCCCCATTTGGATGCCTGGGAACTATGCCACACTCAGGCACCCCCAGTCTTTCTATGATCCCAAGGATCCTGAGACCACACTGTCCCACCTAGGATTCTGCTCCACATTGCCACCTCAGCACCTTTCAGGCAGGGATGTCCCTCACCAGCGCAGACTTATAAAAGTTCTGATTTTGTACTTCACCGCTGTATCACTTTTAGGTGCTGGCTTACAGAGGCTCTCTCCTCCACAGTTTATCTCCCCATATATTGCCTTAGATTCACTTCTTTGCAACTCCTACCTTGAAAAAAGTGGTCACTTTTCTATTTTTAGTGTTGCAGCTATTGTTTTCTTAGATCTCTGGTTGAATTCACGGGTGTTCAGAATGATTTGATAGCTATCTAGCTGAATTCCAGGGACCAGATGAAACTAAAGTCTCCTAATCCTCCACCATCTTGGACTATCTTCTTGGAATCTGTAATTTTAAAAAAGCTCTCTACTTTTCAACAAAAGGTGTCAGAAAAACTGGATAGCTACATGCAAAAAGATGAACAATATTTAGTAAATGTATTACTTTTTCCAATATATATATTTAAAATTTTTTGACTCCTTATACTTAGGACAATTTGGTTTCTCAACATTGAGTAACCAGTTGTTTGAATTTTAAATTGTCCCCTCTTAAACTTTCTTTCCCCTACATTTTAGGCTCCCTGAGCAATGTCTGTATAACCTCTGTATATGTGGGAAATGGTTCTTGGAGCATAAGGGGTGCACTGAAATCACAGGCATAAACAATGTTTCCAGTGACCTTGGGTGGAGCATTGGCCAGAACCTGGTCCAAACAAGGGTTCAAAATAAATAAGTAAATCCTAGAGAAATGTCAACTGGAAAATTTGGGTGCTCTGGGTAATCTTGTAGTAAATCTTAGATGATAAAGGTCTGAGTGGAAATGGCTTATTGGGAAAAGATCCAAAGAAGCATCACTAGGGGAGTGGCAACATGAGACAAGAAAGGAAAATAAACCAAGATGTGGATGTCATCCTTGATGTCAGAAAAACCTGTTTACTTTGCCTTTCAAGTAGATGTAAAGCTGACCACTCCAGCCAGTGGTGCACCACTGACCCCAAAATGAAGTTGGATCCTTATTTTATACCACATACAAAAAATAACTCAAAATGGATCAAAGGCCAAAACATAAGAACTAAAATTATAACACTCTTAGAAGAAAACATAGAAGAAAAGATTCATGACATTGAATATAATAGTGATTTTTGGAAAAAAGCATAGACAACAAAAGAAGAAAATAGATAAATTGGACTATATCATAATTAAAAGATTCTGTGCATCAGAGGGGAGGAGTCAAGATGGCGGAGAAGTAGCAGGCTGAGACTACTTCAGGTAGCGGGAGATCAGCTAGATAGCTTATCTAAAGATTGCAAACACCTACAAATCCAACGGGAGATCGAAGAGAAGAAGAACAGCAATTCTAGAAACAGAAAATCAACCAATTTCTGAAAGGTAGGACTGGTGGAGAAGTGAATCCAAAGCGACGGGAAGATAGACCACGGGGGGAGGGGCCGGCTCCCGGCAAGCAGCGGAGCAACGGAGCACAAAATCAGGACTTTTAAAAGTCTGTTCCGCTGAGGGACATCGCTCCAGAGGCTTAACCGGGGTGAAGCCCACACGGGGTCAGCGTGGCCTAGGGTCCTGCAGGGTCACAGAAGGATCGGGGGTGTCTGAGTGTAGCAGAGCTTACAGGTATTTGAACGGGGAAGCCAGCTTACAGAGACAGAGCCGAGGAGTGAGCTCTAAGCTCGGGGTTACCTTGAACCGGTCGCAGGCTCGGTCAGCTTGGAGCGCGGCTGGAGGCAGGGTGACGGGAGTAGTTGGGCGCTGTTTTCTGAGGCCACACTGAGGAGTGGGGCCCCGGGCTCTCGGCTCCTCCGGGCCAGAGACTAGGAGGCTGCCATCTTCATTCCCGTCCTCCGGAACTCTACGGAAAGTGCTCAGGGACCAAAAGTTCCCGAAAGCAAACCTGAGCGGATTACTCAGCCCTGCCCCTGGTAAGGGCGGTGCAACTCCGCCTGGGGCAAAGACACTTGAGAATCACTACAACAGGCCCCTCCCCCAGAAGATCAACTAGAAACTCAGCCAGGACCAAGTTCATCTACCAAGGAGTGCACTTTCAATACCAAGGAGAGCAGTGGAATTCCAGAGGAGAAGGAAGCAAAGCACGGAACTCATGGCTTTCTCCCCATGATTGTTTAGCCATGCAGTTAATTTAATTTTTTTTTCTTTTTCAATTTTTTTTTCTCTTCTTCTGCTAAATTTTTTTAACTCTTACCCTTTTCTTTTTTAACGTTTTTTAACGAGTTTATCTAATATATATATATATATATATATATATATATATATTCTTTTTATATTTTTCTTTATTGGTTTTCTTTTTCTAATTGTTTCTTTTTTTCTTTTCTTTTTTTTTTCTTTCTGAACCTTTTTATCCCCTTTCTCCCCCCTCACGATTTGGGATCTCTTCTGATTTGGCTAAAGCATATTTTCCTGGGGTTGTTGCCACCCTTTTAGTATTTTACTTGCTCCTTCATATACTCTTATCTGGACAAAATGACAAGGCGGAAAAATTCACCACAAAAAAAAGAACAAGAGGCAGTACCAAAGGCTAGGGACCTAATCAATACAGACATTGGTAATATGTCAGATCTAGAGTTCAGAATGATGATTCTCAAGATTCTACCCGGGCTTGAAAAAGGCATGGAAGATATTAGAGAAACCCTCTCAGGAGATATAAAAGCCCTTTCTGGAGAAATAAAAGAACTAAAATCTAATCAAGTTGAAATCAAAAAAGCTATTAATGAGGTGCAATAAAAAAAGGAGGCTCTCACTGCTAGGATAAATGAGGCAGAAGAAAGAATTAGCGATATAGAAGACCAAATGACAGAGAATAAAGAAGCTGAGCAAAAGAGGGACAAACAGCTACTGGACCACGAGGGGAGAATTTGAGAGATAAGTGACACCATAAGACGAAACAACATTAGAATAATTGGGATTCCAGAAGAAGAAGAGAGAGAGAGGGGAGCAGAAGGTATATTGGAGAGAATTATTGGAGAGAATTTCCCCAATATGGCAAAGGGAACAAGCATCAAAATCCAGGAGGTTCAGAGAACCCCCCTCAAGATCAATAATAGGTCCACACCCCGTCACCTAATAGTAAAATTTACAAGCCTTACTGACAAAGAGAAAATCCTGAAAGCAGCCCGGGAAAATAAGTCTGTAACATACAATGGTAAAAATATTAGATTGGCAGCAGACTTATCCACAGAGACCTGGCAGGCCAGAAAGAGCTGGCATGATATATCCAGAGCACTAAACGAGAAAAACATGCAGCCAAGAATACTATATCCAGCTAGTCTATCATTGAAAATAGAAGGAGGGATTAAAAGCTTCCAGGACAAACAAAAACTGAAAGAATTTGCAAACACCAAACCAGCTCTACAGGAAATATTGAAAGGGGTCCTCTAAGCAAAGAGAGACCCTAAAACTAGTAGATCAGAAAGGAACAGAAACAATATACAGTAACAGTCACCTTACAGGCAATACAATGGCACTAAATTCATATCTCTCAATAGTTACCCTGAATGTTAATGGGCTAAATGCCCCAATCAAAAGACACAGGGTATCAGAATGGATAAAAAAACAAAACCCATCTATATGTTGCCTACAAGAAACTCATTTTAAACCTGAAGACACCTCCAGATTTAAGGTGAGGGGGTGGAAAAGAATTTACCATGCTAATGGACATCAGAAGAAAGCAGGAGTGGCAATCCTTATATCAGATCAATTAGATTTTAAGCCAAAGACTATAATAAGAGATGAGGAAGGACACTATATCATACTCAAAGGATCTATCCAAAGAGAAGATCTAAAAATTGTAAATATCTATGCCCCTAACGTGGCAGCAGCCAACTATATAAACCAATTAATAACAAAATCAAAGAAACACATCAACAATAATACAATAATCATAGGGGACTTTCACATCCCCCTCACTGAAATGGACAGATCATCCAAGCAAAAGATCAACAAGGAAATAAAGGCCTTAAATGACACACTGGACCAGATGGACATCACAGATATATTCAGAACATTTCATCCCAAAGCAACAGAATACACATTCTTCTCTAGTGCCCATGGAACATTCTCCAGAATAGATCACATCCTCGGTCCTAAATCAGGTCTCAACCGGTATCAAAAGATTGGGATCATTCCCTGCATATTTTCAGACCACAATGCTCTGAAGCTAGAACTCAATCACAAGAGGAAATTTGCAAAGAACCCAAATACATGGAGACTAAACAGCATCCTTCTAAAGAATGAATGGGTCAACCAGGAAATTAAAGAAGAATTGAAAAAATTCATGGAAACAAATGATAATGAAAACACAACGGTTCAAAATCTGTGGGACACAACAAAGGCAGTCCTGAGAGGAAAATATATAGCGGTACAAGCCTTTCTCAAGAAACAAGAAAGGTCTCAGGTACACAACCTAACCCTACACCTAAAGGAGCTGGAGAAAGAACAAGAAAGAAACCCTAAACCCAGCAGGAGAAGAGTAATCATAAAGATCAGAGCAGAAATCAATGAAATAGAAACCAAAAAAACAATAGAACAAATCAATGAAACTAGGAGCTGGTTCTTTGAAAGAATTAATAAGATTGATAAACCCCTGGCCAGACTTATCAAAAAGAAAAGAGAAAGGACCCAAATAAATAAAATCATGAATGAAAGAGGAGAGATCACAACTAACACCAAAGAAATACAATCAATTATAAGAACATACTATGAGCAACTCTACGCCAACAAATTTGACAATCTGGAAGAAATGGATGCATTCCTAGAGACATATAAACTACCACAACTGAACCAGGAAGAAATAGAAAGCCTGAACAGAACCATATCCAGTAAGGAGATTGAAACAGTCATCAAAAATCTCCAAACAAACAAAAGCCCAGGGCCAGACGGCTTCCCGGGGGAATTCTACCAAACATTTAAAGAAGAACTAATTCCTATTCTCCTGAAACTGTTTCAAAAAATAGAAATGGAAGGAAAACTTCCAAACTCATTTTATGAGGCCAGCATCACCTTGATCCCAAAACCAGACAAGGATCCCATCAAAAAAGAGAACTACAGGCCAATATCCTTGATGAACACAGATGCAAAAATTCTCACCAAAATACTAGCCAACAGGATTCAACAGTACATTAAAAGGATTATTCACCACGACCAAGTGGGATTTATTCCAGGGCTGCAAGGTTGGTTCAACATCCGCAAATCAATCAATGTGATACAACACATTAATAAAAGAAAGAACAAGAACCATATGATACTCTCCATAGATGCTGAAATAGCATTTGACAAAGTACAGCATCCCTTCCTGATCAAAACTCTTCAAAGTGTAGGGATAGAGGGTACATACCTCAATATTATCAAAGCCATCTATGAAAAACCCACCGCAAATATCATTCTCAATGGAAAAAAACTGAAAGCTTTTCCGCTAAGGTCAGGAACACGACAGGGATGTCCATTATCACCACTGCTATTCAACATAGTACTAGAAGTCCTAGCCTCAGCAATCAGACAACAAAAGGAAATTAAAGGCATCCAAATCAGCAAAGAAGAAGTCAAACTATCACTCTCTGCACATGATATGATACTCTATGTGGAAAACCCAAAAGACTCCACTCCAAAACTGCTAGAACTGGTACAGGAATTCAGTAAAGTGTCAGGATATAAAATCAATGCACAGAAATCAGTTGCATTTCTCTACACCAACAACAAGACAGAAGAAAGAGAAATTGAGGAGTCAAACCCATTTACAATTGCACCCAAAACTATAAGATACCTAGGAATAAATCTAACCAAAGAGACTAAGAATCTATACACAGAAAACTATAAAGTAGTCTTGAAAGAAATGAGGAAGACACAAAGAAATGGAAAAATGTTCCATGCTCCTGGATTGGAAGAATAAATATTGTGAAAATGTCTATGCTACCTAAAGCAATCTACACATTTAATGCAATTCCTATCAAAGTACCATCCATTTTTTTCGAAGAAATGGAACAAATAATCCTAAAATTTATATGGAACCAGAAAAGACCTCAAATAGCCAAAGGAATATTGAAAGAGAAAGCCAAAGTCGGTGGCATCACAATTCCGGACTTCAAGCTCTATTACAAAGCTGTCATCATCAAGACAGCATGGTACTGGCACAAAAACAGACACCTAGATCAATGGAACAGAATAGAGAGCCCAGAAATAGACCCTCAACTCTATGGTCAACTAATCTTCGACAAAGCAGGAAAGAATGTCCAATGGAAAAAAGACAGCCTCTTCAATAAATGGTGTTGGGAAAATTGGACAGCCACATGCAGAAAAATGAAATTGGATCATTTCCTTACACCACACATGAAAATAGACTCAAAATGGATGAAGGACCTCAATGTGAGAAAGGAATCCATCAAAATCCTTGAGGAGAACACAGGCAGCAACCTCTTCGACCTCAGCCGCAGCAACATCTTCCTAGGAACATCACCAAAGGCAAGGGAAGCAAGGGCAAAAATGAACTATTGGGATTTCATCAAGATCAAAAGCTTTTGCACAGCAAAGGAAACAGTTAACAAAACCAAAAGACAACTGACAGAATGGGAGAAGATATTTGCAAATGACATATCAGATAAAGGGCTAGTGTCCAAAATCTATAAAGAACTTAGCAAACTCAACACCCAAAGAACAAATAATCCAATCAAGAAATGGGCAGAAGATATGAACAGACATTTCTGCAAAGAAGACATCCAGATGGCCAACAGACACATGAAAAAATGCTCCATATCACTCAGCATCAGGGAAATACAAATCAAAACCACAATGAGATATCACCTCACACCAGTCAGAATGGCTAAAATTAACAAGTCAGGAAATGACAGATGCTGGTGAGGATGCGGAGAAAGGGGAACCCTCCTACACTGTTGGTGGGAACGCAAGCTGGTGCAACCACTCTGGAAAACAGCTTGGAGGTTCCTCAAAATGTTGAAAATAGAACTACCCTATGACCCAGCAATTGCACTGCTGGGTATTTACCCTAAAGATACAAACGTAGTGATCCGAAGGGGCACGTGCACCCGAATGTTTATAGCAGCAATGTCTACAATAGCCAAACTATGGAAAGAACCTAGATGTCCATCAACAGACGAATGGATAAAGATGATATGGTATATATACACAATGGAATACTATGCAGCCATCAAAGGAAATGAAATCTTGCCATTTGCGATGACGTGGATGGAACTAGAGGGTATCATGCTTAGCGAAATAAGTCAATTGGAGAAAGACAACTATCATATGATCTCCCTGATATGAGGGAGAGGAGATGCAACATGGGGGGTTAAGGGGGTAGGAGAGGAGTAAATGAAACAAGGTGGGATTGGGAGGGAGACAAACCATAAGTGACAATTTCACAAAACAAACTGAGGGTTGATGGGGGGGGTTGGGGGGTTGGGTTTATGGACATTGGGGAGGATATGTGCTGTGGTGAGTGCTGTGAAGTGTGTAAACCTGGTGATTCACAGACCTGTACCCCTGGGGATAAAAATATATTATATGTTTATAAAAAATAAAATAAAAAAAAAAGATTCTGTGCATCAAAGGACACAATTCAACAGAATGAAGGCCAAACCAATGAATGGGAGAAAAATATTTGCAAATCATTTATTCAGTTAGGGATTAATATCCAGAATATATAAAGAACTCTTACAACTCATCAGCAAAAAGTCAAATAACCTAATTAATTAATGGGCAAAATGCTTGAATGTACATTTCTCCAAAGAATATATGCCAATGACCAACAAACACATAAAAAGTTGCGCAACATCACTATCATTATGGAAATATAAATCAAAACCACAGTGAGATACCATCTCATGCCTATTAGGTTTGCTACTATCAATGAGTAAAATAAAATAAAATAAAATAACAAAAAGTAAACAAGTATTGTATTTTACTGATCAGCAAACTGAGGCTTTGTATGTGTATTGTTAAATGGTACACAGAGCACATTAAAATTTTCAAGAATTTATTTGAGCATACATTGATTTGAGTTGGGCAGTGCAAACCCAAAAGTGGTTAGGAGAACTCCACAAACAGGACCTAGGAGCAAGGTTTTTACAGTGAAGAATTGCAAGCAAAGCAAGGAAATTATTTGATTGTCTATAGCTCAAGTGGTTGCATTTCCTAATAGGAAAACCTAGTTGGCTGTTTGTGATTGGTTGTTTTGATTTGTTTTCAAATCATTGTTTTGTTTTTATTTCTTTATCTCACATTCAACTGCATTAACACTTGCTTAAGTTTTAGTTAATTGTGTAGGCTTAAGGCAATAGAGCCTTCCCAGTCTAAGGGTCTCTTTGTTTGATTACACAAACAGTATTATGCTTAAGCTCAGAGAATTAAGGTCACAGATAAGATTTACTTTTGTGATCCCCAATCTCTTCCTTGGTGATGTCATACAAACGTCCAGAAACAAGGGGAGCCATGTTCTATTGCAGATGAGAAGAATAGTATTTGACATTTAGCACAAAATATTAAATTCTACTTTAATGATATTCAGCTTGAGATAAGACTACACAAATAACATAAAGAAGGAAAAAATATAATAATCCTACTTGAAGATAGAACCTTCCTTTAAAGAGAGAGGCATGAATACGTGTCCCAAGAAAGGATGGAATCTCTTCTTCAAGAGGAGGCAAATTCAGCATTCGATAAATATTTGCAGAATTCTTACAACTTCAATGTCTCCTTATGAGGATTGGGAAAAACCAAGGAAGTGCAGAGGAAATAATTTGACTTTCTTTCCCAAAGGAAGATTGCAGGAAGACTTGGAGAAGTTACGAATAAGCTCAGCCATATTTGTCTGAGGCCAGAAGGCTGCCACAATCGGAGCAGGAATTTCTGACAACTGTTCCAGTAATTTTTTTGTGAAAATTAAAAAATCTGACGGGTTAGGTTAAAGAGTCAAAAAGAAATATTATAGTATGCTTAACAGCAATGACAAAGGACTTGCTTATAGAAAGTAAGCAATATTGAGGACTGTCTTGAGCCCAAGACAGTGAGGATAGAAACAATCTACTTCTATCTTGTGGAAGCCATCCTTGAGTGAGGTACGGACTGTGAGATCTTTGAAAAGATCATTTTGGTTGCTGTACACAGAATAATGGAGAGGATGGAGACAGCAAGATGCAGAAAGTAGGCAGGTGTGAGATATGGGTTGAAGGTAGAATCTCTGGGAATTGCTGCTGTATTGAACATGGAGACAAGGGAGAAGGGAAACCTATCAACATAATTTTTAGCTCCGGCCACTGAGTAAATTTGGGTGAATGGGAAAAATGTACTGGGCCAGTGGGCAGTAATGGCAAGCTCAGCTTGGATATGTTAAATTTGAAGTGTCCAGAAGGCAAGCAGTTTGGCTATATTCTGATGCTTGACTTTAGTGCCCTGAAATAGGTTTTTTCACACACAAAAATGGAGGAATTTATGCTTCCCTTATAGGGCCATTTTGTACTTGGACTTTTCAGAAGTGTTAAAGCGGTATGAAAATGTAAGATATAATACCTATCAGAAAAGGAACATGTAATTGTCAGTCAGCAGGTAGAAATGCTTGTTCCGGAAGACAGTGAAGTAAGTTGTGGAAATAAGCAGCCAGATGTAAGCAGTCAGCATGGTATCAGAAAGTTCCCTCCCATACAACAAACACAATTATATGTGGGGTGGGGTGTGTGTGTGTGTGTGTGTGTGTGTGTGTGTGTGTTATGCCTGTGTGCTTTGCTTTTGCATGTGTGTGTTCAATTCAACACAGGAGTAATAGCGAAATGAGAAAGGAAAGGGGTGGAAGTTTCTAAAATGAAAGCTGAAGAGATAATACCAGGTACCAGGTTTTGGTGAGAGGGGAGCATGTTTAAAATTCTTTGCCCTTATGATCTGAATCAGCAGAGTCAGTGTGCAGGATCCAGTAAAAAGTAAAAAGTAGTACTTCAGAGAGGGAGGGGTTTTGTGGACATCCAAGAAAAATTGGCCATGAAGACTATGGGAATAAAAGGAAATGATAAATGGATTAGAAGTCCTGAAAGGCAAACAGTGACATGAACTTTTCCAAGAGGAATGGCAAATTACATAAGTATCTGATAAAATAGTTGGTGCACATTTCCATCCTGCTGTGGAGCATAAGGGCAATTAATGAATTCCAAAGGAGCAGTTCACTGGTGAGTCAGGGAACATGGAGACCTGGTGAGGGATATTGCTTTTTCTTTCAAGCCCTTCTCAAGCATACCTTTTTATTTTTCTCTGGAGAGTTTCACTCCCTGACCTCAAGGGTAGGAACATTACCAAATGAGTCAAACACAATACCTTGTAGCCTTGTCTTGAGGAGTAGACCATGATGTACTTGAGGCCTGAACAAGAGTGACTCGAGACCTTCCCCAGGATTTTTCTACTGGTAGCTTGCAGAGAAGAGCTACCAGTCCCCAGAGCTACAAGGGTGACAATTCCATTTGTCAGTACAGCAAGCTCAGACTGAGTCATCTCACCAGTGAGAAACAATCAATTAATTGGTTAGCCAGTGGTGTGTAGCAAGTCACAGTGATAGTGGCTTGAAACAACTGAACTCCCATCTTTTTTCTGTTTTATTGTGCTGCCTGGATCTCTTGCTGAACTTTCTTTGTCTCCCTCCCAAGGTTGCATTCAGCTGGTTGTTGGGATGGGCCAGCTGATGGTGGGAGCATCCCAAACACTCATGCTCAGGGACACAACTTAAGGAGCCTCTGTCTGCATCATATTAGCTGATGTATGATTGGTCAAAGCAAGTTACACACATGGCCAAGCCCAGAGTAAGAGTGAACAGAGGAGGCACAATGGGTTGGGGACCATAACTGGGGCAATCTACTACACAAAGGTTTAGACACTCCTAGTGGCATCAAATTCCATGGTCCTTGGGGTCTTTGATGTGTTTTCCCACCAATCAAAAGATCCCTGCTTAATGAAGACCACCAGAGATTATTTCATCTACTAAGGCAGGGAAATTTTTCTATCCAGTAATATAGGCAAGTTGAGTATCTTAGTCATTCAGGCTGCAGTTAAGTATTTATTGAAAAGCTACCATAACCTTGTGTAGAATAAACAGAAAGGTTGTATACTCTTCTAGGCTTCAAGTAGCTCACAATTTCCTGGGGACAATAAGCCATCCACATACATAGAGTTAAAATACAATTCAATAATATGAGGCACGATGAGTCAAAAAAACACCTGTCATTCATTGAACATGTTTTCACAACCTTTCATAGTAGCTATGATGTCACTCATGTTCAGGAAGAAAGCCATGAAGCTTAGAGAATGTATGCAACTGGTGATAGGCAGAGTGGATGAAATAAAATGTATTCAAGTGATGGGTGGTTATGGAGGACAAGAATGGGCAGCAAAGCCATTGTAGAGGAGGATGTATTATCTGTACTCTTTTTTTAATGTTTAAATTTTTTATTTACTGGTTTTCAAGATAAAGAATTGGTACAGCTAATAAAATATCATGTTGAATTACTATATTGTACACTTGAAACTAATATAAAACACTTTGCTAACTAATTGGAATTAAAACAAAAAGAAAAAATATGTTATATTATCTAACCTAACTTTTCTGTAAATCAGTGCTTTAACATTGGCCACTAGCTATTCCTAAGACTTAGAGTCTAAGTCCATGCAGGATGCGATAACAAAAATACTATCAATGGGATGGCTTATAAAAAACCACAAAATTTATTTCTCATAGTTTTGATTGCTGGGAAGTCTAAAATTAAGGCCCTAGGAGACTTGGTGTCTGGTGAGAGCCCGTTTTCTGGTTCAGAACCTGAAACTTCACATGATAGAAGGTGTAAGAGAGCTCTCTGGGATCTCTTTCATGAGGCACTAATCCCATTCATACAGGCTCTACCCTCATGACCTCATCAACTCCAAAAGGTCCCATCTCCAAAACCATCACAGTGGATACTAGGTTTCAACATATGAATTCTGGGGGGGGACACAAACTTTCAGTCTATAGCACTAAGTAAACCCTGGCTCATACAAAAACCTCCAGAGACTTTAGATAGTTCCAAACCATATGATCTGTTACAGTGAACATGAATTTCGTGGTAGCACCCCTTTCAAACTTCACTAGCCATCCTGAACTTGCTTACTCTACCTTGCCCTTTCCTTTCCATGAAAACACAACAAAGACATTTGCCCAGTAGTTCCTTTCCCACTCCCTTTCTCATGATCAATACTAGTGGTTCCCTGAGTGGCCCTGAGTGGTGTGCTCTGTTCTCCCCAGGGAACTATAGGTATGATAAGTGTTTTAAATATTCCTGGTCTCTCTCTTTCTTGGTCTGTGTCTTGTCTTGCCATACCTCACTCAAGGTAATATGCTTAAAATGGAGCCAGAACTTTCTACTTTGAAAAATCCCTATAAGCAGGCAGGGATCACATCAAACCATCCAGTGCTGTGGTGAGGTTCAGCTATAGTGGATAGAGCAGTGGTAAAGCTGCAAAGGAGCACTGCAATACTTCAGTGAGGTTCATTGGGGTGGAATAGTATATCTGCTAGTCCCTGAAGCCATGTATTAGGAGTAGACTATCATATGGATCCTGACAGCTTCCCACTGTGGACTTGCCTATCAGATTCTCCATCCCTACCCTCAGTGCAACATCTCATAATTATAGGGCATTACTAATATATAAAAAAAATTATAATGAGCTACTTGTTAAAAAATGTGCCCCCCCCCAAAAAAAGGAATCCTCCATGGAAAGCTATTGTAAGCAGCCAGTGTCAATGATGTATCGTCAACACCTTACACACAGGAATTGTTCATTTTTCAGGCTGAATGTGTGTATTGGATGGATAGCTATAGGTCATTTGACTTATTTACTACTGATAGCTGACCTTCCCTAATGTCTATGAGATGGAAGCTGTTCTGGGCTTAGCTGTGGTCCAAATGCGCCTATCAGATCATAGATGAGGATACTTTTCAATACAGACTATGAAGAGGTACTCTCTCCTTTAGAAGACAACAATACAACAGTACCAGAGGAATTTTACAAGGTCATTGGTACAAATCCCTATAGAAGAACAGGTGAAGGTTTTAAAAGCCCATGGCAGGTGTTTGCTTCCCTGTAATTCTGATTCTCAAGGCAGATCTACAAAGATCTGATCTACCCAGAAAATTCTCCAAACACTTCACTTACCCTTTGGGATAATATAGCAGGAGCCAAGTTTTTAATTCGTGTTGGCTGTATAGACAGACCATTGGAGGAAAAGATCAGCTAATTTTCACCATAGTTCATGGGAAACCTCTTCTCATAGTTCACTCAAATGTACATTGACCTTGATCTTGTAAAGATTTCTGACCTTCAGTGAGCTGGATCATAGCCCTAAATTTACTTCTGGCAAAAAAATCTGAAAACAAAAGAACTTTGGATGAGACAGTAGCAACGACTGATCAAATCCAGAAAGTTGCTCTGTGCTCCACAAAGCCTTGGCTCCTAGGACTGAAAATCATATAAATGATTAGGAATTAAGAGCAGTCTGGGAAACTCTCATTCCCCTGAGACAGAGATTCCCCTTAAACTGTCATACAAAACAAATGCGCCATAGAATGAGCAGACTGCCATGGGAATAGTAACATGGTTGAAAGCATGTGCACTTCCAATTTTTACAAGACTGCCAAACGATCCTGCTGAAGGCCACATCAATTTATTCACTTGAAGAGCTTCTCTCTCTTCATCATTGCTGGGTATTACTTCTGCCAAGTTGAACATCAGTAAATGGTGTTCCATTGCTGTTACTTGCTTTACTTTAATCCTGAGTGAGATTAATCATTTAAAAATATTTTTCATGAGTCATATATATTTATTTTCTTGTACATAGCTTTTATATCCATTATCCATTTTCTTTAGGGGTTTTGAGATTTTTTCTTATTAAGTTGTATGAACTTTGCATGCACTAAGATGACAAAATCTTTATGCATTATAATTATTTTTCTCAATTTGTCATTTTTTTCTGAATTTGTTAATGATTTTATTTTTAAGTAGTCATATTCACTGATTGTTTCTTCAATGGCTTTGGGCATTTGTGTTCTTTCATAAATAATAAAGTCACTCACTATGATATTGGTATTTTCACTATGGCAAGAACTTTGATTTCTCTGGAATTTGTATTGGATAGAGGAGTGAGGTAGGAATCAATGGATATGATCTTATCTTCTGCCTCCAAATTTAATCAGTCTTCTTTCTCAGCCTATTCTTATGTGCTGTATACTAAGAAGTTTTCAGACACTGGAAAATTTATTATAATGCTTGTTCAAACTGTATGGCTCCTTTATTTCATCATCAATGCAAAATTTCTATCCTTCAAGTTGGGATTTCTGCATTAACATCAGCACCAACAGGGCTTGGTTTCTAGTCTCCTTTCTGTGCTCTCATAATTGCTTTCTGCCTTTTGCTCCAGAGATTATTATTTTTTTAACGTACTTCAAATCTTGTTTCTCACTTATCAACCTGAAACATTTTCTGCTGACTCTACATTGTGAAAGAAACCAAGACATCACACCACTTTCCACAGCCTTGTACCTCTTCCTGGGTTTTGTCATTTGCTCATTTTTTAAGGCCTTTATAACTTTAAACATGTTACCTAAATTCACTTAAAATAATTCAGTGGTTCTAATATTTTTTGCTATATAACAAATCACCTAAACAATAGCTTGAAATGTCATTGATCTTTTTTAAAATTATTTTTTATCTTTTATTTTTATTATATGTTAGTCTCCATAGAGTACATCATTAGTTTTTGATATAGTGTTCCAAGATTCATTGTTTGCCTAAAACGCCCAGTACTCCATACAATCCATGCCCTTCTTAATACCCATCACCTGGCCAGCCCATATCCACACCCCATCCCCTCTAATATCCTCAGTTTCTTTTCTGAGTCCACAGTCTCTCATGGATTTTCTCCTCCTCCGATTCCCCTCCTTCACTTTTCCCTTCCTTCTCCTAATGTCCTCCATGCTATTCCTTATATTCCACAAGTAATTGAAACTATATGATAATTGACTTTCTCTGCTTGATTTATTTCACTTAACATTATCTTCTCCAGTCCCATTCATGTTGAAGCGAAACTTGGGTACTTATCCTTTCTGATGGCTGAGTAATATTCCACTGTGTATATGGACTACACCTCCTTTATCCATTTGTCTACTGAAGGGCATCTCTGCTTTTTCCACAGTTTGTTTATTGTGGACATTGCTGCTATGAACATTGGGGTGCATATGGCCCTTCCTTTCATTACATCTGTATCTTTGTGGTAATTACCCAGTAGTGCAATTGCTGGGTCATAGGGTAGCAGTGTGAAGGGTATGAACTTTCAAACTGTTTTCCAAAGTTGCTGTGCCAATTTGCATTCTCACCAACAGTGTAAGAGGTTTCCTCTTTCTCCACAACTTCTCCAACAGTTGTTTTTTCTTGCATTGTCAATTTTTGTCATTCTAACTTGTGTAAGGGGGTACCTCAATGTGTTTTTTATTTGAATTTCCCTGATGGCTAATGATGATGAACACTTTTTTATGTGTCTGTTAGCCTTTTGTATTTTTTTTTTTTTTTGGAGAAGTGTTTGTTTATGTTCTTTGCCCATTTTTTGACTTGATTATTTGTTTTTTGAGTGTTGAGTTTGAGAAGTTCTTTATAGATCTTAGAGATTACCCCTTTGTCTGTAGGGTCTTTTGCAAATATGTTCTCCCATTCTGTGTGTTGCTTCTTTGTTTTGTTGACTGTTTCCTTTGCTGTGCAGAAGTTTTCATCTTGATGAAGTCCCAAAAGTTCATGTTCGCTTTTGTTTCCTTTGCCTTTGGAGATCTGTCTTGAAAGAAGTTGCTGTGACTGATGTTGAGGAGGCTATTGCTTATGTTCTCCTCTAGAATTTTGGTGGATTCTTGTCTCACATTGAGGTCTTTCATACATTTTGAGTTTATCTTTGTGTATGGTTTAAGAGAATGGTCAAGTTTCATTCTTCTGTATATAGTTGTCCAATTTTCCCAGCATCATTCATTGAAGAGGCAGTCTTTTTTGCATTGTACATTTTTTCCTGCTTTGTCGAAGATTATTTGATCATAGATTTGAGGGTCCATATCTGGGCTCTCTCCTCTGTTCCACTGGTCTATGTGTCTTTTTTCATGCCAGTACTATCCTGTCTTGGTGATCACAGCTTTGTAATATAGTTTGACATCAGGCAATGTGGTACCCCCAGCTTTGTTTTTATCATTTGTTTTTCCAACATTTCCTTGGCAATTTGTGGTCTTTACTGATTCCATACAAATTTTAGGATTGTTCCAGCACTTTGAAAAATGCTAATGGTATTTTGATTGGGATGGCATTGAAAGTATGGATTCCTCTGGGCAGCATAGACATTTTAACAATGTTTATTCTTCTGATCCATGAGCATGGAATGTTTTTCCACCTTTTTGTGTCTTCAATTTCATTCATAAGTGTTCTGTAGTTCCTAGAGTATAGAGCCTTTTCCTCCTTGGTAAGATTTATTCCAAGGTATCTTACGGTTTTTGGTGCTATTGTAAATGGAACAGATTCTCTAATTTCTCTTTCTATCACTTCACTGTTAGTGTATAAGAAAGCAACTGATTTCTGTACATTGATTTTGTAGCCTGCCACATTACTGAATTTCTGTATGAGTTCTAGTAATTTGGGGGTGGAGTCTTTTAGGTTTTCCACATAAAGTGTCATGTCATCTGTGAAGAGAAAGAGTTTGACTTCTTCTTTGCCAATTTGAATACATTTTATTTCTTTTTGTTTTCCAACTGCTGTTGCTAGGACTTCTAGAACTATGTTGTACAATAGTGGTGAGAGTGGGCATCCTTGTCATGTTCCTGATTTTAAGGGAAAGGCCCTCAGCTTTTCCCCATTGAGGTGATATATTCACTGTGCATTTCTCATAGATGAAATTTTATGAAATTGAGGACTCTTCCCTCTATCCCTATACTCTTAAGAGTTTTAATCAGGAAAGGATGTTGTATTTGTCAAATGTTTTTCTGCATCAGTTGAGAGGACCGTGTGGTTCTTTTCTCTTCTCTTATTAATTTGTTTTATCACATTGATTGATTTGTGAATGTTAAACTGCCTTTGCATCCCAGGGATAATCCCAACTGGGTGTGGTAGATTATCTTTTTAATGTATTGTTGGATCCTATTAGCTAGGATCTTGTTGAGAATCTTGACATCCAAATTCATCAGTGATATTTGTCTGAAATTCTCTTTTTTGATGGGAGTTTTTACCTGGTTTTGGGATCAAAGTAATGCTGGCCTCATAAAAAGAGTCTGAAAGTTTTCTTTCTATCTCTATTTTTTGAAACAACTTCAGGATAATAGGTGTTATTTCTTTTTTGAATGTTTGGTAGAATTCCCCAGAGAATCATCAGGTCCTGGACTTTTGTTTCTTGGTAGGTTTATTCAGGTTGTCAGTTTTTTCCTGTTTCAGTCTTGAAAGTTTATATTTTCTAGGAATGCATCCATTGCTTCTATTGGCATATAGCTGCTGATAATAATTTCTGATGATCTTTTCTATTTCCTTGGTGTTAGTCACAATCTCCCCCCTTTCATTCATTTTATTAATTTGAGTCCTTTCTCTTTTCTTTTGGATAAGTCTGGCCAATGGTTTATCCATCTTATTAATTCTTTCAAAGAACCAGCTTCTAGTTTCATTGATGTGTTCTACTGTATTTCTGGTTTCTAATTCATTGATCTTCTCTAATTTTAATTATTTCCCTTCTTATTCATGGGTTAGATTTAATTTGTTGTTGATTCTCCAGTTCCTTAAGGTGTAAAGACAGTTTGTGTGTTTGGGATTTTTCTAATTTTTTGAGTGATGCTTGGATGGCTATGTATTTCCCCTTAGGACTGCCTTTGTTGTATCCTATAGGTTTTGGACCAATATGTTTTCATTCTCTTTGGTTTCCATGAATTGTTTAAGCTCTTCTTTGCTTTCCTGATTGACCCAAATATTCTTGAGTAGGATGATCTTTAGCTTCCAAGTGTTTGAATTTCTTCCAAACTTTTTCTTGTGATTGAATTCCTGTTTCAAAGCATGTGGTCTGAGAATATGTAGGGAATAATCTCAATCCTTTCGTGTCAGTTGAGACCTGATTTGTGACCCAGTACGTGGTCTATTCTGGAGAAAGTTCTATGTGTGCTCAAGAAAACTGAGTATTCTGTTGGCTTAGGATGGAATGTTCTGTATATATATTTGAGGTCCATCTGGTCCAATGTGTCATTCAAAGCTCTTGTTTCTTTGTGGATTTTCTGCTTAGATGATCTGTCTTTATCTGAGAATTGAGAGTTAAGTTTCCCTACAATTAACGTATTCTTATCAATATGTCTCTTTATTTTGAATAACAGCTGGTTCAGTTGGAGGCACAGATATTTACAATTGTTAGATCTTCTTTTGGATAGCACCTTTAAGAATGATATAGTGTCCTGAGGGGGAGGAGTCAGGATGGCAGAGGAGTAGCAGGCTGAGATGACATCAGGTAGCAGGAGTTCAGCTAGATAGTTTATCAAACCATTCCAAACACCTACAAATCCAACAGGAGATTGAAGAGAAGAAGAGCAGCAATTCTAGAAACAGAAAACTGACCACTTTCTGAAAGGTAGGACCTGTGGAGAAATTAATCTGAAGTGACAGCAAGATAGACTGGGGGGTAGGGGCTGGCCCCTGGCAAGCAGTGGAGGAACAGAGCACAAAATCAGAACTTTAAAACATCTGCTCCACTGAGGGGCATCACTCCAGAGGCTAAGCAGGGGTGGAGCCCTCACAAGGACAGCATGATCTCAGGTCCCAGGGGGGTCACAGAAAGATCAGAGGGTGTCTGAGTATCACACAGCTTGCAGGTATTAGACTGGGGAAGTCAGCTACAGAGACAGATCTGAGGAGTGAGCTCTTAACTTGGGGTTACCTTAAACTGTGATCCATGGCACAGTCAGGCCACTGCTCTTTGAGCAGAGACCCCACAAGTGGGAGGTCAGGGGAGACCCCCCTGGAAGAGCAGCAGGGATCTGGTGGGTTTTGAGACTCCAAATGGGGCTGTGTGCCAGAGACAGAGACACTTGGTCACAGGCTGGGTGAGCTTGGAGCCTGGCTGGAAGCCAGGGAGCTGGGAGAGATTAAGTGCTTTTCTCCAAGGGCGAACTGAGGAGTGGGGCCCTGAGTTCTCACTCCTCCAGGTCTGGGAGGCTGCCATTTTCATTCCTGTCCTCCAGAACTCTATGAAAAGTGTTCAGGGAACAAAAGCTTCCAAGAGCGAATCCAAGCAGATTACTTAGCCCCTGGAAAGGGCGGTGGAATTCCGCCTCGGGCAAAGACACTTGAGAATCACTACAACAGGCCCCTCCCCCAGAAGATGAGCAAGAAATCCAGCCAAGACCAAGCTCACTTATCAAGAAGAACAGCAGAATTCCAGAGGAGGAGGAAGCAAAGCATAGAATTCATGGCTTTTTCCCCATGGTTCTTTAGTTTTGCAAAGCTAATTATTCTTTTATTCAGATATTTTCAGAACATTCCATCCCAAAGCAACAGAATACACATTCTTTTCTAGTGCACATAGAACTTTCTCCAGAATAGATCACATCCTGGGTCAGAAATCAGGTCTCAACTGGTATCAAAAGATTGGGATCATTCCCTGCATATTTTCAGACCACAATGCTCTGAAGCTAGAACTCAATCACAAGAGGAAATTTGCAAAGAACCCAAATACATGGAGACTAAACAGCATCCTTCTAAAGAATGAATGGGTCAACCAGGAAATTAAAGAAGAATTGAAAAAATTCATGGAAACAAATGATAATGAAAACACAACAGTTCAAAATCTGTGGGACACAGCAAAGGCAGTCCTGAGACGGAAATATATAGCGATACAAACCTTTCTCAAGAAACAAGAAAGGTCTCAAATACACAACCTAACCATACGCCTAAAGGAGCTGGAGGAAGAACAACAAAGAAAGCCTAAACCCAGCAGGACAAGAGAAATAATAAAGGTCAGAGCAGAAATCAATGAAATAGAAACCAAAAATCAATAGAATAAATCAACAAAACTAGGAGCTGGTTCTTTGAAAGAATTTATAAGATTGATAAACCCCTGGCCAGACTTATCAAAAGAAAAGAGATAGGACCCAAATAAATAAAATCATGACTGAAAGAGGAGAGATCACAACCAACACCAAAGAAATACAAACAATTATAAGAACATGTTATGAGCAACTCTACGCTAGCAAATTTGACAATCTGGAAGAAATGGATGCATTCCTAGAGACATATAAACTACCACAACTGAACCAGGGAGAAATAGAAAACCTAAATAGATCCATAACCAATAAGGAGATTGAAGCAGTCATCAAAAATCTCCCAACAAACAAGAGCCCAGAGCCAGATGGCTTCCCAGGGGAATTCTACCAAATATTTAAAGAAGAATTAATTCCTATTCTCCTGAAAATGTTTCAAAAATAGAAATGGAAGGATAACTTCCAAACTCATTTTATGAGGCCAGCATTACCTTGATCCCAAAACCAGACAATGATCCCTTCAAAAAAGAGTATTATAGACCAATACCCTTAATGAACACAGACGCAAAAATTCTCACCAAAATAGTAGCCAATAAGATCCAACAGTACATTAAAAAGATTATTTACCACGACCAAGTGAGATTTATTCCAGGGCTGCAAAATTGGTTCAACATCCATAAATCAATCAATGTGATACAATACATTAATAAAAGAAAGAAGGAGAACCATGTGATACTCTCAATAGATGCTGAAAAAAGCATTTGACAAAGTACAGCATACTTTCTTGATCAAAACTCTTCAGTGTAGGGATAAAGCGTACATATTTCAATATCATCAAAGCCATCTATGAAAAACTGACAGCAAATATCATTCTCAATGGAGTAAAACTGAGAGGTTTTCTGCTAAGATTAGGGACAAGGCTGGGATGTCCATTATCACAACTGCTATTCAACATAGTACCATAAGTCCTAGCCTCAGCAATCAGACAACAAAAAGAAATTAAAGGCATCCAAATCAGCAAAGAAGAAGTCAAACTATCACTCTTTGCAGATGATATGATATTTTATGTGGAAAACCCAAAAGACTCCACTCCAAATCTGCTAGTACTTATATAGGAATTCAGTAAAGTGTCAGGATATAAAATCAATGCACAGAAATCAGTTGCATTTCTATACACCAACAATAAGACAGAAGAAAGAGAAATTAAGGGGTCAATCCCATTTACAATTGCACCCAAAACCATAAAATAGATACCTAGGAATAAACCTCACCAAAGAGACAAAGAATCTGTACTCAGAAAACTATAAAGTACTCATGGAAGAAATTGAGGAAGACACAAAGATATGGAAAAATGTTCCATGCTCATGTATTGGAAGACCAAATATTGTGAAAATGTCTATGCTACCTAAAGCAATCTACACGTTTAATGCAATCCCTATCAACATCCCATCAATTTTTTTCAAAGAAATGGAACAAACAATCCTAAAATTTATATGGAACAAGAAAAGACCTCGAATAGCCAGAGGAATGTTGAAAAATAAAGCCAAAGTTGGTGGCATCACAAGTCCAGACTTAAAGCTCTATTACAAAGCTGTCATCATCAAGACAGTATGGTACTGGCACAAAAACAGACACATAGATCAATGGAGCAGAATAGAAAGCCCAGAAATAGACCCTCAACTCTATGGTCAACTAATCTTTGACAAAGCAGGAAAGAATGTCCAATGGAAAAAAGACAGTCTCTTCAATAAGTGGTGTTGGGAAAATTGGACAGCCACATGCAGAAAAATGAAAATGGACCATTTTTTTACACCACACACAAAAATGGACTCAAAATGGATGAAGGACCTCAATGTGAGACAGGAATCCATCAAAATCCTTGAGGAGAACATAGGCAGCAACCTCTTCGACCTCAGCACATCAACTTCTTCCTAAGAACATTGCCCAAGGCAAGGGAAGCAAGGGCAAAAATGAACTATTGGGATTTCATCAAGATCAAAAGCTTTTGCTCAGCAAAGGAAGCAGTTAACAAAACCAAAAGACAACTGACAGAATGGGAGAAGATATTTGCAAATGACATATCAGATAAAGGGCTAGTATCCAAAATCTATAAAGAACTTATCAAACTCAACATCCAAAGTGTAAATAATCTAATCAAGAAATGGGCAGAGGATATGAACAGACATTTCTGCAGAGAAGACATTGAGATGGGCAATAGACACATGAAAAAGTGCTCCACATCACTCCCCATCAGGGAAATACAAATCAAAACCACAATAAGATGCCACCTCACACCAGTCAAAATGGCTAAAATTAACAAGTCAGGAAATGACAGATGCTGGCGAGGATGTGGAGAAAGGGAAACCCTCCTATAGTGTTGGTGGGAATGCAAGCTGGTGCAACCACTCTGGAAAACAGCATGGAGGTTCCTCAAAAATTTGAAAACAGAGCTACCCTATGACCCGGCAATCACACTATTGGGTATTTATCCTAAAGATACAAATGTAGTGGTTTGAAGGGGCACATGCACCCGAATGTTTATAGCAGCAATATCCACAATAGCCAAACTATGTAAAGAACCTAAATGTCCATCAACAGATGAATGGATAAAGAAGAAGTGGTATATACATACAACGGAATACTATGCAACCATCAAAAGAAATGAAATCTTGCCATTTGTGATGCTGTGGATGGAACTAGAGGGTATGATGCTTAGCGAAATAAGTTAATCAGAGATAGATAATTAGCATATGATCTCCCTGATATGAGGAAGTTGAGAGGGAATGTGGGGGGCTTGGGGGGTAGGAAAGGAATAAATGAAACAAGAGGTGATTGGGAGGGAAAAAAAAAACATAATCCCACAAAACAAACTGAGGGTTGCTGGGGGGAGAGGGGGAGGAGAGGGTGGTTGGGTTATGGACATTGGGGAAGGTATGTGCTATGGTGAGTGTTGTGACATGTGTAAACCTGGGGATTCACAGACCTGTACCCCTGGGGCTAGTAATACATTATATGTTAATAAAAAAAGAAGAAAAAGTTTTAAAAAAAGAATGATATAGTGTCCTTCTGTATCTATGACTACAGTCTTTAGCTTAAAATCTAATTTGTCTATGAGAATTCCTGCCCCAGCTTTCTTTTGCAGTCCTTTGGCATCAAAGATGGTTCTCCATCCCTTCACTTTCAGTCTGGATGTATCTTTAGGTTCAAAATGCATTTCTTGTGGACAGCATATGGATGGATCCTGTCTTTTAATCCAATCTGCATGCCTGTGCCATTTTATGGGAGCATTTAGATCTTTCACATTGAGCATGATTATTGAAAGATATGATTTTATTGTCATCATGTTGCCTGTGGGGTCCTTGTTTCTATAGGTTGTCTCTGTAAATTTTTGTTCTATATCTCTTTTGGGGTTTTTCTCCTTTTATAGAGCCCCCCTTAATATTTCTTGCAGGGATGGCTTAGTGGTCACATATTCTTTCAGTTTTTGCTGGTCTTGGAAGTTCTTTATCTGTCCATCCATTCTAAATGACAGCCTTGTCAGATAAAGTATTCTTGTCTGCATGTTCTTCTCATTCAGTATCCTGAATATGTCTTTCTAGCCCTTTCTGGCTTGCCAAATTTCTGTGGACAGGTCTGATGTTGTTCTGATGTTCCTCCCTCTGTAGGTAAGGAATCTCTTCCTCCTAGTTGCCTTTAAGATATTTTCCCTTGTTTCAAGATTCACAAGTTTCACTATTACATGCCTGGAGATTGGTCTGGTCATCTTGATTTTGGGGGGTGTTCTCTCTGCCTCTAGGACATGAATGCTTGTTTCATTCCCCAGATTAAGGAAGTTCTCAGCTAGGATTTGCTCAAATATATCTTCTAGTCCTCCATCTCTCTCCACTCCCTCAGAGATCCCAATAATTCTGACCTTGGAACATTTCATAATGTCATTTATTTCTCTAATTCTGTTTTCATGGCTTTTAAGCAGTTTGTTCCCGACCTCCTCCTGATCTTTCTTTTTCTATGAGTTTGTCTTCTAGATTGCTAATTGATCCTTCTGCCTCATTTACCCTAGCTGTTACAGTGTCTAGATTAGATTGGATCTCATTAATAGCATTTTAAAGTTCTGCCAGATCAGTTCTCACTTCTGCCCTTAGAGAATCTGTGATGTCATTAATAGTTTTCTCCATCCTAGCGATTGTCTTCATAACTATTACCCTGAAGTCTATTTCCAACATCTTACTTATATCCATATCCATTAGTTCTGTGACAGAGGTCACAGTCTCCGAATTTTTCCTGTCTTGGGAGTTCTTCCTAGTCATTCTGGTGAGAGGTTGTTGAGGGAATGTAGGGTCCAACCTATCAACCACAACCCAAGCAAGATGCACCTACTTTATACAGAAATTAGGGTTGTTGGCCTCTTGTTCTCCCAACCTGTCTTCTGGGGGAGGGACCTGCCACATTCTTACTCTGGCAACCCTGTTTGGGCAGAGTTGCCCTGCTCCTTATGAGGGGATGGGTCAATGAAAACAGGTTTGGGGTGGCTTTTTTTCTCTGACAGCTTTCTCTTGTGGCTTTCTGCATCTCTTTTGAGAGTCAGAGCAGAAGTGGTCATATCCAAAATTCTGTTTCAGAACAGAAAGATTTTAATCTGCTCTCCAGAAAGCTGCCGACTACATTTTTGTCTGTGCTGCTAAAAACCACAGTGTCCTGGTTGTGCACCCCATGGCAGCACTCTTAGCCCTTGCTTCCAGGTCCAGGCACATCTCTGACCTTTGGGCTTCTAAAACTGCCAGCTGCCCCCAGTTCCCACGAAAAGCCCGGTAGCTCCAGGTTTTAGTCTGGGTACTGCCCTAAAGACCTTTCCCTGCTGCTACTGGTTTGTGAGTGTGTGCCTGGTCCCCAGCATAGGAGGCTTTTGTGCTCCTGTGTGAATTCATCTTCCTGGCCCCAGTGGTTATGGAAGCTCCCTCCCCCTTCTGTTTATCTCCCCATATCTATCTGCAGAATTGTGGCTCTCTGCTTCATACCTTGAATCCAGCCACTGGAGTTATTTTGTTGGTAGAGATCAGGATATATCTTCTTACATCTCAGGATGATTTCGTGGGTGTTCAGAGTGGTCTGGAAGATATCCAGCTCAATTAAGGGAACCAGTTGAAATAGGGCTCCCTGATCCTCTGCCATCTTGCCCTCTTCCTGAAATGCCATCTATCTTGTGCTATTTCTGATAGTTTCTACATGTCAAGAATTCAGACAGAGCACAGAGGGAATGGCTCACCTCTGCTCCAAGATATTTGGGGCCTCAACTGGAGGACCCAATGGCTGGTGGCTAGAATCATACAAATGCTCCTTTGTTCTAATGCTTGGTAGTTGATGCTGATATCAGCTGCAGGTTCAACAGAGGCTGTTAGTTGAAACACTTTCATATTGCCTCTCCCTGTATTCTAGACTTCCTTGAATCATGTTGGCTGTTTTCCAAGGGTGAGAACAGGACAGAGAAAGAAAAGGAGAGAAACAAATAGATAGATATAGATAGAGAGATAGAGATAGAGTTTGATGGATAGATGGATGGATAGATAGATAGATAAAGAGGGGTGGTGGGTGTACTTGGCTGAGGATGTATTCTTTATGACCTAACCTGGGAAGTCATATTCCATCATTTCTGCCACTTTGTTAATCAGCAGTGAGTCACTAAGTACAGTCCACATTCAAGAGGAGGGGAACCAGACTCCACCTTAATGTGAGGAGTGTCAAAGAATATGCAGACATTTAAACATTTTTAAAAGATTTTATTTCTGAGACACCTGGGTGTCTCAGTCAGTTAAGCATCGGCTTTCAGCTCAGATCATGAACCCCAGCTGCTGGGATTGAGTCCCACATCAGGCTCCTTGCTCAGCAGGGAGTGTGCTTCTACCTCTGCCTGCTCTCCCTGCTGCTCCTTTCACTTGTGCTCACTCTCATTCTGACAAATGAATAAGTAAAAATCTTTTTAAAAAAAATAAAGATTTTTATTTATTTAAGAGAGAGAGAGACTGGTGGAGAGAGGGACAGGCTGACCTCACACTGATCAGGGAGCCTGATCCCTTGACCCTGAGATCATGACCTGAGCTGAAATCAAGAGTCAGATGTTTAACCAGCTGAGTCACCCAGGCAGCCCTGAGAGAGAGAATATTAAGCAGGCCCCACACCCAACATAGAGTCTGACACTGGGCTCAATCTCACAACCCTGAAATCATGACCTGAGTCAAAAACCAAGAATTAGATGTTCAACTGGCTGAGCCACCCAGGTACCCCTAACCATTCTTTTTAAAACCACCACAATTGTTCTTAGGATGATGGTCTTGGGATAATGATCAAGATCTGTGCTGTGTCTTATGAGCTTTGCATGTATGACTCCTACCTACTTTGCCAGCCTCATCCTTGATCATGCTCTCCTTCTTTCCCTCCAGCAGTTTCCACTGGCTTTTCACTTCCCGATACTGCCACTGCACTGTGCATAGCATGTGTCTCTGCATGGAACTCTGTTTTCCCCACTTTACTGAGCAATTCTTGGTGACCTTTTAGTTATCAGTTCAGCTGTCACTTCCTTAGGGAAGTGACCTCCTTAATGGTTGATTTCCGTTTGCTATCCCCTCTCTTGGTATTGTGTGTTTCTCCTTCATCGCACTCAGCTCAGGTGACATTTTCATTGCACCGTGTGACTGTGTATCTCCCTTGCTAGACAGTGAGTTCTTTGGGCAGAGACTGCCCACTGCTATTCACCAGCATTGTCAGCACTTAGCATACACCCAAAACTCAATAGACACTTCCTACATAATTTGCTGAATTAATCTGTCTCTTGATTTTTCAAATGTACTCAATATCTATTTTCTCCACAAAGAAAAATATGGAAATTAACACACTTGTACATCCTCCCACTCTCTATTTTTTCACTTCTTATTATTTGTTGGAAAATATATTCCACAGTCATCATATTTCCTGGGTGGTACCCTACTTTCCTTTATTATTGAGTTTTACTTCAAATGGTTTTGAGTTCACTACTGGTGCTTCTGTTGTGATTCTTCCATTCATCTCTCCACTTCTGGTTGTCATCATTTTCTCCTCAAAAAGTTCATTTAAAATGGGCTAATGGACTCCATATTCTGTGTGTTTGTGTGTGTTTGATGACATCTGCCTGTTATTTCTATACTTAAAAGAGAAACTGCTGGAAAGAATATTTTTGGGTCACACTTGCTTTCCTTCAGCACTCTGTAGATGCCACACTGTGAGGCAGTTCAGGGTTGGAAATCAGATCCTGGGTCTGACTACCTGGACTGACAACTTTCTCATCTATTCATTGCACAGTCTTGAACAAGTTAATGAATGCCTTCATTCCTCAGTTTCCTCACATGTAAACTGGAGCCCTAGTGATGTCCGGTGTGGTTATGGCAAGACAGAGATTGGCAACTCCAGGAGAGTTTGATAAGGGACTACTTACAAAGTCTGGCTGCTAATAGTGGTGCTCATTTCCCTGCCCCCAGACCTGAGTGAATGATGGGAAGGAACAGTTACTAAACCCAGAGACAAAGATTGCTACGTGGGCAGGGCCTTCTCACACATCTGAAACTTCAGGTCAAGCGACCAACCACCAGGAAGGAAGCCTCCGCAGATAACTAGCTACCCTCCCTTCATTATTCCATGTGGTAATCTTCATGTTGCAATCCCAACTGCACCCAGAAGAGGATTCTGGAAACCAATTTAACATCATGTTGGTGGTATGTAACTGGCCAAGGGAAATCTACACCACAGGCATCAGCCAATATGACACATTAGGGCCTTTTTATTGGAGATCCTCTTGTTAAACATTTGCCAGCCCATTACTTCCTCTGGAACAGAAATCAGGGTGCAGATGGGTAGAAATTGGATCTGATAAGGCAAAAACAAAAAAATATACCTGGCACAAGGCCCCCGAGTATTGAGTCAGAGAACATACATCGAGTATCCAGCACAGTACCCCACAGTCTGTAAGGACACTGTTGCTGGCACCTTTTGGAGCTGAATGTTGAAGTTGAGACATTGTAGGGCAGGCTGGCTTTTCTTTTTTCTTTTTTAATAATCTCTTAACTGTGCCTAGAGGCTGACAGTCCTTTATTTCCTCCTCTACTTGCCAGGCTGAGATTCAGTTTTGGTGATTTTCCATATCAGACTTTTAGGAACACAATGTGCCCTTTGCTGTGCCAGTTCATTTTTCTTCTAATGTATGTCTGGGGACTTGTTTTATTCTCTTTATTGACTCCTCTGTTTATATTCCATTTCTTTGTATCCATGGCTATTATCATGATTATTTGGTGGATTTTCTGAGTATCCACCATGCTTATCACCAGCAATTCTTTTAGGTTAGCAATAGGGTGTTCAACCATGTCTGAGCTGCTTAAATATATTTATTAATTTTTTTAATGGCCTCAAATTTGTTTCCTTGACTCTGATGTATTCTTGACATCTCATTCTGTTATTTACTCAGGTAAGCTTTGCCCACTTGTGTTATTGAATGCCTGTCCTTACTGAGCTCCCCCTTGGTACAAAATATTTCCAGGTTTTTTTTTTTTCCCCAGAACATATTCTCTTCATAACCTTTGTATATCATTTTACCATCCTTTTAATGAAATATATTTCATTCCATACTATTTTATGGTCATCTTGTTCATGTTTACATCAGCACCTGTCAGGACCACCACTTTATTTCATTTAACAGTCATCTATCCCACTGGCTCCTCCCTGCTCACTTGACAGTAGTTTTGTTCCCTGGCAGAGCCGAGTTTGGTGCCTAATACTGCCTGTTCCATCTTCTCTGTACTTTGAGGGCATAAGTAGTTGTACAGAGGCCATCTGGAATAGTACTGTCCTCTCACCTGGGCAAGAGGGGTCTGCAGCATCTGTAGACAGCCCCACTTTTCCTAATCAGGCAAGGCAGTTAATAGATTGAAGAACAGGGGTTGCCTCTCTCACCTGGGTTTTGGCACTCAGCCCTGGAGCAGGAGAACATACAATTTTACACCTTACACTCCTGACTCATACCAGCCAGCCCCTGGGAAATGCTTCTCCTGGTCTCTCTTCCCCATCTCGTGTTTGCAAAAGAAATGCAACTGTGTCCACATGCCAGGAGGGCTTGTGGACTGTGCTCTGACAAATGTTGGCTTTGACACCTCCTTTGGATGCAAAGAGGATCTGACCAGTGAGAGGGAAAACTTAGGCAGAAGAAGGGTGAATGTGCGGAATTGCCAAGTCCTCAGACAGCCAAACACCACTGGGGCCTGGCCCAATAAGTGGGACTCCTCCAATAATGTCAGAATCACCCTTCCATTTCTCCTTATGATCCAGTGTGTGGCTCTAGAGGCACTCATAAGTGAGCACAGCTCTTGCAATGTTTGCCTGTGGCAGCTAAGAAAAATATACAATATGAGGCAATTATAATTATTACTTCGATTTGTATATGGATGGGTCCATTTGACCCTAGAAAATAGTTACATTGATACTTAAATAGTCAACGGATAATAGACTTGTGAATAGTTTCATGTTTATGAAAATGTTTACTTTTAAGTAAATACAATAAAAATATTTGTTTCATTGAAAATTTAATATTTACAATTATTATTTGTATTTTTCTCTTGTAGTTTTAATTTAAAAACTTTTTTCTTTTTCTTTTTTTATTATATATATATATATATATATATATATATATATATATATTTATTTATTTTCAGCATAATAGAATTCATTGTTTTTGCACCACACCCAGTGCTCCATGCAATATGTGCCCTCCTTAAAACCAACCACCTGGCTCCCCCAACCTCCCACCCCCTGCCCCTTCAAAACCCTCAGATTGTTTTTCAGAGTCCATAGTCTCTCATGGTTCACCTCCCCCTCCAATTTCCCTCAACTCCCTTCTCCTCTCCATCTCCCTATGTCCTCCATGTTATTTGTTATGCTCCACAAATAAGTGAAACTGTATGATAATTGACTCTCTCTGCTTGAATTATTTCACTCAGCATAATCTCTTCCAGTTCCGTCCATGTTGTTACAAAAGTTGGGTATTCATCCTTTCTGATGGAGGCATAATACTCCATAGTGTATATGGACCACAGTGTGGAGATTCCTCAAGAAATTAAAAATAGAGCTTCCCTATGACCCTGCAATTGCACTACTGGGTATTTACCCCAAAGATACAGATGTAGTGAAAAGAAGGGCCATCTGTACCCCAATGTTTATAGCAGCAATGGCCACGGTCGCCAAACTGTGGAAAGAACCAAGATGCCCTTTAACAGATGAATGGATAAGGAAGATGTGGTCCATATACACTATGGAGTATTAAAAACTTTTTAATGTTACTCCAATTTATACTTTTGATAAAAATACATTCAGATTTTGGTCAGTGAAATTTTAATTCAGTTGAGTATTAATTTTAATCCTTTATGTCAGACTTTTTCAACTTTGGTAGAAAGTTGGACCAGATGATTGATTCTTTTGGACCAGATGATTCTTTATTGTTGGAGACTACCATGTGTGTTACAGGATGTTTAGCAGCGTTACTGCCTTTATCCACTACATGTCAATAACAAATTTTCCCCATAATGATTTATGAATTACCTAAGTCTAAATTTTATTACTCACCTAAACATCACTGACAGAACATTCAGATGTTTGCAATCATTCAACCACTTGAGATTTTGCCAACTTTAAGTTATACAAAAGTCAAGGGTATACTGATAGCTTTGATTTTGCCTTTATGAAGGTATATTAATCAAAGCAAGTGATAGAACATATTAACAGTTTACTGGTTAGTTACATTTATTTATATCTTATGAATATGTGGGCATATGGTCTGTGGTCTGCCGTTTACACCAGGCCCTCAAAGTGTTGGAGGTAGACCTGGCCCAGGGAAGCAGCTTTGGTTGGGGGCCATGGACCCTGCTTTCTTTCTTTGTGTTTTACTAGAAGCCTTGCAACAGAGTTCTCTCAATTTATTGGAATGCATATTCTAATTTCATGGGAGGTGCCCTGTGCTTCAGATCTCTTCTCAAGTCCTGGGTGGAGCCCCGTACATGGATCCACTGTTTACTTAGCCCACCCTGCTGACCTCTTTGAGCAAGCACCACATCCGCTCAGGGGAAGGGCTGGTCACCAGTCTGTATTGTTACATCTTGGGTGCCCCTGCTGTTTCAGAGGACACTGACAATGGGAGTTTCTCTAGTACTGTTTGTGACTAGAGATTCTCATAACTACTTATGGTTTCTTCTTCCCTCTTCCTCCCAATCTGGAAGAAGCAAGAATATGTGCTTCAGCAGAATTTCAACACTTTTTTTTGGGTGGGACCTTTGCTTTAAGGATGGTTTCCAAGCATAATCTCCTTTTTCTTTGTTGAGATTATTTTGTCAATAATCTCCCTTCCACTGAGCAGACTTCTCTGAAAAGTCAGAGACTGTACAAACAGAGGTAGATGCACCTGCTGAGTATGCAGACTCTTGCAATCTTTTGCTCTTTGCCTGGCTTTCATTTTGTTAATGATATGGCTTGTGACAAAGGTCCTTTCTTTAAAAAAAAAAAATGAGGGCTTTGACTTGGCCCTGATGGTTTTTTGTCATAGTTTTTGTCCATTTAATAATGATGATGATTAAGTTTAGAGGAAGGAAGATTTTGTTATCTGGTCTTACCCTCCTATTTTACTCAGTAATTCCAGATTTTAATTGGTAAAATGTTAGAAGTATTACTCTATATTGGTTTTTAGATAGTGATTAAAAAAAACACCTGTTATCCCAGGGGCACCTGGTTGGCTCAGTCAGTTAAGCATCCAACTGTTGATTTTGGCTCAGGTCATGATCTCAGGGTGCTGAGATTGAGCCCAGAGAAGGGCTCCAAGCTCAACTCGGAGTCTGCTTGAGATTCTCTCTCTCCTTTTCCCTCTGCCCCTTCCCCTGCTCTCACTCACTCCAAATAAATAGTAAGTAAGTAAATATATAAATAAAATCTTTTAAGAAAAACCTATTATTCCAAAATATTAAATCTAGTCTCCCCTATCAATTTTTCCTGAGTCTATGGTTTAATGGTAAGTGATCAGTTAGAAACTTGTAATACATTGTTATGGATTACTGTGCTCACTAATAAAAAAAATCAGCTAATCAGAGAAGACTTACTGACAGAGGAAAACACTCATGATATACTGATAGGGAAAAAAATAAGCTACAAAATATTATAATAATATGGTGACATTTTTAATGTTATACATTTACATGCATATAAATATGTATACATTGAAATATTAATGAATGTCATCTCTGAGCAATGGAATTTTGAGAGATTTTTGTTATTTTGAAAAAAATTGAGATATTCTGTTTCTCAAGTTTAATGTACTGAATATGATTTAGTCTTATAGAAAAAATAATTATTTGTAAAACAGACAAGCCAAATAACATAGCTGGAAAAGAGTTTCAAAGGTCTACATTAACAACCTTTGCTGATGGAAGGTACTGGAACCAGCTCCATACTTCTGATCTGAGAGCCACTTGGAGAGGTCAAGCTCACACTCAGAAATCCCCTAGCCCTATTCTTTCACACAATGCATACTGCCTATGGATAAGGGACCATCTTCTCTTAGTATGTGCTGTGGCACTGATGTACTTCACATTATCATTGACCTAGAGCTAGCGGAAATACAGCAGCACTATTTCCAGGTGGACTTCTTGCTTCCTAGGCATAAGAATTCAGACAATCCATGGATTTTTAGTGCTACTTGAATTACCCAGATTGGTATTTATTTGTTTAGGATGTATACCTCCAGTCTCCACATGTCCTTCCCAGTAGGGAATTACCTAGATAATTGTGCAGCTGTGCAGACTTCTCCCCAAAGGTCGTAAACTTTGGTACCACTGTCGGGAAACATTTGTTTCTCATCCTTGGGAAGGATTGTTCCTGGCTTTGAATTCCAGTACTTAGCACTTGTAAAATTGAGATAAAGTACATTGGCAGCTTTGAGACTTCTGCAGGCCAACAGCTGAGACTGGACTTTGGCAAGACTACACCACTATATCCATTCTGGAATTACATTTGGTATTTTCTCTAAAAAGGCTTCACATTACTCACCTGGCGTTTCTAAAGCATCTCACACCATCAGTCTGTTTTGCAGCCCTGCAGTGGTGTTTACTTCTCACCTACCACATTCACAGCTGAGTCAGGAGGTCCTGGGGCTGGAAGGTGCGTTTGCCTAAAGCATCCAAGAGGGTCTGGGGTATAGGACCTACTTTGGAACCTGGCCTAAGGCTCTGGGGCCACTCAACTTTGCTCTCATGATGGAATGACCCCCATAACCCCAACTGTATGCTCTCAAGTGAAGGCTGTGTGCTCCCAAATGTCCAACCCCCTCTTCAATCCTACATTTAGACTCATTGCTTAGGAATGTGGTGGGCTTTCTAAAATATATTTGGGTGGAATATAATCTACATACAATAAAACATGGTTCTTCAGTGTTGACTGCATGAGTTTTATCAGTTGTGTATCCCTATGTATAATAATGACATGGTACAAGATATAGAATATTCATATCACCCCAGATGGTTCCTTGTGCTTCTTCCTAATCAAGGACTGTCTGCTGTAACCCAAGGCAACCCGTCTGAATTCTACAACTAACAAATTGATTTTGCCAATTCTACAACTTCATATAAATAGAATTATCTAATACATGTTAGACATCTTTCACTTAGTATGCCCATAATATTTACCCATGCTGCTGTGTGTGTCAGCGATTCATTTTTTTTACTATTGAGTAGAAGTCCATTAATATATCCTATTGTGGACATTTGGGTGGCTTGTTCTTTGAGGTATTTTGAATAAGGCTACTATGGACATTCTTATATAAGACTTCTTGTGGACATATGCTTTCATTCTATTTGGGTAAAAGCCCAACAGTGGAATTACCGGGTGATGTATACTTAACTTCATAAGAAAAAGAATGGAGTAATTTTAAACATTGAAATTTCTGGTAGATTCATGGCCTATATGAGGTGAAAGGAAACTTTAGTTCCTTGGTCATTTAGCTCAACATCATCATTCAAACTAAAAGCAAGTGAGGTACAGAGGGGTTACAAGATTCTCTCTCATGGCTGTAGGTCCAATAAATGCAAAGCAGAAATCCAATCCCATTCTTCTGACTTTGTGCTTCCTTGGTAAGGGATGTCAGAAAATCCTTTGTTCCCACTTGTGAGGTAGGAATTATTTCTAAATGGATGAGCTCATTTTCTTGCCTTGACTCAGAGTGAAGAAAATTTAATCCATGATGACTTTATTGAGTCACAGGACTATATTACACATAGATTCTCATGGTATTATATTATAGCCACAGAAAGTGATGGATGTAGGGTAAATCTACACCATTTTGAGGACATGTCCTGGAATTAAATTTTCCCTAATATACAGTATTGATTGGTCTTGCTGAGAAAATAAATACTGATGACTTTTGACTTAGTAATAATATTTCCACTTCTAGAAACTTCACATAAGGACATAAATACAAAAGTGTGGGAGATTTATGCAGGAAGATGTCTGCATTGTTTATAATAGCAGAAGAAAGATCAAATACAATTACTATAAATCCATATGATGAATTTTCATGCTGTTACAAAAAATGACATAAAAAATTATGTTAGAAATCGTAGCAAAATTGTATAAACATACCTATATATATGGTATGCTTAGAAACAGTCTTGAGGGAATTAGCAAAAAAATAATAAGCAAAATAGCTGACTAAAGTATCTTTGATGATGAGAGAGATGGCGGCCTTTATGATTTTTCCTCATTTTTCTGTACTTTCCAATATTTTAACACTTGTTTATTGGACACCCATTCTATGGTAGGCAACCTCCCATGTGCTAGGGATGCAGCAGGGGCTAAAGCAGAGACTGGATTCCACGAATTGTATTCTAACTGTGGGGTTGGGGACACAGACAATAAGTCATTAAATGAGTGTTATATATGGCATAATTAGATGGGGACAAGCATTACTGCAGAAAAATTAAGCAAAGCAGAGTGAGTTAGGGGGCTGATGGAGGTGGAGATAAAAGTCACCATTTTAAATAAAGTGGTAAGAAAATGTCACGAAGAAGGCAGTATTTCCACCAGGACCTGAGGAGGATAGGGTGTGACCTCTACGGATATCTAAGGGAGGAGTGTCCTTGACATAGGACCCTCAGGGGGGATCTTGTCTGGTGAGGCTGGGCCACAGTGAATGGGATGTAGAAGAGAGGGAGACAAGCTCAGAGGACAAAACCCTGGTCTCACAGGATGACTTCAACATTTGTCTTGAGTAAAACAAATGTCTCGGGAAATGATAGCCAAGGAGCCACAAGCAGCAGTCTGCATGCCTAAGGTCCCTCTCATTTCCATGTTAAGGAAGCACAAGGTGCGGGGTGACAGGGAGGCCAGGCAGGAGATGACAGGACCTGGGCGGTGGCACCAGGGGTCTGATTCTGGTGTATTTTGAAGATTGAGTCAAGAGATTTTGTTGCTGGATTGGATGTGGGATGTTACAAAAAGAAGAGACAAAGATGACTCTGAGACTTTTTAGGTGAATCCTGGAAGAATGAGATGATAACAATAAAAAGAGAGAGAGAGAGAGAGAAGATAGGCAAGACCAGGGGAAATAAGCAGTTCTGATATGGAGATGTTAAGTTTAGGTGCACAGTAGACATCCAAGTTGAGGTCTGGTTAGTCAATTAGATACAGAAGTCGATCTCTAGAGAGAGGTTCAGCCTGTCATGCAAATATGGAGTTGCTAGGGGAGGTGGTTTTCAGTCATAAGGCTGGATGAGCTCACCTGGAGATTGAGCATGGTTAGAAGAGAGAAGCTGGTTGTGAGGAGAAAAGGAAAAAAAAAATACAACCAGCCAAAGTTAGAAGGGAGACCAAGAAGCTGGAAGCAAGTGTGGGAAGTGCTTAAGGAGTAGGGTGTAATCAACTGTGTCTGATGCTAACAGGTCAAAAAGGTGAGGACAGGGGCCTGACCATGGATTTAGTAGTGTAGACTTTATCAGCTCTTTTGTCTCCAGCGCCTAATGCAGTCCTTGGCACTTTAGAGGTATGAAATATTTGATTGGATGGCAATCAGGAGCATCTGAACTTGACCCATAGACTCCTGATTTGAGCATGCTTAAGAGAAAATGAGAGGATAAAATGAGATTTATTTTAAAGAGGATCAAGGAAATAAGGTGGTACCTGGAGGGGAATATAGGTTTAAGACAGGAATTTCTCAGATGGGAGAAATGACAAGATGCTTACATGATGGTTACAATGACTGAGCAAAGGAAAAACTAAAAATGTTTACCAATAGCCATAATAAATGCTATTCTAACAGATTGCCAAGCCAAAGACACCCCGACCAGCACAAGACAAAAATGTAAGCTCTACAAGACAAGCCATGACAATGTGAGCCTGTCAGTAGTACTAAGTGAGAAGTATGGTCTTCTGAATTTTGACCTTGGTCCTGCTCCTGGCTTATCATGAAGCTTGGATAGGTCATTCAGCTTCTTTGTGTCTCCATTTCTTTATAATGAAGGACTGAGATCAGACCCTTCCACCTTTCACACCCCATGATAACTCACTGAAGGACCTCAGTAGGCTGTCACCTCCCCACCATCACTGTGCAACCCAGAACCTAGATAATGCAATTTCATATCCATATTCTAACTGTAACTAAAGTGCTGATCTACAACAAAGGAAGAGTTCAAGGTCTCTGTACTCAATTGGGACACAGATCCTTGGAAGCAGGGTAGTCTTACACATCTCAGACAGATTTTATAAAGATCCAGGATCAACGTCATATGAAATGCAACTGTCAACTTTTGAGCCCCAAAGAGTTCAGGATCGGGTGAAATCAGGTGAATGTCCAACTAATGAACAAAGGAAAAGCTGAGATTTTAAAGGGCTCTTGTCTTGGAGTTATCAGAACTTTCCCCAAGAAGCATTCATGGTTAATGCGTGTTCTAGTATGAACAAAGAAAGATGGAGTTGAGGGGGAAGGGGAGTAGAAAGTTAAGAGCCTCATTATCTTTCATGTTGAATGGAGCTCTATGAAAAAGGATCACTTTTATTCTAACTTTTCTATTGTTACTTAGTACTTCATATGTTGTGAACTAACTTTTAATTTATCGCTTTACTTAACACTGCATGAGCTTGAGCAAGCCACCTAACTTCTTTGAGAATTACTTCTCTCATTTCCAAAATGGGTATCATATCAGTACTTCACAGGATTTTAGAAAAAGTTAAAATTTGGTGATTTGTATAAAAAGCACTTTGGGAACTTTAAGGGCTATAGAACTGCTAGTTCCATCTTTCAATAAATATTAATTGTTCCAGGTGCTGTTATCCATTAATACAAACTGGAAAGTTTGAATGAAGCTTAACCACAAGCTTGGTCTAGAATCAGGCACAAAAGCAACCAAATAGAAGCTCTGCATATGGGCTAAGTCTAGAAAGCAATTTTGGTCACAAGTAGAGAATCCATCACTAGAACAGTCCAACCTGGGAGAGCTCTGCAAAGAACCTCTTTTTGGTGTGGAGCAAACTATGCATTTCTCTGGGTGTCAGGCTCAGAATACCCAGGGGACCCCTCCTCCCTACTGGTAGGCTAGTTGTCAGACACTTCTAAGAGTATCCCAAACTATTCTCTCAACAGTTGCCATTGGAGGAAAGAAACACATTTTCATTTTTTAAAAAATGTTTTAAAATGTTTGTTTTTTTTTCATTGTTCCAGAATTCATTTTTTATGCACCATACCCAGTGCTCCATGCAATATGAGCCCTCCATAATACCCACCACCAGGCTCACCCAACCTTTCCCCCCCAAAAAAAACACCTCAGTTTGTTTCTCAGCATCCACAGTCTCTCATGGTTCATCTCCCCCTCCAATTTCCCCCAACTCCCTTCTCTTCTCTATCTCCCATGTCCTCTGGGGAAACACATTTTCTGAGAGAACTTCTTCAATCATGCTTTCTGGCCCACCTCCCTAAAACTTTTGTCCTGGCCCTTGGATCATATAGAGAAAAATAAGTACCTTTTCTGATGATATAATTGTTATTTCTTTAACCCAGGAACTTGTTTCAGTGGAGAGCTTATAGCACAAAAGTTTAAGATTCAAAAATAAGCCAAAAACAAAAAAATAAAACAACAAACTAGTTTCTAGTATTTTTTTATTTTTTTTAATTTCTTTTCAGCGTAACAGTATTCATTGTTTTTGCACCGCACCCAGTGCTCCATGCAATCCGTGCCCTCTCTAATACCCACCACCTGGTTCCCCCAACCTCCCTTCCCCGCCCCTTCAAAACCCTCAGATTGTTTTTCAGAGTCCATAGTCTCTCATGGTTCACCTCCCCTTCCAATTTCCCCCAACTCCCTTCTCCTCTCCATCTCCCCATGTCCTCCATGTTATTTGTTATGCTCCACAAATAAGCGAAACCACATGATAATTGACTCTCTCTGCTTATTTTAAAGGGGTTTTACAATTTTTTTTGGAAATCTGTATTTAAAAATACTAATTCTTGGGTCACCTGGGTAACTCAGTCAGTTAAGTGTCTTCCTTCAGCTCAGGTCATGATCTCAGAATCTTGGCATCAGGCTCCCTGCTCAGTGGGGAGTCTGCTTCTCCCTCTGCCTCTGCTCCTCCCCCTGCTTGCTCTGCACACTCTTTCAAGTAAATAAAATCTTGGGAGCAGGAAGAGAAAAAATGAAACAAGATGGGATTTGGAGAGAGACAAACTGTAAGAGACTCTTACTCTCAGGAAACAAACTGAGGGTTGCTGGGGGGTAGCGGGGGTGGGATAGGGTGGTTAGGGGTTGGACTTTGGGGAGGGTATGTTCTATGGTGAGTGCTGTGAAATGTGTAAGCCTGATGATTCACAGACCTGTACCCCTGAAGCAAATAATACATTATATGATAATAAAATTATATATATATGTGTGTGTATATATATATATATATATATAGTTCCTAACTTCTCATTATTTATAAATTGATTATTCCAGGTATTATTCCAATTCACATCCAGCCAATTTCATTTCAATCTACTCTGACACCAAACTTCTAGAGAAGCTAAGCATTTCTTACAGCAAGTATATTTAAGAGTTCAGTTGAATAATATCAAGTAATTTTTAGATATTCACTTTGTGAATATGATTTAATAGGCAGGGTACATTTCTGAAGCTTTTCTGAACTCTCTTATTAAGATTGTTTACTTAATATGTGGGGATTTCTCAAATGACTTTAAAGACATTTGATCTTTTCCAAGTCGAATAGGGAGAAGAACCAAGAGGACTTACACTGCATCATCTGTATCCCACTTCTTAAAGACATTGCTGGGGACATTTTTATTCCTTCCATGTTTCTCCTCCCCTTCAAGTGCATATTCTTTCTGTCTCTTGATAACCAGCTAAATAACTTGGTTTAAAAAATTGTTATCTCACTCATTAACTCAGCAAATATTTACAGAGCATGTCCCATGTTCTGAGCACTATGCTAAAATGGGGACCAAGACAGTATTTACATGGTCAGGGCAGCACACAATGTGCTGTGTTAAGGTAAGTTTGAAAGTGGCGCAAATTGTAAGATACCTTGGAGAGTTGAAAACTAGGGAGAGTGATATTGAGCTGGAAACCTGAAGGATAGGCAGGAATTCAGAAGGGAATAAAGACCAGGAAGGTATAGCAAGGACAGGGCTTATCAGGAGGAGGGAACATTATGTACAAAGGCTCCAGGGTGAAGGCGAGCTAGACCTAAGTCTACAACAGCACAGAGTCATCCATGTGGCCACTGTGAGGACCAATTTTGGAATATGAAGCCAGGAGGCTAGGAAATGGGCAGGGACTGATTCTGGGATCCCAAAAGGCCATATTAAAGAGACTGAACTCTATTCCTGAGAAAAAGAAATCAAAGGGGAATTAAGCGGGATGTGGTCACCATAACTCAGTAATGGTTGGGAGTAACAATCTACAAACTGGAAAGGGGTGGTTGTGGAAGAAATGAAAATGGAGAAACTAGCCAATTAAGAACTAGAAAATAGAATTGCCATGGCTTGGGGATGGATTGGTCAGATTCAGGCTTTGGGTATTGGGGACCATTCATATAAAAGAGGCAGTTTTAAGGTCCAAGATGCTGTGTTCTGTGATGACCATTTGAATTTGGTCTGCCTGTGGGTAGTAACACTGACTTGGTGGGTAAGACAAGGGATTGTGCTTTCTCATTTTTCATGATACCCCCACACTGTCCAAGCAAGCAGTCATCCACAGCTATTAATTAAATATGTGAGAAAGTAAATGAGTAAATGAATAGATAAACCCAGGTGAATAGAGTCAGCTGACATTTTTTATACAGCTTGGACACAGAGAGACTCTGAGGCTGGCATGCCGACAGGGGGAAATCTGAGGAGTGTACACCACTGAGAGAGGGTGTGTGTGAAAAGAAAAAGTAGCCATAGACAGGAGCCACCAGAGACTGACATTGAAGGGGCCAGCGGACAAAGGGGAGGAAGAAGGGTAAGAGAGCAGTCAGGGTATGGGAGGAGAACCCAGGGTCAGAGAATTTCAAATCCTTCAGAGATGATAGCAAAGTAAAACTGAGGAGGGGTCATTAGGTTAATAATGCTCAGGTTATGATGATCTTTGTGGAAATTGGTTAAGGCAAGGCAACAGAATCTTGTCCTTCAGATCTGCCTTTCCATCTATAGCTGTGGACAACAAGGGGACATCTGTTATAGAAACAAAGTAAAAGGAATAGTCAAACTCAGCCCTTGGGCACACCACCTTTTGGAGGGATAGCCAGAGAAAGCATGTGAGAAAACACATATTTGACTCTTGTGCCTCTTAGTCTGCCTTAAGGTAATGTAGTTGCCTCTTACTTCCCAGAGGAATCAAGCAGCTCCCACATTCCTAACCCATATATAAGGGCAGAGGGCATAGTTGGGAATGTTTTTGTTGTTAATTCTTTGTAGTTGAATCATATTGGCAAAATTGTTTCCTAGTTGCTCAAACATAGATTGAGAAGCTGAGGGTAGCATTCCTCTGTGATGATATCACATGGCTTGTGTCACCAGTTAAAGAATCATCAATAAAGCAAGTGGTTAACTTTATGCATATCGAAAAATATGCTTCTCCTCAGAAAAATAATGAAATATGGAGAAACAAATTTGGTTCTAACTTAGAGACTCTGGCAAATCTGACAATCTAAGTAAGTGGTTGCCTAGCATATGTCTTAAAAAAAACAAGGGTGGTGGGGGGGAACCTCCATTCTTAACTAGCATTTATTTTTTAGCCTAAGTGTATTGTTTTTAAAAAATGCTGAAAAGGATTAGCTATAGAGAAGTGACATGTGAATGTAGGAGGAAAACAATGCCAGGGTTTGGAACAATACTGTATGACTGAACCAGAATTATTTCCAAATTATACTCTCCTGTGACTTCCTATATTTCATTGTTTCTGGACTGCCTAAGAGAGTGTTTTCTTAAGAGCAAACATGCAAAATGAAACAGGAATGACTATTGGCTGACCTAGGAACTTTTCTCCCAACAACTGCGCACACTGGGACTTTAGACTTCTTTAAACATGAGTGCTACACCGTAAGATCATGAAACCAATTAAAAATTTGTCATATGATCACTATGCCAAATCTCCTCATTTCCTGTGAGATAAAATGGTGGAATAAGAAGAGGGCAGTAGGAAGTGAATGTTGAACTAGAACCATTTCTTCCATAGTGCAAAATAGAAAACCAGAACAGTACTGAGTAGGTACAAAACCACAGGATCTTTGAGGTTGAGAACAGGATGACACCATGGGGATTCCCCAAAGCTGCTTGATGCTACATCAACCTGATTCACAGTCCTGCATCAGACTGATAGTGGTCACTCATCAACACATTCTTCCTGAATTTTACTTTCTCAAATAAATATTTCTTGAAATACTTTATTTTTTGGCTTCCATGATTCATGGTCTCCTCATGTTGCTTTACCTACTCTGGCTACTCCTTCTCATCTGCTTTGATGTCCTCCATCTGTCTTTGTCTCCTAAATGCAGAATACTTCCCCCCTCTTTTCCTTCTAAACACCCTTCTTGGCTGACCTCATTCAGTCCGTTGGATTAAGTACCATATAAAGGTTGATGAATCCCCAACCTATCTCTCAGACATTGCCTCTTCCTAGACTTTATATACTTTATAAGCCAAGATGTGGATGTTATCTTTGATGTCAGACAATCCTGTTTACTAGACCCCCAAACCGATGTGAAATTGGCCATTTTATCTATACCACTGATCCAGGACCTCATCATCTCTCGCTTGGGTGACTAAGTAGTTTCCAACTTCTGCTTTTTGACTCTTTAAATAAAATCTCCCTCATGGGATTCAGAGTCAACTTTTTTTTTAAGATTTTATTTATTTATTTGATAGAGACAGAACACAAGCAGAGGGAGTAGCAGTCAGAGGGAGAGAGAGAAGCAGAATCCCTGCTGAGCAGGGAGCCTGATGCAGTGCTCAATCCCAGGACCCTGGGATCATGACCTGAGCTGGAGGCAGACCCTTAATGGACTAAGCCACTCAGGTGTCCCCAGAGTAAACTCTTGAAAATACAAATCAGTCTCAATTCCACCAATGGCTTCTTCTAGAACATAAAGGAAATCCTAACATCCATTCCTCTAAGATATGCACCTTTCTGTCTCCCCAACCCCCAGTGGTGTGAGTACCACTCTCCCCACCTTCGATTCTATGCTCTAGCAGTGCTAACCTACCCTGAAGCCTGGTTTCCTGTATGTGCCATGCTTTTTCAGCCTGTGCTATTCTAGCTTATTCTATGGCACACAGAATCAGCTTAAAGATGACCTCAGAAAAACCTAAAGTTGTGTCTTCCATCATGTCCTTATTTCAGTGTCTGCCCAGCACATTTTTCCACACATTCAGTTAAGTATTGATTTGCTATTCACTATCTACAAGGCATTGTACTCTGTATGAAGAGGCACCTTGTCTGTTATACGGTGTAGGACAGCCTTTATTACATAGCTTAATAAATATTTGTTGAATAATTGATTGACTTGCTATCCCTCATGGACTCTGCTTCCTGGGCCTTACCCAAATAAAATGTTAAGGAATTGGCCTTAATTCAATATGACTATTAAAATTCTAAGAAGTTGGAATAAATGTCAAGTTACACTTGAAGGTGTTTTCTCTAATTTAATAAATGATTCTCAGATTGGTTTTTCTGAGCAGATGGCTGCTCAGGATGACTATCCCAAATTTCAAATTGATTCCATTTTTTATTTGCCCTCCCATCCCACATCTTGCTTCATGTATCTGAGTCAGGAGAAAACCCATCAACTCTGAAACTGGCTTTCTTTTCCTCTTCATCACTAATAGAAGTGATGAGTACAAATTGACGAAAAATGATCAAGCAGAAAAGAGCAGTTTTTTTCCCCCAACACACTGTTATTACCAATTTGACTAAATAAAACATTAAATCAAGTTTATTGAATTATATGATAGAGAGCAGATCAGTGCTCTCCTGGGCCAGCAATGGGGTGAAGGTTGACTGCGAACAGCAAAAGGACTTTCTGAGGTTATGGAAATGTCAGTTTTATTGTGGTGGTGTTTACATGAGTATAATGCATTTGTCAAGACCTATCAAACTATATATTTAAAATGTATGCTTTTATTGTACATAAATTATACCTTAATAAAGGTATTTTTTAGATCTGTAAAAATTACTCTATGTTAGGAACTCTGTCTAGTATCTTATGTTGATTACTATCTCAGAACTAGTACATTACAAAGCATGGATTTGAACAGAGTTGCTCAGCTACAGACAAATCATGATCTTAATCTTATTATTACCGAAGAAGACTTTTTTTTCTCTATTTGAGTCAGGAAAAAAAGTTGTTTTATTGTTTTGTTTTGTTTTTAAGTGGGAGGAGAGGCAGAGGGAGAGGGAGAAAGAATCTTTTTTTTTTTATCTTTTTTTAAAATTTATTTTCAGCATAACAGTATTCATTGTTTTTGTACCACACCCAGTGCTCCATGCAATCCGTGCCCTCTCTAAAACCCACCACATGGTTCCCCCAACCTCCCACCCCCCCACCTCTTCAAACCCTTCAGATTGTTTTTCAGAGTCCATAGTCTCTCATTATTCACCTCCCCTTCCAATTTCCCCCAACTCTCTTCTCCTAACTCCCCATGTCCTCCATGCTATTTTTTATGCTCCACAAATAAGTGAAACCATATGATAATTGACTCTCTCTGCTTGACTTATTTCACTCAGCATAATCTCTTCCAGTCCCGTCCATGTTGCTACAAAACTTGGGTATTCATCCTTTCTGATGGAGGCATAATACTCCATAGTGTATATGGATCACATCTTCCTTATCCATTCGTCTGTTGAAGGGCATCTTGGTTCTTTCCACAGTTTGGTGACTGTGGCCATTGTTGCTATGAACATTGGGGTACAGATGGCCCTTCTTTTCACTACATCTGTATCTTTGGGGTAAATCCCCAGTAATGCAATTGCAGGGTCATAGGGAAGCTCTATTTTTAATTTCTTAAGGAATCTCCACACTGTTCTCCAAAGTGGCTGCACCAACTTGCATTCCCACCAACAGTGTAGGAGGGTTCCCCTTTCTCCACATACCCTCCTATTCTCCTGAAGCTGTTTCAAAAAATTGAAGCAGAGGGCACCTGGGTGGCTCAGTGGGTTAAGCCGCTGCCTTCGGCTCAGGTCATGATCTCAGGGTCCTGGGATCGAGTCCCGCATCGGGCTCTCTGCTCAGCAGGGAGCCTGCTTCCCTTCCTCCTCTCTGCCTGCCTCTCTGCCTACTTGTGATCTCTCTCTGTCAAATAAATAAATAAAATCTTTAAAAAAAATTGAAGCAGAAGGAAAACTTCCAGACTCTTTCTATGAAGCCAGCATTACCCTGATCCCCAAACCAGGCAAAGACCCTACCAAAAAGGAGAATTTCAGACCAATATCACTGATAAATATGGATGCTAAGATTCTCAACAAGATCCTAGCAAACAGGATCCAACAGCACATTAAAAGGATTATCCACCATGACCAAGTGGGATTCATTCCTGGGCTGCAAGGATGGTTCAACATTCACAAATCAATCAATGTGATAGAACAAATCAATAAAAGAAGAGAGAAGAACCACATGGTCCTCTCAATTGATGCAGAAAAAGCATTTGACAAAATCCAGCATCAGTTCCTGATTAAAACGCTTCAAAGTATAGGGATAGAAGGAACATTCCTGAATTTCATCAAATCTATCTATGAAAAACCCACAGCAAATATCATCCTCAATGGGAAAAAGCTTGCAGCCTTCCCGTTGAGATCAGGAACATGACATGGATGCCCACTCTCACCACTCTTGTTCAACATAGTATTAGAAGTCCTAGCAACAGCAATCAGACAACAAAGAGAAATAAAAGGTATCCAAATTGGCAATGAAGAAGTCAAACTCTCTCTCTTCGCAGATGACATGATTCTTGATATGGAAAACACAAAAGGCTCGGCCCCCAAACTACTAGAACTCATACAGCAATTCAGTAACGTGGCAGGATATAAAGTCAATGTACAGAAATCAGTGGCTTTCTTATACACTAACAATGAAAATACAGAAAGGGAAATTAGAGAATCGATTCCATTTGCTATAGCACCAAGAACCATAAGATACCTGGGAATAAACCTAACCAAAGAGGTAAAGTAACTGTACTCGAGGAACTACAGAACACTCAAGAAAGAAATTGAAGAAGACACAAAAAGATGGAAGATCATTCCATGCTCTTGGATCAGAAGAATAAACATTGTTAAAATGTCTATACTGCCTAGAGCAATCTATACTTTCAATGCCATTCCAATCAAAATTCCACCGGTATTCTTCAAAGAGCTGGAGCAAAAAATCCAAAAATTTATATGGAACCAGAAGAGACCCCGAATCGCTAAGGAAATGTTGAAAAACAAAAATAAAACTGGGGGCATCATGTTACCTGATTTCAAGCTTTACTATAAAGCTGTGATCACCAAGACAGCATGGTACTGGGAGAAAGAATCTTAAGTAGGCTCTCCAGTGGACATAGGTCTCAACCTCACAGCCCTGAGATCATGACCTGAACCAGAATCAAGAGTCCGACGCTTAACCAACTGGTCCTTAACCCAAGGACCCCAGAAAAAATATTTCTTTATCTTAATCCAGATGTATAGTGTTAACGTGAATATTTTTCCTGAACGAAGTGTCTGTATTAGCTTGGGTTTCTGATAAAAGCAAAGCCTAAGAAAAGGATTTGGGTGCAAGTTGTTAATTTGGAAAGAGGTCCCAGGGAACACTACCTTGGTGGGGGAGAGGGGATGTAAGAGAAGGCAGGGGTGGAAAACAGCACATAGTGAGTTAAGGATCAGGGACCATGTTAGGCACATGGTCCTCAGTCCTGGGGGAGACTTTTGGGAGCAGTTGTAGAGTACACCTGACAGTTGTCCCACCTAAAAGTGGAGGAGGCAAGGACATTTATCCAGACTCTGCTGACTGACTTCTGCTCCAGGGGCAGTAACTCTACTAAAATTTCTTCTTGCTAAGCACATAAGCTAAGCATGCTTTGGGGTCCAAAGAAAGCTGTCAGGGAAAGAGCCAAAGCCACTTGCACTAGGAAGCTGCTGGGCTTTGGTGCAGAGAAACAGTGGGTGTTAAGAGGATGTGGTGAACCAGGACAATGGCTGCAAAATATCTATACTTGCACATGAAAAACCCTTCCAGAGCTTTCCTGCCTGGGGTTTCATTTGCTTCCCTTTCTCTTTTATAATGGTTGATTAATTTTTTGTGGCACTTTTATTGCTTTAAATTAAGATGCCAACATTAATTATGGTCAAAGGTAATGGTTTACACTAATCATATTTATAAAAACCTGATGTTTACATCAGAATGTTGCTCTAATTTATTGAGCTCCTATTATCCCAGATACCAAAATAAAGTGACTTATTTGCTTAATTGTCAAAGCAACCTTAGTCTGAGGATGAAGATATTTATCCCTACTTTATCATTAAAGGAACTGAGACTTTGGAAGGTTAAGTAATTGCCCAGGTTCTGGATTTGGTAACATGGCCAGAGTCCAAAGCCAGGCTGCCTCTGCTCAAGCTCTCAACCACTAGTCTCCATGTTTGTTCTACTGTTCAACACAGAAGCACAGTGCTCCTTCCCCAGTGTGTATCCCTATCCCAAAACCAGATCATTTGTGAGGTACACAAACAGTTGAAGATGTTGTTGGGCATGGAATCAGAGCGAAGACAGAGTGCTTAGAGAAACACAAAATGTGGAAAGCAACTTACATAAATCCTGTCAAGATGTTATCTTAATGTTTACAAAGAAAAATTCGTTTTCTTCTCTGATAATATGATAAAAAAGGAATTAGCCTACATAACAACCTATTGCAATAAAGATTGCTTTCAGCATACAAATATCAAAAAATTAATTTAAACAATGGCTTGCATAGGGCCTGAGATAGTAGGGTCTGAGGAATAGGACCTTCGCCCTGACCAAATGTGCTACAACCAGCTGAGTATCACCGGCACTGGACACTCACAGAATTTACTCTCTTCAAACAGGAGGTCTTGACCAACTCATTTATCTTCACTTTTTTTTTTTTCTCAGTGGTCCCCATGACACCATATTGTCTTTGATTTTTCTCCTTTCTCTCTACCTATGGGTATTATGACTAATAATAAGACTGGCTGACTGGTTATATAATAAAGTGGAGGAGGACGTGAGATAATCCTCTTGGTATAACTCTCTTCCTTCTTTTCTGCTTACAACACTTTGTAATGACTCTCCTTTCCATCTGGGATGCACAATTAATTGACCTCTTTCCCTGATTCATTTTTTCATCCTCTTCTTGTGTTTCCTAGAATCATTCCAACAAACCACTTACACTTCTTACACCAGCCTCAGGCATAATATTAACATGACAAAGTTAAGTGTACCTTTTCCCAGCTCCACAGATTTTCAAGTTCCTGAGGGACTTGGACTCTACCTAGCCTAGAGCACCATACAATAGATCCACAAGAACCCTGTGGTTTTATTAAAAGCTCTATGACATTAGTACATTTATTAAGAGCTCTGTGATATTAGCATATCACCCCTTTTCACAACACTTTGGGTTAAAACATCATGTATAAAAGATAGAGCACACCAGCAGGAGAAGCCTGCATTGGGAATAGTAGTGACTTGCTTGGTTCTTGGTCACAGTCCCATCTGAAACAGAACTGCACTCCAGGTGTGTAGTGTGAATGACCCAGGGAACAGAAGGCAGCCCTAGAGTATATTTATTAAGGGATCCAGGGCTGGCTGTGGGGCACAATGCACTTTTTTTTTTCTTTTCTCTTTGTATAGGCTGCTGGGGAACTCAAGCTCAAGTTTCAGCAGTTCATTTCTAGCAAAGTGTTGATTGTATTCCATGTGTCTTTCTACCTCATTTCCAGCTGCTGCTCATTTCTCCCTCTATATATTCCATTCATTTTCTTATTGATTTTTATCCTGGATATGGTAAGATAAAAGGAGATCCTGTTCCTGCCTGTTGGTGATGATATTGGGTCTCCATAAAGGAGGGAGTGTCAGCACCCAGGGCTGCTGAGAGGCAGTGCTCTGACTCGTTTCTGGATCATTGACTTACATCACAGGACTGGCTTCTGCCATGCCCAACGGTCCATTTCCTACCTGCTTGGCAATTCCACCTCACCTGAATAGGGATTGGAGCCTGAGAACACGTGCAAAGAATGACATTCACATGCAACTCAGTCAGTGTTCGAACAATCTTAGAATGGTCTGGGTAGCCTGCGATTTCACGGTCAGCTCTCTTTCGAGAGTCTAATGGTTTCCAGCTGTGGTCTCTGAATGCCTAGTCTCTAGGAAGCCACAGACTGATGGATTCTGGGCTTCGAGATCCACACTTGGCGCTGGATTTTCAAAGGAGGGAAGCTGGAAATAACTGCCCTCGCAAATAGGGAGAGGCACTTAAGGGCACTTCAACAGTAAATGTTACCTATAGCTCATAATCAAGATTTTAAAAAAGAAGACACTCCTTTGACTAATAAGGATTAAATCCCCTCTCAGTCTTTTTATTTTTATTTCCTCAAAGCCAATTTTATCAACACTGACAATATGACCTATGCCATTTAATAAGCATGTTCTAAAATTCTTTTTTCTGTCTTTGGAAGGTAACTTCTCATTTACATCATTTATAGCCTGCTTGACAAGAGTTCTGGTATTTCAGCAGGTTTTAAATGTTCCTTAGTAAGGGGTGCCTGGGTGGCTCAGTGGGTTAAGCTTCTGCCTTCAGCTCAGGTCATGATCTCAGGGTCCTGGGATCAAGCACCGCATTGGGCTCTCTGCTCAGAGCTGAGCCTGCTTCCCCCTCTCTGCCTGCTTCTCTTCCTACTTGTGATCTCTCTCTCTCTCTCTGTCAAATAAATAAATAAAAATCTTTAAAAAAATAAATGTTCCTTAGTAGTCAACATTATTTTTTTGAAAAACCTGTCCTTTGTTTTTTGGTGTGGCCTGATACCATCATCAAATTGCTTTTTGGTTTTCATATTAATAAGCTAAACTTGAAAATAATACTGCTCCTTCTGTCTTGAGTTTCTTCAACTGTGAGATTGGAAGTAGGCAGGAGTCAGGTTGCAAAAAGAGAAAGGAATTTGGGTTTATTCTATGAGAGATGGTCAGTTTTGTTTAGGAGAAGGAAGGGATCCAATCCGTGATTCAATAAGTCAAGTTGACCCCTGGATAAATAGCATGACTAGTGTAGACCAGAGTAAAAACCAGGAAACCAGTTGAGGAGTCAGTGGAAGGAAGATTAGTGGCTTGGAAGTGGGTGGCAGCTTGAGATAGAAACATGCAACTTGACAGGACCCACAAGCTGTAAGCACTTATTAATAGAAGTCACAGAATGTCCAAACTCCATGGGAATCCAGACAGCTGCCAGCTTAATCTCTTTTTACAGTGCCAGTCACAAACGGTGGAGCAGGAAAGGAAAGGAGGGAGGAAAAAAAGAGGGAATGGGGTGAACAAGAAGGTAGAGAGGAAGAGAGAAAGAAGGAAGGAGGGAGGAAAAAGTAAATGGAAGGAAGTGAGAAAAAGAAAAAGGAGGAAAAGGGGAAAAGCCAAAGAAAGGAGCAGAGAGAAGAGAGGCGGGAACATTGCAGGATCTTGACCTCAGAAGGACTTTGCAGGCTGGCCAACTCTCTCAATGAAAGATGATAGGTTTGGTGGCTTGCTCAAGCTCACACAGTTTCCCAGAAGCACACTCAGGATTCAGTATTTGGTCTGATGGGAATTTCATTACAGCCCAATAATTCAGGCTCCTGGTGGCTTACTTTGTGTTAATACTAGAATTGTTTGTGTTTCCCTGGAATACACACTACCTGACAAGGGAGGGAAGAAACTGCAAGGGTGTCAGATGGCAGAGGAAGAGGAACTTGACAGAAGCAGATCTGACAGGGCTCCGTATAGAATCCTGGTTTGGGACAATGTCAAGGAACTCAATCCAGAAACAAAGACCATGTTTCTTATCCTCCTCAACCTACAAGGAAAAGGAACCCATGTTAGTGAAGGGCCTGCCATCTACAAGCCAGCAGAGACTCATTCATACACATCAGTTTCTTCTGTCCTATTCTAAGATCAAAAAAGTGAGGTCTTATAACTTTCTACCTGAAGACGTAGCTAGTGAGTAAATTTGAAAGCCAAATCTTGAAGGGAGGTGACACATGCCTGTGGAAAATGAAAGGAAGGAGTTTGTTCAGAGTGTAGGGGAAAATGGAGGGAGAATCAGAAGAAGCAAGTCACTATTGAATGGCCTTCCCTTACAAAGAGGCCGGGGCCTTGCCCCTCTTTACTGCCAAGTCTGGCATGTGGGGATTTCAGAGCCAGCTCAGATAAGAGTATTTGGGCTTCAGTAATGAGTGTTCAAATGGCCTGTGAAGTACAAAGACACCATATTTTGAATCCCATTGCATCACTGGACAACCTCCAGGTGGGATTTAAATACAAACAGAATAAAGCCAGGAAACTCTTCTGATGAAAAAAGAATTCAGCCTCATGGGAAAGTATGATCACCTCAGTATATCCCGCACAAACCCTCCTTTGTGATGTCATAAACTGGGCCTCCAGAAGCAGGAGGGAAGGATCTCTGACCATTGACAGCTCCGAAGCATAGGCAGATCCCACCCCCTTTTCCCTAGGTTGGAAACCACTGTGCCTCAGGGTCTAATTTGATGTGTGTATGTGTGTGGGGCGGTGGACTTTTATCTGGACTAGTCACCTTGGCCTCAGGTCTGTGATCTTAAGAAGTCAAGAACAGTCCCTCTCCTCCCCTTGGTTACGCAGGTTACTATTTCTATCCTAATTGGATAGAAATGATCATATTTGATCCCCATGGCCAGTTTGGCAAATCTACTCATTCCAACATTTCCTAATGTTTCTGTCCAGTGTGGCATGACAGTTGAGGGAGCCACAGCAAGGCCCATCCTACCTCTGCTGTTCCCCACTCCTGTGTAACTTGCACAGTGTCTGCTCCTCCCCGCCCCTGCCTATCCTCCTCTCCTGAGGATGGACACCCCCTGCACCTGCTACACAGAGGTAGCGTGAATTTCAAATGTCTTGCATATGTAGATCTGAGAACAGTGTCTGCCTTAACAGTAGTAACCACTTAGAACTACCAAGATTAGGTTTGTGCAATGGAATCTGAAGTCAGAAGCTGCTTAGATCACTGTTAAACCTCTTTTTTAGACTATGTTTATTTTCTTTCTCATTATATGTGCTTGTTTCTTTGTTAGCTTGATTTCATGGAGGCCCATCTGAAATTAATTTAGGCCCTTGTGTCTCGGTCTCAAATCTTTTCAAAGCTTCTGTTTTCCCAGAATATTAAAGTTTCTCCAAAGAATGGGGTTAAGTTACAGAAATAGGAAAACATTAGAAAGCTATGCGGAGCTGCAACTGCTCCACCAGGAATGGATAAATGACTGACTGAATCATTTCTAAGTTAAACAGACTCAGGACAATTTTCTGCATGCCCATGTAACACTTGGAGCCAAAGTGACCCAAGACAGTGACTAGTAGTGGAGAGAAATGTTCAGACATATCTGTAAAGTTACTGGAGCAGAGGGAGAAAATTAAGAATGACTTCCTCAAAGTTGGCTGCTTAGCATGTTGGGATGACATGTACATGCAACCTCACCAAGTCCTAATTAAAACTGGACAGGAGGACATGTAGCATACAACAGGGTTGGGTGATGACAGATTCAACTTTTTTTGTAATTTGGGGTGAGTCAGTGAAGTAGTCAGAATTCTAACTTGAGTGACTATCTAGTTGCGTGTTCTGCCTGGTTGGAGCTGTGTGCACCCATTCACACTGGAGTTTTGTGAATAAGAGGCTTTGTCTTTTATGGGTGAGGGATAGCTGTTGGTCACATGGAGCTGGGTGCATTAAACAGCCAAAGAAAGATGGGGCCAATGCAGAATTAGGCTGAGAGGGGGATGTATCACTCAGATGAAGGGTACAGAACCAAGAGGTGAGCAGGCAGGATCTGTTTCACAGAAGGGACTGGGTGAAAACAGACTTCAGCTGCAAGAACTTTTACAGCTTGGCAAGCAACTCCAGTGAGCAAAGTAGCAGAGTAGGGAGAGTCCAAGGTCAGGGGCTAGGACAGTACCATGGATAGCTCCCCCAGGCACAGCTATATGAAGCAAAGTGTTACGGATTCTGAGGCTGTGATTGGGCCAGGCTGGAAAGACTGCTATGATTGATTGATGATGTCTGCCATGGACATGTAAAGTGATGGGTACGATGTTTGAACATGTTTGCCTTTGCTAATTTAAGTCTGGTCTCCATGCACCAAAAGGTGTGCATCTCAACCAATTTGCACAAGAGGGATTTGGGTCTCTGAAATAGACTGGGGTATTCTGTGTGCTCACATTCTTTCCATGGGCCTCTTCCTTCCAAATCCCAGGCTTGCTCTGGGGAGTTTCCTGAGAACTGAAATTTTAGTCTTGACCCCAGTTTCCCTAGTGATTGGACTTCAGATGCTGCTGCCTGGACCTGAGTAACCATGATGCCTTCTCTAACTAGAGATCTCAACTATAGATACCTGGACTATACTTCTGGAAAATTCTTGCCTTCTATTGATCCTAGGCTAGAGATCATAGTCAGCACATGGCCATCATGTAGAAATGCCATCTCTAAAAGAGCCAAGCCCACTTAAACAATTTCCTTTCCTATTGTATAAGGCTTTCTATGACCCTCAGGACACTGCATATGACCCTCATAGTTGTGGGCACACAGGCTGGTGATACCATACATAGAAGTCTTTTTCTGAACTATGGTAATGGTGTTTTGGCTCTGACGCACATTGCATGAAGACTTCTGTGCTGTGGAAATGTGACATTAGCATTCTTAGAGCAAGCCTGTTGCACGGGAATATGGAAATCCTTGGCTTAGAAACATTCTCTACAAGCATTTACAACCAGAACATGGGATTCTTTGCTCCCTTCTCCTGCCAGTTGCCCCTGTCCATGTAGGTGGGGACACTTCCAGCTTGGACCAGGGTCCTCCTTTCCTTCCTGCCATCACCTTGAATCTTAGCCAGTGGTATTCAAACACAATTAACTTTCTTGGCCTCCCCAGACATTCAAAGCAATAGGATTTCTTCTTGAGGACCTGTTTCTTCAACACTCATGTCTATAGCATTATATTCCAGAGACCCTAACCCAACCTTCACCACCAGCAACCAGCAACACCACACAGGACATGTTTAACTTCAGAATGAACCTGCCTTCAATCATTTCTTCAGCTTTAACAGACTAATTCATCTGAAATGCCCATTGGCTTGGTGGTGGTTGCTGGGAGACCAGCTACTAAATGTTTACCCTGAGGGGCTAATGACAGAAGGTGTAACATCTCCTGGGACTTCAAATTAAAAAAAAAAAAAAAAGAGAGTGAAGAAGAAATAAATTACTAATGGTGAGTTTTCCAGTTCAGTGGCACTTGAGTGTGAAAAAGATTCTTCATTCTTTTCCCACTGCACATGTAGAGGCCTCAGTCACATGTTGTGGATTTGGACATTTAAGTCCTAATGTTTTTGGAGGGTCTCTCCTGTGTCCAACCCCTGTCTGGGCTCATTTTTTCCATTCAATAATATTAAACTCCCTGAGGATGTTGTCATCCTTATTTTACAGATGAAATAGGCATACTTCATTCAAACTAAATGTCTTCTCCCAAGTTACACAGCTACTGGGTGGCAGAATTAGGCTCCACAGCCAAATTTCTGATGCAAACACCAGTGATGATTCTGTCATTACTAGTATCAGTGGAAACTCAACCCATCTGTACAGATCTGTCCTCAACACCTTGTGTTCTATCTCTTTCCCCAGATCTCTGCCCTGCCTCAGGGGAGAGACTGGCAAGAGCTAAGCTTAACTTGTTTCTGACTCCTAATTCCTGGACCATATACCATGCCCATGGTGAATGTTTCCTGAGTAAAACGAAGCAAAACAAAACAAACACACAAAAGACATTAGAATCCAGTTAGCAAACATATATTAGTTTCTTGTGACTGTTAAACAATTTGCCACCAATCTTGTGGCTTAAAACAACAGAAGTGTATTCCCTCACAGTTCCAAAGATGAGAAATTCAAATCAGTTTCACTGTGACTGAATTAAGGTGTTGGTAGGGCCATGTTCCCTCTAGAAGCTCTTGGAGAGAATCTGCTCATTGCCTCTTACAGCTTCTCGTGGCTCCTAGCATTCTTTGGCTTAGGGCTTGTCACACCAGTTCCTGACTCTGTGGTCATATACCTCCTTTTCTGTGTGCATTTCAAATCTCCCCCTGTCTCCCTCTTATAAGAATACTTGTGATTGCCCTGGAGGCCCATCCTGATTATCCAGGATCATCTCCCCTGTCAACATCCTTAGTTATATCTACAAAGACTTTGCCATATAAGGTGACACACACAAGTTATGGACGTAGACATCTTTTTTCAGCCTTCTGTGCACACAGATCCCCCTTTAGGCTGAGGATGCTGGTCCAGTTACTGGTGAGGTCACTGATCACACTGGAGGACAGGTGACTGATGATCTCTCTCCTTTCAAAGGGACTGACATGCCACAGGTCAGCGGTCCCTACCTTCAATAGGAGAAACAGTCCCGCCTCTATGAGAAAAACCCTATTCAGAGTTTCTTCACCACTTGTCAGTGGGGTGGTATGGGACAATGATCTCAGCTCTCCTGAGCCTCAACTCCCTCATCTACAAAATGGGAATAAGAAAAGTACCTATCACCTAGCTTGGTCATGAGGATTACATGACAGGGACCATGAACCTAGAGTAAGTAGACATCTTAGAATGTTGGCTACTAACTTTTTTTTTTTTTTTTTTAGAGAGACAGAGAGCAGGGAGGGGCAGGGGGAGAAGGAAAGAGAGAATCTTAAACAGACTCTAAGCACAGCATGGAGCCTGATGAGGGGCTTAATCTCATGATTCTGAGTTCATGACCTGAGCAGAAATCAAGAGTTCGATCCTCAACCAACTGAGCCACACAGGCACCCTACTATTATTGATCTTCTGGTTGGCTAAGTCTTCTGGCAGCTCTATGGGGGAATGTAGGCTTTTCAAAGATTTCCTAATTCATTCCTAATGTCTTACCAGTATCTTTGGCCAGTCAGCGGCCCAGGGAGGAAGGGAAATGAAAGGTCAATGACACTTCCTTTTGTGCTAATATTTGTCTTTTAGTGACTTTGGATGTATTCAGACAAATCCAGTTGATCATGAAAGTTGCTTTCCTCCTCACTGGGAGCCAAATAGGTACAAATAAGGAAGGAAGTCTGCTTTCAAAACTTCCAAGTGACCTTGCAGAGAAATACTGAACTCTAGCATGCTTGATCAAAGTAGCTAGGAGAGACATGGAGTCTTCTTTTTTACACCCAAACTATGCAGGAATAGTTGTTGTCCCTTGTGGGCCAAGTTGGGGATTTCTTTTATTAAAAAATGTTTTTTTTTTCTTTTTCTTGTCCATTAAGGACAAGACAATTGGACAGACCAGATTTTGTTAAAACTAACTGAGTAGAAACTTATGAAAGCCTTCACTGTTGATATCTAAATTTGTTTCCTTAGCTACCAACTGCATTTCCCTCTCTCTATTCCTGTCAGGATGGCAAATAAACAGTTTCCTCAGATGTCATTGATGTCACCAAGAGGAGAGGTCTCTGTGCAGACTTGCCTTCATCCTGTACTTACTCAGTCCTTGCTTTCAGAAGCACACTGGACCCCAGAACATCTGCTGGTCCCCACTGGTCCCCAGTGCTGTCTTAGGACTATGTGTGCTCATTGGCCACCACCTGACACTGCACTTACCCGTGTGTCTGGATGCTTGTGATAGATGAGAATGTCATTCCCGGGTCTTTCATCATGGGGTTGTACACCATCTCCCTCCCAGTGAGTGTGGTACTCATTCCTATCCTCAGAATGCTGGACTTGGACAACAGAGCTGATCTAAACCCAATGTGCAGCCTGCAAGTGAACTCAGCTGAACTTAGCCAAACCCAGCCAGGAGGAGCCCCACCCTATACAATGTACAGTTCTATGAGTGAGGAAAAGAAACATTTTCCATGCTAGCCCTGAGATTTGGGGGAGGCTGTTTATGTGGCCAAATATGACTAGCTCAGTCTTCTTTCATTAGACTGTGGTGGCCGTGAGGAGAGAAACTGCACATATTCACCAGGTGCCAGGACTGGTTCAGACACTTAAATACTCGTTAAGCAAAGCACAAAATGGCTTTTATTTTGATTCAGAATCATCTTTCCTTTAATGAATACCATGGGACTGTAAAAGGTGGTCCCAGAAGAGCTGGTAAAATGCGAGCTAGAACTGCATCAAGTGATGGCATGGAATCAGGCACAATTCCTTATGTAACTTCATATTGATCCAGTCGCACAGACCCAGTACTCCCATTTGACCCCCAATCAGAACTGTGATGCCCATTTCCATTTCCAGCTCTATTTTTGAAGTGGGGTAAAACTAGGGTCATAGTTTTATAGCTGTAACGGCACGGTGTGTTGGGATTTATGAAAGCTGCAGGAATAGGATACCAGGCCCAGAAGAGCCACAAGAGACAAAGGGAATGGACTGGTTATTGATGGGCAGTCCAAATTGGGGTTGGATGGGTGGAAAGAGCTGTAGCTGGGGTGACCATTATGGTGGGCTTAACCACAGAAGTGGGTAGAATCACCTGGTTCAGGAAGGGGAAGGTGGGCAGGTTGTGAATGTCTACTTTGGAGCAGCTCTCCAGGCACATTCTGTGTGAAGATATTCAGATTGCATTCTTTGGAGAAGGGAGTTTAAAAGTTTCATGAGGAGTAACAAAGGAGGCAGAGTCCCATGCTCAAAGCTCAGAAGCCCAGCAGGACACCAGAGTTGCCAGTAGAAGCCCAGGAAATGGCCTGGGTAAATCCTGTAGGGGTTAAGAGTAGGATGTGGCTCAGAGGACACCATAAGCTCCAGGGTGGTATGGACCACAGTCAGCCATGGCACTTGCATAACCTCACTGTTGTTTCTTAATGGCCCCAGAGGAGATAGGACAGCACACCTGAGTAGACAGGTCATGCCCAGGGGAGGAGGGATCATCTCAGCCCAGGGTCCCCAGGGATCCTGTGTTTGTAGAGCTCTGAAACTTGACATCTATGAATGGGCTTTTGCTTGTGCTGGCCATTCTGTCTCTCCCCAGGACCCAACCACTCCCTCCTTCAGCCTTCTCTCGGTGTTCTTCATAACACTTGTCATACTTAATCACTTTACAATGATCCATCATCACCCCAGACACTAAGCCCTGCGAGGGTCACAATATTTATTTATTTATTTATTTATTTATTTATTTATTTATTTATTTTCAGTGTAACAGAATTCATTGTTTATGCACCACACCCAGTGCTCCATGCAATAAGTGCCCTCCATAATACCCACCACCTGGCTCCCCCAACCTCCCACCCCCGCCCCTTCAAAACCCTCAGATTGTTTTTCAGAGTCCATAGTCTCTCATGGTTCATCTCCCCTTCCAATTTCCCTCAACTCCCTTCTCCTCTCCATATCCCCATGTCCTCCATGTTGTTTGTTATGCTCCACAAATAAGTGAAATCATATGATAATTGACTCTCTCTGCTTGACTTATTTCACTCAGCATAATCTCTTCCAGTCCCGTCCATGTTGCTACAAAACTTGGGTATTCATCCTTTCTGATGGAGGCATAATACTCCATAGTGTATATGGATCACATCTTCCTTATCCATTTGTCTGTTGAAGGGCATCTTGGTTCTTCCACAGTTTGGTGACTGTGGCCATTGTTGCTATGAACATTGGGGTACAGATGGCCCTTCTTTTCACTACATCTGTATCTTTGGGGTAAATCCCCAGTAGTGCAATTGCAGGGTCATAGGGAAGCTCTATTTTTAATTTCTTAAGGAATCTCCACACTGTTCTCCAAAGTGGCTGCACCAACTTGCATTCCCACCAACAGTGTAGGAGGGTTCCCCTTTCTCCACATCCTCTCCAACACACGTTGTTTTGTGTCTTGCTAATTTTGGCCATTCTAACTGGTGTCAGGTGGTATCTCAATGTGGTCAAGGGTCACAATTTTAGTCACTATTGCAACCCTGGAGCTTATATGCTCTCTGATTCAAGGCAAACTCTTGAAAACATTGATACAGTGAAAAAAAGAATGAATGGAGAAGAAAGGAAAATCAAAGCAAGCTACAAAAACCCAGGATCACAGCTGTGTTTCTGGCTAGTGACCTTGTTCATACCCTCTTCCTCCTGCTACCCTGAAGGCACAGTGATGGAATGACAAGACCTAGGTCAGAGACTGCATTCCACCACTACCTCTTCCTGGATTGGTCTAATCCAGCAGAGATTTGGTGTTTACATTTTTAAAATAAGAAGCAATCACAACTTTATACAATAATAAATAAAGTAATAGATTAAACATTCAGGGTTAGTCATATTGTCAGAGATAAATAAATGCTAGCTCTTTTTTCCTTCCTCTTGGACTTAGTCAAGACTTGATTTTGCTTGCAGGAACAGAATTCAACTTTAACCAAACTTTAAAAGCAGGGGAATTTTTTTTAAAGATTTTATTATTTATTTATTTATTTATTTATTTGTGGGGGGAGGGATAGACAGAGAGGGAGACAGAGAAATTCAAGCTGATTCTGTGGCGAGTGAGATGGTCCATCTCATGACCCTGAGATCATGACCAGAGCTGAAACCAAGAGCTAGATGCTTAACTGGCTGAGTCACCCAGAAAACACCCCTACCCTGCTTTTTTTTGTTGTTTGTTTAAGATTTTATATACAGCAGGGGAGATTTATAAGTAGGATCATGGAGACCAAGGAGCCATTGGAAAGCCATATGCAGGAGGGCCCGCTTAGGGCTCGAGCAGAAAGGTTCCTAGGCTTCCCTGGAACATTGACTTTAACTTCTGCTTCGTCTATTATGACCAAGGGATTGGGGTCTGGAAGAAAGAACATAGAGGCCAAAAGCCCACTCCCAGAGGAGGTGGTGGTCATAGTCAAGGGGCAAAGACAGGATGTGGACAGATAGTGTCAACGTTTCAATTATGTATACCCTTTCATGTCATACCTCCATGAGGTGAGTCCCTGAAACCAGCTAGTAACATTAGTTATTTTTCCCAGCACTGTTTTATCCTTTGTTTCAGGCACTTACACCAATACTTATAAGTTGCAACATGTAATATACATCTGTTGTGCCTCCCCCCAACTCTGCATCTCTTGATGCAGGAGCCTTGCTTGATTACCCCCTTATATCTCTACAATAAGCAAGTGACCAGGACATTATAAGCATTACATCTGTGTGTGCTTGTAATTGTTATATGCAGACAGGAACAGGAAAGTAAATATTCCAAGATGTATGAAATGAGGGGCACCTGGGTGGCTCAGTCAGTTAACCATCCAACTCTTGATTTCGGCTCAGGACATGATCTCAGGGTCATGGGACTGAGTCCCAAGTCAGGCTCTGCACTGAGTATGGATCTTGCTTGGGATTCTCTCTTTCCCTCTTTCTCTGCCCCTCTCCCCACCACACTTTCTCCCTTTCTAAAATAAAATAAATAAACATATTTCTAAAAAAGATGTATAAAGTGTTGCCCAGGTGGCTCAGTCAGTTAAGCATCTGCCTTTGGCTCTGGTGACGATCCCAGGTTCCGAGGACCAAGCCTTGCATCAGGTGCCTTGCTCCGCAAGGAGCCTGCTCTACCTCCGTATGCCACTTCCCCTGCTTGTGCCTCCTCTCTCTCTGACAAATTAAAAAAAAAATCTTAAAATAATCTAAAAAATGTATGAAATGAAGCCTTAACCCTTGATGCCTCACTCCTTTGATTATTGGAGATTCATTGTGATTCATTCATTTTGGCTGGTATTGCATACCTACTATGCACCAGATGCTGTGTTAGGTCAGAATCCAGTTTCCTTGATCTGCAGACTACAGCAGAGGCTCAAAGAGGTTATTTTTAGGAGACAGATCCCCTTCCAACCTATCTGACATGGGAGTTGAATATAAACTTTATTTGTATTTCCCCCAGTAATTTAATAAGTATTTCTTACTTCAGTATAGTACTAGTAATAGAAGAACTTAGTTTGGTCTAGCCCTAAAGTGACAATTCATTCCTTATGTTTTGCTCTGGCCTTTAGATCAATCATATTGTCTCATTTCAAATTGTTCAATTGTATTATTTTCCAAGAGCTTAGCCAAATACACAAAAATTTCTGGTTTGGTAATTGAATGCCAGAAACTGAGAAGTCCTAGAAATTTTATTTTAGGAGACTTTGGGTGGCAGATTTTTCTGAGGGGCTATCATTTGACAATAAATGAATATTTCATTGGATCTGTTGGAAATGTTTTTCTTTGAAAGTTAATTCATGGGTTTAGGCTCCTGCTGGTTTCCTCCCCATTTCAGAGTCCAGGAGTTATGTTGGATTCAACTTTTACATTCCTGGGAATAACTTTCTAAATTATAAAGCCAAGGCACAATTTCTTTTACTTAATAAAAAAAAACCCTGGCTTTTATCTACATTTTTTGCTACTAATGAGAATCAATAAGAATGAACCAAATATTGACAAACTGACAGGATGTTTTATGTTGAAGTTATTCTGTCCCTATTTAAGCAACTTACCCCTCATAGGACATGAGATGTGCATGCCTGCTTATTTCTCATCAGGTAAATTGCAGACTGCATTTATTCTGTGATTTGTAAGCCTGCAGGCTTTGAACCAGACAATCAAGTATAGAATGTGTCCAAGCACCATATAACCTTCTCCCATTATTCTCTCCTCCATATCCTGAGGCAGAAGCACACAGTATTACCACATATGTGATAGACAATATAAGTGACTGCTTTGAGTGTGGAAGAATAGATGAAGACCCAATTGAGCACCAAACCCTTAGAATATTTTACAATCAGAAATAGGTAAGTCAAAGGGTGCCTGGGTGGCTCAGTGGGCTAAAGCCTCTGCCTTCGGCTCAGGTCATGGTCTCGGGGTCCTGGGATCAAGCCCTGCATCAGGCTCTCTGCTCAGCAGTGATCTTGCTTCCTCCTCTCTCTCTGCCTGCAGCTCTGCCTACTTGTGCTCTCTCTTTCTGTCAAATAAATAAATAAAATCTTAAAAAAAAAAAGCAAAGGGTAAGTCAAAATTGGCCAACACTTGATAGGATGCAAGAACCCACATCACTTCTGGAATATTCCTGCCAATGATGCATAGTTTAAATCTAATATCAAGGAAATAGCAAACCAACCTAAACCGAGGATTATTCTACTATATAACTGAGGCCAGCCCTCTGCAAAAGTACAAATCAAGGAAGAAGAAGGGGATGTCAGATTGAAGACCGCTCACAGTATGAGGCAGCTAAATGCAGCCCATGATTCCGCTCTAAGCACTTCCGCTACAAAAAAATGTTACTGAGACAACTGGAGATATTCCATGGGTGGGAGCGTCTCAAGATAAAAAAGTCTATCATGTCAATGTGATTTCCTGAGTTTGGTGGTTGTTTTGTGGCTTTAAGAGTAGTGGACATGGATAAGGTGTCTGTTCTGCAACTTACACTCTAACGGTTCAGGAGAAAAGATTGCAGTTATGTACTTGCAACTTTTCTGGACATTAAAGATTCCTTTTAAATTAGAAAAAAGAGGTTGAGGCATTCTCAAACCACCCTAACCACATGATAACTCTTCGTCCCCACCACTTGCCATGATCGCACCAATTGATAGACAGGCATGGTACAGCAGGCTACTGATGTGCACTTAGCCTCAGCCCAGCTCTTCTGTCTCTTTAATTAGGCTGGATATAAGCCTTTTACTTGTTGCTACTAATTCATATCTAAATGTTTTTCCTTAAACAACCTAGTCATTTTTGTCACTGAAGAGAAAGCCTGTACCTTCAGGCACAGAAGCAGCATTAGCCACCCAAAATCAGCACCCCAAAATCAGCCTCAGGCCTTCCTCTCATGGGCCAGCACATCGCCAGTAGGGTCTTCCTGCATTTCTCCTGTGGGACAGACCCTTTGCACCCATCATGGGCAAGGCTTTCCTTCCCCATGGCCTTGGGAGCTGCACTCTTGTGCTAAGCACAAAAAGAGCATTCTCAAGCCTTTCAGTAAACCAAGAGGGTGCTGATGGAAAAAGAGAGGTTTGAGAGAGAGCAAAAGAGCAAAGAAGAATGAAATATATTTTTGTTACTTTTCCTTTTGGTTAGTTGTAATGGGAGTCTGTGCTATGAGTGGCCCAGAGAGAGAGGTTCCTGGAAAGGGTGACTTCGTGGTTAACAGTCTAAACTTTGGATTTAGGTTTCAGCATAAACACAGGTCCAGGGAATAACAAGCACCTTCATCCCATGGGGTGGACCTCACTAGTGCACAATGAAAGAAGACTTTATACTTAGTTCTAAAGGCTAGCCATCAGTGCTGCAAAAGTGGGCAGAGCAGGGGAGCAGACTCAGGTGTGTCTGCCAAGGACCCAGTGTGTCACATTATTATAAACTCCAGAAATGACCAAACAAACAAATAGCAATATACATTGGGAAACAAAAGGTATATGTTGATCTGTTCTGTAGTTACATAAAAACTGTTTTTTTTAAATAAATGTGGAAAAATAATATAATATAATATAATATAATATAATATAATATAATATATGTGGAAATGAAGAGGCAGACTAAAAGCCCCTTCTCAGAGACAATGTTCTCCCAAGTTGGTGCACACCCTTAAGGAAAATCTCAGGACAACACTTTTCTTGAAAACAAGCTCCAGTGTATCTGAGTCAGGCTGCAGAAAATTCAAGGAATATGTTGGATACCGTAGGGATGCAGGTGGTGGGGCTGAGGGAGAAAACTTGCAACTGTGCCATCTTTGCAAGAAGCATGTTCTTCCTGGGTGGTGAGAGGAACAAGTATGACCAGGGAGGCCTCTGAATGCTGCCAGTGTTGGTCAGCTGAAAAGAAAGAAAGGGAAAACCATCACACACATGGAAATGCATGACCTACAGGGCTTCAGAATGAGCTTGGAGATCTTTACTTGCTTGGCCGGACTAGAAATGACAAAGGAGACCATTCAGAACAAGAAACTAAAATGGAGTTTCCTCCCTCCACACAGGTGGCTGGGGGTTGCTAGGCAGCATCATGGCCAGCAGCAGGAGCACACTTGTGTCCTGAAGGAGAGTTGGGGGGGCACAGCCTAGCACCCACCATCATGAAAAATGGGACCAAAGAAAGCCCATTTTGAAACAATGACATGAAGTCTTCTACTTTTTAAATCTGGATAAAATGTATATAGACTTATCAGAAGGGGAAGCTGATGCTCCAAAAATATGGTCTGCATGTGAAGCAACCAAAAAGCTGAAGGGCTGACAAAATTGAGCTGAGTGCAGGTCAGGTCTCAAGAGAAATCTGATTGGAGTCTAGATGAGGAGATCACTGGGCAAAATGGAAGAGTTTGACCAGATGTTCCAGAAAGGGTGGTCCAGTTGTGTGCACTAGGACCATGTATGCATCGCTAAATAGAACAAGGGAGGGAACAGTTCTGTGGGTTGGAATCAGACTGCTTTATCCTCTACTCATAAACAAGATCTCCACTGGAATGACGCCATGGTCTCTGGACACCGCTGAGTCCTACTGAGAATTGTGGAAAGGCAGTCCAGACTCCAAAATGCTTTCATCTACATAATGCCTTGCGATGTGTATTCTTTAAAAGAACGGGTAGAAATGTCTCTAATTTGAAAGACACACACAAAAAAACAAGGGGACCAATTAGGATAAAATCTGGCTTTGTGTAAGTATTGTACATAAAGGGAGAATAAAATAAAAAACCAAGGCAGTTTATGAGCTGTCCAGCAGCTGTAGCTCACTTGATGAGCCAAGAAAAGAATTTAAGGAATATGAACCAGTTATTAGAGGAGAACACTGCACCGGCTTTAGTTAGCAAGAATGAAAAGTTGGCTAAAAAACAAAGGGGAAAAAAATTAAAATGGACCCTCATTAGTGCTTGGATCAAGTTTGTAGCATTCAAAGGTCTTTTGAGACCTTCAGGAAAAAAAAAAAAACTGAAAAATAAATAGGAAAGGGGAAGAACATGATCCAATTGAGATCATGCTTATAGGGATGATTTACAATGATTTAAATGTACACTCTATAAAAAGGAGGTCTGAAGAGGATTTTTAAAATATCTTTGGAAAATAAAATAAAAATAAAATATCTGTGGTGTGTGCTTGGAGGTAAAGAGCAGAAAGATGGTACCACTGTCACAATTTCAGGAACGATGGACTTTTCTTTCATGGCTCCAAGTAAGTTTATTAATATCCATCAGTCAGACTCAAAGGACACAGATATGACAGCACAAAAATAATCTTAAAATATGTGAAGGGTAAAGGAAGGTATATTAGTTAAGATACAGGTCTGGTTGCTTTAAAGGAGAGTGAATGTTAGAGGAGCTTAAATAAAATAGAAGTTTATTCCCTTCTCATATATAAGTCTTCATGTGTATAGGTAGTTCAATGGAGTAGAATGGCTTTGATTCCCAAATCTACTTCCCAAAGTGTCTTCTTGTTCCACAGGCCCCGAGGTGGTACCTGCACTTGTCTAGCATTGCCTGATTTGCATTCAAGCCTGTGGGAGGAAAAGGGGAACATGAAAAGCAAGCCGCATCCTTTGAAGGATGGGGCTTAGAAGAACATAGCCTGAACATAGTCTCTTGACCGCATTTAGCTGCAAGAGAACTGGGAAAGGTCTGCGGATGGGAGGGGAGGAGGTGAGGATTCTGTGAATAAGAGGAGGTGAATGAGAATGAATATGGGGAGACAAGTTGCTGTCTCAAATGCAAATAGTATAAAATGCAATTGCTGAGAGCATGTTCTACTGAAGTATCTGTGTATTATACCAGCAAGTGACTCTCCGGTCCATATAGAGTTTGTGATTATGAGGGATATTTATTAATCAAGTGAGACCATCTGGCTTTCCAACTTGAAAACACTTTGTGTATTCTTAAGAAATAATGATGATTTCTATTAGAAACAATAAGTCATTCAAGTGGCATTTTCAGCAATTTTGTTTGAGTCAGAGAGGCTTATGTGTAAGGACAGCGCAAATCCAGGAAGCTTTCCCAAACTGTGTTTTGAGTATGTCCTGTGAAATGATTTTGGAAGCCAGATGCATAACATCCTCCCCTTGACAGTTTCACGGACTGTGTTGCACATGGACGTCTCACAAGCCCTTCGGGAAAGATTCTGCTTCACTTTCTTAACCCAACATATGTCAAACTTACTTGATCACCGAACCCCTTATTATAATGAGCTTTTTACTTTTCTATGCCATTAGTGCTTCATGGGACACATTTTGAGAAACACTTTCTAGCACAGTAGAAATAAGCAATGATAAGAAACAAGCAATGTGGTAATAAGTAGACACTATACACAGTGTTTAATTTATTGCCTATCACAAAGGCAATGAAATCACCAGGAATAAGAATGGGCTGTCTGAGTGTGAGACCCAGAGCACCGGGCTCCTTGGGTCTCAGCTTTCTCGTCGTGATAAGAGAGAATTTGGCCAGATTATATCTAATACTAGGGATTAGAGGATACGTCCCTTCTTTCCCCATCACTGTGTGCTGATAGGATCATGATTTTAGCAAGAATATATTCTTGGAGACAAGGACTAAATCTGCCTTTCATTGTAACCCAGCAACTTCCCTGGACATGCTCCAGGTGAGAGGGTGAATGAAGGCCTGGAGAGAATCCTAAAAGTACAGGTGACCTCGCCACCCTTAGGAAAATGATGGATGACCGACCCCCATGGATGAAGCTATTGAAGTAAGAAATTCCAGTTGACTTGGGCACTTAGCTAGAAAGTGACAGGAAAGGTCAAGGAACACCAGCGCCTCCTCCAGCTCCCGGCTTCCCTCCCCCGATCCGAGCTTCTCACACAGCGTGGGGTCCAGCTATGTCTTGGATGCAGAGCAGGGCCAGGACACAAAGGCTATACATCAAAATATTTGCAAGTGCCAAACTGTTTTTCCCCTTTGCTCTTTGGAGCAGAATCCAGCTCTGATGAGAAATCTTTATCCTGTCATGGGAAAATGCTCATTAGAATGTTAAAAGGAAAAGCAAGATTCGAATCTGTGGATGGTGCATACCATTTCAAGTCTATAAAAAAACAAAACAAATCAAAGCAATTTTGTGTAGATATAGTCATGAGAAAACTGGAAGGAGATATACTAATATGCTAATAATTCTTATCCCTGGAAGTCAGCTTATGAGTGACTTTCAGTATTGTCATCACTGTTTCATTCTTTCAGTGAGTAAACTGACCATACCAATGCACGCTTATCATTGAAGTCATTTTCACATATAATTTTCCCCTCAAACCTGCTGGTCCTGGGCCCCCAGGGGAAGTCTTTACAGCCCACTTGACTGTTACCTGTCACCAGCTGCAAACTGCCTCTAGCAAGATGGCTCTCTGCTACTGAGCGATGCTGAAGATGCTGACAGTGGGAAGGCCCTGCTGACCACGTCCCCACCATCTTTCCTGGAAGGGATCTGGGCATCTCTGTATCAGTCACAGTGCCTGGGGACCCAAATCTCTCAAGGCCAGCCCCACCATACATGTGGTAGAGCTGCCCTAGGGTCTCCTGCCCCCTCCCAGGGTAACAGATAAGCCACAAGGCCGGAGGTTGCAAACAGAGGCATATCCTGTCCCTTGCTAGAGAGCTTGCTTTGCACCACACAGAAATGACGTCTCTGTACTTAGGTTCCAGGTAACAGCAAGCAGATGCGCTAACGTTAACCGACTTTAAAGGTGTCTTGTGTGGAACTGGAACAATATTTGTCTGAAGGCCACTTGAATGTTCACACTTAAAACACGCCTTGGTGTTTTGGCTTCATGTCAGGGAGGGAATAGCAGGAGCATTCTTCCCAGGAGTCTCTTAACTAAATAAATGAGGCAGGAAGAGGAGGCAGGAAGAGGAACAGTTGCTATCACTTTATGTTTCAGTGGAAGAGTAAGAACACCCTGAAGTTAATCAAGGAAGGCTGTGTGTGTGGGGGTGTGTGTGTGTGTGTGTGTGTGTGTGTGGTGCCTGTGCTCCACGAGGTCCCAGATGCATTTAAAAATGAACAAAACCCAAAATAAAGCTATAAAATGTGTGGCATTTTTCAAACGTTTATCTTGAACAACACTTTACACATACATTGAGTTTTTTATGGGGACTATAAGTGACATCATTTGGAGATCATAAAAAAGTCTAAAACGTGCAGCCTGCCGGACCAGACAGGCGGGTGTCCTGCAGATCTCCCTTGGAGCCATCGTTACCCTGGGAGAACGCCATGCGCTGGTGAAGGAAGAGACCCTGCGAGCTCCTGGTTGCTGGAACCAGATGGCAACCAGAACACAGTCTCATGCCTGGGAGAGTTCTCAGGGATTCCGAGTCTGGGCATGGTGGTGGGGTGATTCCCACCCTGGGCTGACCCACATCTGCTTAGAGGGAAGAGAGCAGACTAGATCGCATGATATGGACAATGTGAGCTTGACGGCACTGATCTCTTGAGGCTGGAATTTTCCCTTTCGGCATGGGTAGCTCCTAGTGCCAAGCCTCCCACAGTACCAGAGCCAGAGGCCCGCTGGCTGCAGACAGCCCGGGAGCCCCAAGCATGGGAGAAAGCTTTCCTGAATCCCCGAGCGTGAGATTCAATTAGCCTTATTGGAGTTACAGACTGCAGCAGTGGTTCGGCTTTTGCTCTGTGGCCCCCGCTTGCCATTCTCTCTGGGGGCCACAAGGTCGCCCATCAAGGCAAAAGCTCAGATATCTTCTCAGGGGGATGAGCTTGGGCGGAGTCACGGGACATGCTAACTGCGGAGCGTGGCATCCGGGAGCCAGTCCTGCCAGGAGGGCACAGCCTCAGAAGGAAGGGGTATCAGCCTGCTTGTAGGGTGTCTGCCCGCCAAGAGGAGAACCTGCATGTAGGTGGGAGTTTGCAGACACCAGGGAAATTGTGCTTTAAGATGATAAGCGTGCAAAGTGTAGAGCAGTGGGAAGCGCTGGGCCAGGTTGTGTCTGGGAGACCCTGACTGACAAGAGCAGGCCCAGGCCCAGCAGCTAAGCGGGGGAATGTGCAAATTGGGCAGAGAAACTGCTATGAACACACTCGCAAGACAGTAAACTTCTCAGCTCGCCTATCTTCTCTCATATCTCACGGCCTGCATGCTCTAGGCAATTACTGGCCCTCAGCGTGGGCAGACTGTTTTTAAACTTGCATCACAGGCAAATCCTCACTCCCTTAGCCCAAAGCAGCTGCCCAATTTAGCATGTGTTTTATCTAAATTTCAGGATGCTAGCTTTGTTTTCATAGACGAATAGGAACAGTATTTTTGGCAGTTCTGCTAATTCATCTTTGTTAAAGTACAGGCAGCCATCCCCGCCCCCGCCGCTTTCCCAGAGAATTCTTCCCTTTCTCTCTTGTGCCCCTTTGGTGAGGTCCTTGAGTGTGAGGCCTTGTGTCAAATAGCAAGACAGGGGTCCCAGAGCCTGGCTACCCGTCCCACTAACAGGGAACATTCTGAATGATCACGGAGGATATATTTTGCACCTGGTGAAACTGAGGCCCCCAGTATGACGGGTTGGACCACCCCAAGGGAGCCCAGGTCTGGAAGCATCATATGGTCAGAACCTTTGCACCCTGGGGGACTCAGGTCATCGTCAGAGCCCTCCCTTAAGTGAAATAAGTCAATCCGAGAAAGACAATTATCATATGATCTCCCTGATATGAGGAGTTTGAGAGGCAACGTGGGGGGCTTAGGGGTAGGGAAGGAAAAAATGAAACAAGATGGGATCAGGAGGGAAACAAACCATAAGAGACTCTTGATCTCACAAAACTAACTGAGGGTTGCTGGGGGTAGGGGGGTAGGGAGAGGGTTGTGGACATTGGGGAGGGTATGTGTTATGGTGAGTGCTGTGAAGTGTGTAAACCTGGCGATTCACAGACCTGCACCCTGGGGCTAATAATACATTATATGTTAATAAAAATTAAAAAAAATAACATGGCTTTTTCAACAATCAGGGGATCCCGTACAATCTGGTTTGCATTGTTTTGAGGGGGTTGGTGAAGTAAGTGGACACAAACATGAGTCACTGGGCTTTTTTTACGTAAGCCTCAGAGTTGGGGTCAGCTGCTGCCCAAGTGTGAGCTCATCATTTTCCCTCCCCCGAGCCCTACCATCTTCCCCTCTGCCCCAGCTGCCTCTTCGACTAAACCCATACAACATGGCTCAGGTCCACAAACGTGTGTGGAGCACACTCCCTTGCTGAGCTGGGCTGTGCTGAGCAGCATCTGTCCTGGACACGGTGGTGTGGCTAACCTTCAGTTCCCAGCTCCAGGCACGTCCTTCTGCTGGGAGCCCCTAAAAGCATTTCAGTGTAGCTCCTTTCTCCCAGGGCTTGACTCTCTGATACAGTGAAGGGAGAGGTGAGTCACGTAAACTGCTGCGCATGCTGATACCTCTGCCCTCCCTACCAGGGCCATCTTGGATCAACCTCTGCACTGTCTCCCACGGAGCCAGGACGTGACCTCAGCCTCTGAGCAGCCATTGTAAATTCTTTGGAGCAGATGCCCTTGCAGAAGCCTCTTTACCATTTCTCTCTAGGAGCAGAGAGAAGAGCCCTGTGGGCTGTGGTGGTCTGAGGTTTCCTGGAAGAGGAAAACTATCTGGAGGATTAGAGAATGAGTGAACTTGAGAAGATCCTAAAGAGACTGGCATGGGTGACCTTGATTTGGGCCCACTCAGAGATGCCCTGGAGGCAATTGTAATTCTGCTCTTTTCTCTCCTTTATTTGGAAAACCAGGCTTTAGGGTGTAAGGAGAATATGTGTTTGGAGGTATAAGAACCAAATTACTTGCTTTCTGGGTTTTCCTGTTCAACCTTGAAACAGCATCTTTGTAGGTCAGAAGGAAAAGAAAGGCCCTAGGCAGCCCCCTGCCCCCAGAGGTCACCTGCAGAGACACCCCCACCAAAGGCTCAGTGTGTGTCGTCTGCCTGGGTTGTTCTCTGGCCTCTGGAGGGAGCAGGCCACAGGTGATGGGGACCTTCCTCCCTAGAGCAAAGCACACACAATAAGGGTGGGAGTTGGTGGGTGAAGACTGCAGCGTCCTCCCCTACCCCCACCATGGGACAATGTTAAGGTCTGTTCCCAGCAGGGTGTCTCCTAGGACAAAGGTGAGATGGAGCCTCAGCTGCCCATGAATGCCAGCAGCTCCTTCACCCCTCTTTGTCCTCATTCCTTTCCTCCCTAACTCCCTTCTGACCCTCCCCTAGGCTCCCCAGTCCTCTCCCGAATATATCGCCTGTCCCCCTGAGAGCTGCAGGCTACTCTTTAGGAGGAACACAAACTAAGACCAGGTATGATAAGGTTCTCTTCCCAATTTCCCCTAGGAAGAAAGCAGGAGGGACTTTGAGGACAAAGGCAGAGCTCAGACTGAACCAAACAGCACCGTGGAGCCTTCCCTGGGATCTCTGAGGGCTAAGCTGATTCTGAGCTAGAAGAGAATGAGGTGTTTGCCTCCTGGATCACTCCTGAATCTTCTGCCCTAGGCTTCAGAGGGGTTGGGTTGTTGGGCCCCACCCCTGGCAAGCTTGTGCTCCTGGAGGACAACCCTGGGGAAGGAACAGGACAGCTGCTCTGGGGAAGCACAACAAGGAGCCAGTCAGCCTGCTTTCCTCTCCTGGACCTCGGTGGCCAGATCACTGGGATGCCGGGTGGGTTTCTTTTATTCAGATTCTCAGCTCCTTATTCAAATCTAAAAAGAAGTGTTCTCACAGGAAGCGTGCCCTGGGGAAATTTTATGTCAAGGCCTTAGATCTGTGGCCCTTGGCTGTGAGGGCCATGATACAAAACCAACCTGTAGTTGTCTAAAACATCCCGGCCATGAGATTGAAAGGACAGTAAGGAGCTGTTCCAGGTTCAAGTGGGTCAAAGAGATGACAGCAAGGGACAACATAACCCAGGAGGTTCTCTGCCCTGGGGACATTATTGGCACAATTGTTGAAATCTATAAAAGGTCTGTAATTAGCTAATGGGTTTGTATTGGTCTTAATTTGCTGATTTTGATCATTTTTGAAGTGCGAGAATTTTCCTGTTTTCAGGGGACACATATTGAAGTATTTAGGGAAAACGGGGTGGGTGGAAGAGAGAGACAGAGGGAGAGGGAGAGGGGCTCATGACCCACTGGGGAGCGGAGGGGGCCCTCACCAAGCACCCTCCACTGAGAGCCATTAAAATGGACCCGAATACCAGGCAACAGTGGAATGGTGAGGGCAGGATTTTATTTTTTAAAGCTGCTCATGAATAGGATCCTGGAGTTCAGGGAGATAAATACCTCCTCCCACTCCAACCGGGGTTTCTGGCACAGGGTCGAGTACATTACAGCTCCCTGCTGTCCTGGCAGCGGGGAGGTGTATGTGGGCACAGGGCGGAGAACACTGCATTTTATTTTTGGTCTCATTAACCTTTATTGAAACCCCAGGCCTGTGAGAGAGACGCAATGGTTGGCGCAGCCTCAGAGTCCCGTGCCTCGTATCTGGGGCCCACACTGACTCAACTTGGGGGGCAGTTTGCTCATTCCCTTCCCAGAGGCCAAAGTGAGAGCAAAGGCAATGAGCACCTTGGGTCTGGGGAGAGCTCCACTCATCCCCACCAAGGCAGTTTACTTTCTGAATGTCCTCAGCTGAGGGCTTGAGAGAGACGTCAGAGTACAAACAAGCAGCAGGGCTGTGAATTCCGTAAGAAAGCAAGGCCCATTCTTTCCAAGGGCATCCCAGGGGGTGCAGGCACATTTCCCGCAGAGTTTACTGTCCCCTCCCATGTGGCACAGGGACCCCACTGAGGACGCTGGGGACCAAACCCCACAGTGCTAACGCTGATGGAGTCTGACTTCTGACTTACTCAGACCAGATCAACGAGGACATCACCACACAAGCCAGTGCCTGGACCCTACCAGAGGGCTGATGGCGATTTGCAACTTGCGATCCCTTCAAAGGAACTGGTTACCCCTCTTGGTAGGTGTAGGTTACTCTTTGTGACAGGGCTCAAATTTCTAGGTCATGTTTGTTCTAATTTAGCAATAACCAAAGTAATCCTACTAGGAAGGTGAATGTGATCCTGCGGACTTCTGGAGATTGAGAAATTCAGTTCTTGCAGATCTGGGAGACAGAGCTGTGGAAAGAGGACGTGCTCATCACCTGGAGTCTTGAAAGCCTTGGGGAAGATGGCCCTGCGGGGGCAGGCCCTGAGTGTCACACAGGGCCTTCTACATGCCCCCACCTCTCCACCCTAGCCATTACGGACTGTTTATCACAGGACCAGCACCTTGGGTGGCATCTCTGTAAGATGGGTATAATGCCAGCCTGGACCTGGCTGGGTGCTGTGAGGATTAGGTGCATTCATTCAGACAAAGGCCTGGCAGTGGTGCTGACTTGGGGTGAGCTCAGGGTGAGCTGTGTGCAGGCTCTGGTCCTGTCCGCAGGCGCGAGCGCACAGCCAGCCCCTCCCTTGGAGGGAGGCAGTGGTTTGAGTCCATCCATGGGAAGCTGTGCATGGATTCTCGAAGGAATAAACTAGCAGGAGCTGCCTTGTCATTCCTGGAGACCAACGACCTGCCTCCACGCCGGGGACCTCACCCTGCCACAGTGGAAGCTGGGTTCTGGAATAATGTGGGGGCTGCTCTCCCTACCCCACCACATGCCAGGGCCCACTCTCTGGGTTTCACACTGGGAAACCTGAGAGCTGTGAGTTGCTTTCTGCTAGCCTCTGTCTTTGGGACTACCTGGCTCCCCGAGAAGGTGCAGATCCCCCCGCAACTGGGAAGCTCTCTGTGATGCACTCTCTGCTGTCACACAGTCTGCTAATTACTGAGTCCCCCCAGGTACTCAGAACTGCCCTCATCTTTTCTAACGCCCCAGAGAGTGTCTGAGAATGTCTGTGAACTGCTTTCCCTCATCTCCCTGGCAAGCTTTGTCATTCTAGATGCAGCTCATGTCCTTTTTCATGGACTACTATGCCTGCTTCCTCAGAGCATCCCTGTAACATCAGTGCTAAGTACAGATAAGAACTTAAAAGTCACCTTAATTCCTGGTCCCCAAGCAGGGACCAATGTCCTGCGTAGGTCCTTCACCCACAGTGTACCAACCTTGGTGCTTTTGGCTGAGGGGTGACATAGTGCTCTCCCCAAATCTCGATGTTCAGAGCTTTATTGTATGGGTACAGGGCAGGTTAAGTATCTCTCCCTTTTGTACTGAGACAACAGACTGTTGGTAGAGCTGATGACATGAGATCATTTTTGTATGAATCCACTTTAAAACACCTATTCCCATGTCTAATTATGAAAATCACTTGTATCAGCTGAAGACCCCCTCCCTGGTCCAGGGAGGACAGCTGCCGAATGGGGCAAAGTTTCCCTTAACCTCCAGGTTCCTAGTTCTGGTCTGACCTCCAGCCTCAGCCTTTGCCCCTTTCTTTTATCTGCTAATTCCAGACTGCTCTGTCTTTCCCCTACTCACCTCAGCATGCACCATGCCTATCCCTCTTTCCTGGTCTTCCTCCAGGCTTCTTCTCTGCCTGGAAAGCTCCATCCCGCTTCTAACTTTGCAACCCCGCCCATCCTTTGAGGTTGACCTCCCATGTGCAGTCCACACCAACACTGACGGAGTGAATCCTTAAACCATGGTTACTCTTTCCTTCCTTCCTTCCTTCCATCCATCCTTCCTTCCTTCCTCTCTTCCTTCTCCCTTCTTCTTTCTTCTCTTCTCTTTTTTTTCCCCTCCCACCTCTCTTTGGCCGACCCCCACCCCCTTCAGAAAATACTTGTGGAGCACCAGTAGGTGGTACACCTACTACCAAGTACCAAGTACATGCTGCACACAGAGAAGCATGGCTGGGGCCCTGCCCTTGTGGAGCTTGTGGCTCATCTGGAAATGAAGTCACATCCAGCCAGGTGTGAAATACATACATCACATAGAGAAGTAGAACAGTGAAAAGTGGTCAGTGAGATGAAGGAAAAGAACCAGGTAAAATGTAATCACAGGACCTGGGTTTCCTGGAGGATCAAGGGTTTCCTGGAGGAAGGGCGGTTCAAGTTAGGTCCTGGAGGATGTGTACTGGTTAAATACTCAAAAGAGGAGCAGAGGACTTGAGGAAGGGTGATCCTAGCACATCCTTTCATGTCATTCATTCAGTCCTTTGCTCATTCATTTAATCACATGTCAGTGCTTACCATATGCCAGCAACATCAGAGGGCCTGTGAGAGGCTGGGGAGAAGGAGCTGGTGAACTTCAAACCAGTGCATGGTGAGGTTGGGCTGGCGATCAGATCTTGGCAGGCCTCACAGACCAAGTTAAGGGTTGGGGTCTTGATAGGAAGCACAGTAGGAAGACAGTCCATGGTTGTAAGTAGAGGCTTTTCAAGATCAGATTTATATTTTGAAAAATGTTTCCATGAGTTGAGTTTCAGAAGAGCAGACCCTGAAATAGTGAAAGTGTACAGGAAGGTTTTCAGGATCTTAGGTCTTGGATACTAGGATCTGGGGTCAACACCTGTGAAAGGAAGGGAAGGGAGGACTCTAGAATTGGGCGGAGGAGCTGGGCCTGGAACCATCCCCACTGAGAGCTCCAGACCTGGAGCTGTCCCACACTGGGGCTTTCATATGCCCATCAGACATTGCATGGAGGCTGTGCTTGCAAGGGCTGTGACTCTGGGTGAAGTGGCTGTCAGCTGATGTGTTTGGAAGGGCCTGACAGCAGCTCCACCAACAATGGTAATAAGTCCTGTACTTTCTCAGGAAAATCTGGCCAGTGCATCTCATCATCTTCCAGCAGACACTGACATTATAAATATACTAGCCTTGTCTCCTTTTTGACCATTTGTTTATCTGTGGTCACTAAATTCTCATGTAACATTTAATTATTGGTTGGTCTTCCTTCTCCCACCATTTAAATTTATTTCTCCTTCAGAGTATGGATCAGCTCTTTGGCTGAACTGTGGAATCCAGCCCACTGACCTCCATAACTCCTTGGTGACTGACATATTATATTTCTGATCAAAGGACCCAGATGACAGTTTGCAAACCCGTCATAACAGAGCCGCAGCCTTTGGGAATAGCTGCTTGCAATTACTTATCGAATGATGGATGTGGAACAAACCTTCCAGCAGTTTCTGAATAAGTTAATTTTTTTTTTTTTTAACAGTATGTTCTCCCTGTAAGCTGAAGAAAAATCTGTTGCAGGATCCTGGGCTGAGCTACTAGGCCCTTAGGTCTCTTTCTGTCCTCCTCTAGCTCCCTGGCCCAGGCCCTCTCTCCCCCCCTCCCCTTCTCCATGCTTGATGTTGTGATGGACATCAAGGAAAGCCATAAAGTCAATGGTGGAAAAATAAAAAGCTTAGCATGACTGTGTACAGTCAGCAGATAAGAAGGTATATCAGGACCCCACAGCACAGAATATCCTTTTCTTAGGTGGTTAATTTAGAATAACACTTTACAGGAAATACTTCTTTTTCAGGAGCTGATAAAGACCACCCCTCCCTCCCATGTTTGCTTTAATAACCATTACCTGGGGATTTATAGTTCTTTGTGCACACCATGACAAAAGCACTCTTCCATATTGTCACTTTCTAGTCATTTATTTTCGTCTCTCTTAAGCTGAGAGCTTGCTTTCTCTTGACCTGTTCTGGGACCCAGCACGTAACCAGGAAACAAGTCCTCAACACAGCAAGATCCAGAGTGACTCCTTAGGGAGGGCAATGCTCACCCCTATGAGTCTGGTGTTCAATGGTTGTCCTCAGGGCCCATGACTCTGAGGGATGGTTCTATAAGGGCATTTGGGATGGGAGACTGCAGCAGAGGGGGCAGTTTCTGCCCATGTGCTCCTGGCTCTCATTTTTTCTACACTTGTCGATGGCTTCCTGCCCTAAGAACCAGACTCTCTGTATGAGTGGTAGGCCAGAGGACCAGGAGTTAATGTCCTTGGGGAAGGTCCTCAATCAATTACAGGTGGGAATCATGGTTAAATACTAAGGTTCTCTGCCCCTCAAGTGGGACAACTCTGGGGCATGTTTTGAATTCTTCACCCTAGACCCCACATGGGATTAAATTCTAGTTGACCATGATGGAGACTCATTTGACACCTACCCTCTATTATCTTCCCTGTCCCTTCCCCCACCTCCTGCTGCTGCTTCCTGGGATCAGCTCCCAGACAAACCAGGATCTGCTGCTGGGGAGCCCAGCCCAAGACAGAGGGCTTTTTTGCATGGCATAGAAATGATGATCTGAATCTGTGCCGAAGACTAGAGGGCTTCGAGCTCATCCCACCCACCTTCCATCCACAGATGCCCATTTCATAAACTGTCGCTTGGTCCCTCCAGACTATTACTCCGACTTCCACAGGGAAAACATACAAAATCCACCCTCAATCTTGACACCCATTTGCACCATGTTATTCCATAACATGTAAACTGGAGGTGGGCGGACGTCATTCCCACCTCAAATCTGTACAAAATGCACCTTTGGGCTACTAGGTACATGTGCCTATATTCCAATGCATAATAAAATCCGATAACATACACTGTTCCCTTACCAAGAAACAACTTAACTATGTACTGAATTCCGTGGTTGAAACACTTATAATGTCATCTGAAGAAAAACAGAATAAGGGACAGGCTTTTTTTTGAGCTCAAGAAACGGACTCAATAGGGGAAAGAGTTAAAGTATTCACAAGAAATCCAGCAGGTGTCATCCCATATTCTGAACCTGAGAACACCCAGTAAATGCTGGGGGCTGCTGAATGTTAGCTCTGCCTGGGGTGGACTGGATAGACAGGGCGGGGGCAGGGGGAAGGGTGGTCTTGGGACCCTAACCATTTTTGTCCATTATGCTGCTAGCACATTTCAGGCAGGATTGAGGGTTGAGAGTCAGCTCCTGGTTCCTATTTTCTGCCCATGTCAGGATTTCCTTGCTCTGTAAATTGAATGTAGATCCTTAGATACTTGGAAAATTAGACCTAGGCAGGAGGTCAAGGCACCAGGGTCATTTAGCTTTGAGCAAAGAAGGCTGATGGGTGATCAGATGACATTTTCCAATAGGAAAAGTCTCATTGTACAGATGGTGACCAGCTGTTCCTTTCATGGAGGCAGGGTAGACATGGGGATTAGGTTTAAACAAAGACTGCTCAGATCGGAGGCTCTGTTGGCACTGGAGGGAGAACCCATGGGGACTTGTAATCTCCTTTCTGAGAGATGTGGGCTAATGAATAAGACTATTAATGTCTATCTTTTAGTTTTGTTAATAGAGTGTTCTCTGAGACAGACCCTAGCATTTTATGAAAGCTTATTACAGTATGCTGGGAAATACTTGTTAAACAGAGGATTTGAGGATATATATGTGCATGTTAAATTCAGGAAGTTTGCAGGATTGTGAATGCTTTTGAAGATATGAGCAAAGAAACCAGCACTTTCTCTTTTTCTATCTCTGAATTGCACCTGGCTTCTATCCTTGGTGACCCCGTTCAAGCTGCCGCTGCCTGTGTGTTTTAATATCTTTATGAGTCCCTCTTTTCTCCTGATGACTTTTAAAACAACCAGAGGGCAGGACTTAACAAAGCCAGGCCAGACCTGTGGGAATCCCTGTGTCCCACTGCTTAGAGAAGTGCTCACAGCTGCTAGATACTTATTAACAACTTTCATTTTATAATAGTGGCTAGGGAGAAATCTCACCAAAATTGTAACAAAAGCACATTTGTAACATTTACAACACTCTACCTAGTATACACTAGGGTCATTTAAAATTTTACCCTAATAAAGTAAGCTCAAAAAGGATATGATATGAAATTTATAAAATAAAGTTTATTCTGCAGAACATATCACAACAGAGACAAGAATGTTTGGATACAATGTCTCCAGTCGCCTCTCCTTGCTCTGTCTGCTGTAAGGGTCACAGTTGGGCTTCCAGAGAATAGACATGCATTGTGTTTCATTTTGTTATTATGCTTTTTCAACAGCTGTTGAAGACTCTGACCCACCATGATGTGAATTTTTCAACAAATAGAAAGAAACGGAAATTAAAGAAAATGACTTTTACTGCTTAAAAACAAAACTATAAATTGGTATTAGAAGAAAATAAAAACAAAATGTAAAGTTTTAGTGAGTATTAAAAAGATTTTTTTTTTTTTTTAAGGAGGGAAAGTGAGCTAGTAGAAGGCAAGGTGAGCCCAGCAGCCTCACCTATGATATGATAAAGATATAAAATTTCACTATTTTAAAGAATCAAAACTTAATTTTATAGTTCAGTATTTTTCTCATTGAGCTTAGTGCTATTTTTCCCTTTCAATAAGAACACTTTTCTCTTTATTTTTGCCAGCATCCAAAACTTCCAAGAATACCCACAAGAATACCCATGATTTTTTTTTTTTTTTTTTTTTTTTTTTTAGTTTCTCCTAAAACCTGTGGCAAAGAAATTGCTCACAATTCTATGACTGTAGTGGATACCCTAGAAGAGTTGGCTGCACTGTGTTCTTTTACCAGCTATGGAGATTTCAAAACAATCCAGCAGTAGAACAATAACTGAGAAAATCAACTCTCTGAGCTACCATCTGTCCTCTTCCAGCTCAGATTTTGCAAATATCTAGCTTAGAGAATCAAGGCGAGCAAGCCAATGTCTTTATGCAATCTACTTGAAAGCAAAAATGGCAAACATGCCAATTAATACTTTGTGAATACTGTTTATTTTGCCTTAACCTTCAGCTCATGGTTTGCTAGTGCTTATTCTTAGGGCAGCCCAGAGCTGGGCTTTCTTATTGATGAAATGCACACAGCAGTCACTGTAGGGCTTTCAGAGAAGGACTAAACCATCCTTTCCCCCCCGCAGGCTGAGCCCTTAACACCTCTTTATCACCTCATAGTGTTTCTAGCTGTATAGTACAGAAACCTAAGACTATTCTCTGAGCATTGAATGTTAGATATTGTCAGTTTGGAAAAGAAATAAACAAGCATGAACTTGTAACTTGACTTCCCTAAAAAAATTAAAATACTATATTCCTTAATCAACACACACCTTACAAGGTCTGAAACACTAGCAAATGATATTAATTCTATTGTGAACAGCAAGATCAAGATGGAAGGAGATCAAAATTTATTCCATGTGATTTAGATCTTTATCAGTTGGATTCTTAAGGTCTCACACTGCAGGTTTTGGTGTTGATAAAGTGGGTGTTTATTCTGTCTTAACTCCCTGCTCTGGGGGGTTGCATTCTGAGAAGCAACAGGATTTTGTTTAAACCCGTCTGCTTTACCCACCTTCAGAATGCAAACAAGGGACTGTTTTTCCTTTCTCTTTGTCCAGCAGCTGTGAGTTAGTCTCTAGGGCTTGTTCAGTTTGCTTTATAGAAGCCACAGACATACTTGGGACACATTCTCTTGCCAGACAGAACTGCTAGCACAAAACATGCTATAAACTGGGACATTAATTTTCCTTGAGAAGACAACTAAAATACTGAATCTCCTGATAGGAGATAGGAATAATCTTTAAAAATCTAATAAACAATTTATAAAAGTCAGAAAAACCACATGCAGAGGGCCAGCATTTTGTGTTTAGGAAAAAAATTCCCTGGTCTTGGCAGTGGGGAGACTTCAAAAGGGCTCCCTTTATCCAGAAGGATAAAAAATATGTCTTGTTTTGAAGGCAACAGGATCACTCACTTTTCCAAACCTTCATGAAATGATAGAAAATGGCTTTACGAAAGTAAACTCCAGCACATCTTCTATTTACCAAATTACCAATAGACCCACAGGGATTTTGGACAAAGAGCCGTGTCTTGTCATACATCACCCAGAAATGGAAAATTCTGCCTTTTGAGCATATTGCATGGTCTGCTTTGTGAAGCTACTTCCACTAAAATTCTTCTAGGCCCATGTCAGGGTTCACATATGAAGTGCAGGAAAATGTCCGCCTACGTAAGGGTTCACAGTAGACCTAAGGACCTTGCTTTTGGCCATTTATTTGCAACACCCCTTAAATAATTAAACTCTTATATTTGAAAAAGAGCTCCCTTAGGGGAACACTGACAAGCAACAGTTACTGTGCTTCTGAAGTGTAAGATACACAGATGATTGGAAGGTGCTCCCTTTTCTCCAGCACGACCCTCCCGTCCTCAGTATTCTTTCCTCATATTGGGGCCCTTTTACTTCCTGGCTCTTGTCTTAGTTTCCCTCAGCCCTTTCCTGTTGTCATTCTCCTCCTGTTTCTCTTTCCTTCCCTTTCCACTTCTACCCAGAAGGTGGAGCATTCTCTACGTGCTTCTGTGGAGATCACAGATGACACAAGGGAACTAGGGGCCTCTTCTCTTGGCACACACTCGTGGGTCTGGGAGATGGGGTCAGCCCCAGGATGACCACCAGGAGCTTCCGGTGGATTCTGTGGGTGATTCCGAACTGAGACCTGAACAGCGCTGGATGCCAGAAGGTTCCTAACAAGGAATGTAGGGAGGCTGGTGTGATCATACAATTTAAACTGGTGCTCTTAATAATTTAACCAGGAAAACAGTTTCATAAAGCTGGCAAGCCAGAGCCAAGTGGCACACAGAGGAGCTGGTGGATGGGAAGTAGCCCATGGTGTTAGAGAGAGCCCAGGAATGGGAGTTAGATAGGTGGCTCTGTCTCTAGCTCCCTCTCTGAGGACATTATTGACCAGAAGGAAATAATGCATGAAATCATGACAAAGAACTTTAGAGAAGTAAAAACATCATACTAACATAAGGCCCACTACTGAAACTGTTGCTGCAGCCAAGGCCAATGGTGGGACAGAGGCCAAGGGGAAGAAAGCTTTAGTCTTAGAAGTCACAGACATTATTCATAACGTGACTGAGGGTGTGATGCTGCAGGGCCAACCCAGGCTCAGCCGCTCACCACAGGGCAGGGCACAGAGTAAGCCCTTAATGTGTGTCTGTGGGGCACATGAAGGGCCAGAAGGCAAGGGTAGCAGCCTTCATCTTGTGTGCACTGAACACATACAAAGGTTCCATTGAATGCAGGAAAACATGAGATTGCACTGAGTTTGTTGTTCAAGCTACATATAAGAAAGAATTCTATCTAGATTACCTGGAAAATAGGCCCATCACATCCTCATCAACACTGAACAAGAGCAGGCTTTTACCAAGTGCAAACTGTGTGTGTGACAGGTGTGTGCCATCCTATATAACTTGGCAGAATGGGGTCATGGAGTCCAGGGACACGGGTGATCATAGCAGAGGTTATGAGCAGAAATGCTAGGCTCATTTCCATGTCCAGTTAAACAGTGTGACTCACAGGGCGACCTCCATGAGGAAATGACAAGACCAACTGCTGAGGAGGAAGCAGGGAGGTCAGCGTCTGTGGCCAGGGACAGGTCAGGAATCGAGGAAACAGATGAAAGAATCTCTCTCAGAGGCAAGCAGGAAGAAATGCAGATATTAATAAAATATTAAAAAAAGAAAAGGTGGGGGACACCTTGGTGGCTCAGTCAGTTAAGAGTCTGCCTTTGTTTCAGCTCATGATCCCAGAGACCTGGGATCAAGTCCTGCAAGGGGCTTCTTGCTCAGTGGGAATTCTACTTCTCCCTTTGCCTCTACCACTCCCCCTGCTCTCTCTTATGCTGTCTTTCTCAAATAAATAAATAAATAAAATATTTTTTTAAAAAGAAATTCATGTTGACACACGTGTGCACATACACAGGTGCATTCAGCTCATGTAACTGATAACTACTTCCTCTCACTTTCCTGAGAGGTATATATTTCTGTGCCCTAGTAGCCATGAAGTATAGGGAAAAGAGAACTGGAAGAACATACAGGTTACCTTCTATGACCTTGGGTCAAGGTTTCATGGTAGTTCATTTGGAATCAACTACTCAATTCCCTGAATTTTACAGATGAGAATACACACGAGCCAGATTCAGTTTCTCTCCTTCTTCTTTTTCTTCTTCTTCTTCTTCGTCTTCTTCTTCTTCAAGGTTTTATTTATTTCAGAGAGAGAAAGAAAGTGAGCATGGGCAGGAGGGAGGGGCATAGGGAGAGTGAGAAGTAGACTCCCCACTGAGCAGGGAGCCCAATGCGGGACTTGATCTCAGGACTCTAGGATCATGACCGGAGCTGAACAAAGGCAGTAGCTGAATCAACTGAGCCATCCAGGTGCCCTAGGATTCAGTTTATCTTCTAACATTTTGTGATTTGTGTCCTTACACATGATGTGGATCAAGGGGGCAACAAGCTCATGGCACCCTAGGCCAGCACCTGCCTTGCTTTGTCATACTGCTTGTTTCACTCTTCTTGTGTGCCGTGTGAGTCAGGGCTCATTTTCTCACTTCCCTTGGGGTTTCAGGTACACGAGTGAGGTTGAAGAGATCCACCAAACAGTGAATGGGAATGAGCCTCATTCTCTTTGTTCTCAACAGACCATGGTGGTTGAAAGGAAATATCCCTCTTATACTGCTGGTGGGAATGCACGTTGGTACAGCCACATTGGAAAACAGTGCGAAAATTCCTCAAAAATTTAAAAACAGGGCTGCCATATGACCCGGCAATTGCACTACTGAGCACAAACCAGTTTAATTAGTTTCTATAAAAAGGGGAAATATAGACACAGATACATGCAAAGGAAACACAAGGTACAGACACTAGGAGAAGGTGACCACTTAACCAGAGTGATACACTTGTAAGCCAAGGAATGCCAAGGATTGCTGACACACCCCCAAAGCTGGAACAGGCAAGGAAGGATTCTCCCCATCAGAGGGATCATTGCCCTACCCAACTTTGACTTTGGAATTCTGGCCTCCAGAGCTGAGAGAATAAAATTCTGCAGTTTTAAGTCACCCTGTTTTTGGTATTTGTTAAAGCAGCCATAACAAGCTAATATAGGCTGGTCTTAGGGTTTCTGTCCAGCCCTGAGTAGCTCTGTGCTGGCAAATCTAGGAGAGTGACCATCACCCAGATCAGCCTCAAGGAACAAAGACACCACAGGATATAGCCTCAGCTGTGTCCCTCTGGTTTGGAGGAGCACAGTTCATGAAGTCCAGGGAAAGCACAGGTTTTATGGATCGAGTGGTCAGGAAAGCGTCAGGTCTCTTCAGCACCAACCAAAACACTCACCCTCTGCCAGCAGGCTGCTTGCAGAGCCAGTCCCATATTTTGATTCCGCATACAGTGGCAACAGGGTGTGCCCATGTTTAGTTAATGTCCTATATTCCTTAATTACTTACTTAATTAATACATTATTTGGGCTGACTTCCTAAAATACTGTATGATATTAATTCTCTCTGTCTCAAATAAATAAATCAATCTTTAAAAAAAAAAGTAGAGACCAGGGTTCAAGTTACTTGCAAGGTATGCAACCTTAACAAAATGACCTCACCTCTCTAACAAATGTAAGCACAATATTTAAGGATATTATAAGAAACATTTGAAAACACTTTGGAAACTATGATATAAACACATATAAGCTGTATTTCTATATAGTTAGTGTACCATTATCATGTACAATATTCTCAGTTTTAGTTATTTTTATTCACCAACAATTCAATTTCAAAGGAAAAAGACATACCTTGCCAGTAGAGGAGGCAGCATTTTTGGGGGAAGTTAGAGGACCATGGAATGTACATCAATTGGTTCTTGGAGTTACATAGTTATTTTTGCTTCACCATGTATAAGAATGTGCAGCTCAAGAGGTTTCAGATCAATATTGTTTATTGTTTTTAGCATTGAACTTCTGCTAGGTCAAGACTGATAAGCATTTAGCTGTCTCAGCTCTTTCCAGGATCCTTAATTTCCTCCAGGTTTATGTGGTGCCTGTCAAATAAAACACACTTGACATCAAGTGTAAAAAGAAAGTTCATTTATTAAGATTTTATGCTTTGAACAAAACATTAATAATGGGAGAATCTTCCAGTCTCCTCTTTTCATTCTTCAGGGAAGGAACCATCTTGGAAGTGCAGCCCACACACTTGGATTCAGGACCAACAGATGAAATAGCATGAGTTCTTTGTAGTCCAATGGAGCCATGGCTACCACATTCATTTTTCAGGCAGATGTGAAGAGCATGATTGGATCTGAGCTGGTGTCATGTGAGATATGCCAAATATCCCAACCCTGGGTGCTTTGACTTTGACTTTGACTTTGTCCTGGGAATGTAAGACTTTAGTGCTCTGCTTCAGAAATGTGGAGAGTTAGATGTAGGGCAACACCCAACCACTGCCCAATTTGTTTCTTACTCCTTATTAGACATCTTGCAGAATGCTTGGAATTCCTTTGCTTGTCATGTTTTTTAACGGGGAAGAGACCAATCTGTTTCTTGTGTGCCATGTCCCCATCTCACACTGTCTCAAAGTATACATTAGCCCCCATTGTGACTGGTCACCAAGGGACCTTTAAGTGCCTCAGCCACCCCCATACCCACTTCCCCTTCCACACACTTGTGACCTACACATGTGACTCATGACTAAGATCTGTGAACATATCAGGTGTACATCTAAATCTAGATATTTATAATCATATTTAAGAAAAGGGTACCAGTACAAAACAGATGTTATAATCAGAGAGGTGTATGTGAGAGAAGAAACATTTCCTGAGCACCACTTGAGTGTACAAGCATGAATCGGCTCAACACACACTTGGGGTATAGAAAAACACATCTCTTTATTTATTTAAGCCAAATGAAATCTAGGTCTTGTCTAATATTTTCACTTTCCAAGATACATTCTTTGTCCTTGGGATTGCTCATGAGTCCTAGGAGTCTAGGGTCTTGGAAGGGACATTTCAGTCTGTGATTGTCATGGTGGCTACTGCTGGCAGCCTTTTCACCCCTTTCAACATCCCTGATGTCTTGAAGTGGCTCTTACTGGACCAAACAGTCATGGCTCATGATCTTTGCAATCAACCTGACCATGGTGGGATTGGGGCGCAGGCTGAAGTGTTCCCAGTTCTTACCAGCCCATGCAGCTGCCCTGATGCCTCTTCCTTCTTCAGCCTCACTAACAGAAAATGTACCATCTCTCTTTGGGCCTGTTTAGCTTTATTCCCTGGACTTCCAACAAAGGGAAAAATATTAATTCCTGCCACATGTAGAGACGGGACTTTAAGTGTAATGACAATGAGGAGTGGGGAAACCCCTCCTCTGTGTGATCCATAAGGTTCAAAAGCAAAATATGAGTGATAGTTTCAGCTCCAGTATGGAGAACCTGGAAGATGTCACTCCCACTTTCACAACAAGGAAAAGAAATAAAAAATGAAACAAACAAAAACAACCACCATTGGCATTTTTTGGACCCATAAGTGAACCAAGTTCATGGAGCAAACCCAGCATTCCAAACTCTGGAGAGACAGGCACATCCAGGAAGTCACAGCAGGGTCTGCTCATCTGAAGCAGATGCTGCTAGAGTCGTTAACTGGTAGGGACGTTTCAACGTTGATTTCGGTGAACTTCTGAGGCTGAGTGAGGACTAGTGTGAGAGCGAGAAATTCTCGGAAGAGCTCACTTGCAGTGAGGTCTCCATACCTTTTGTGGGTTTTACTTCCAGAAACCCCACCAGATTATTTCAGTGAAGAGCCAAAACAAAAAACAAACAAAAAAAAAACACTTCTTGTTTTTGTGGGGACTAGGAAAAAAAGGGACCAATCTGAAATACATGCATACCTTGTGTTATTGTGTTTCTCTGACACTGCAGGCTTTACAAACTGAAGATTTATAATGACCCTGCATTAAGCAGTAAGTCTAGCAGCACTATTTTTGCAAAAGCATTTGCTGACTTCATGTCTCTGCATCACATTTTGATAATTCTTGCAATATCTCATATGTACTCATCATTACTGTATTTGTGAAAATGATCTTTGATCAGTGGTTATGACTCACTGAAAGCTTAGATAATGGTTAGTATTTTTTAGCAACTGTTTTTTTTTAAATTTTTATTTATTTTTAAAATTTCTTCTCATTCTTCCAGAATTCATTGTTTATGCATCTCACACCCAGTGCTCCATGCAATACGTGCCCTCCACAATACCCACCACCAGGCTCACCCAACCTCCCACACCCCTCCCCTCCAAAACCCTCAGTTAGTTCCTCAGAGCAACTAAGTGTTTTTTAAATTAATGTGTGCACATTGTTATTTTAGACATAGGGTTATTGGACACTTAGTAGTATTATACAGTATTGTGTAAACATGACTTTTATCTATGTTGGGAAACCAAAATAGTTCATTTGACTCTCAGTAAAGACACAGACGAACTCAACAGCAGCATTAGTTACTTTGTGACCTTCTCCCTGGGGAGAAGGTAGAAGGAAGAGCACAGTGACTTGAACAGGGTTTCCTCATAGTTACTGACTATCTTTACATTTAAAGAAGCTGCAAATGCCAAGAAAGGATCATAGGGCAGGTCAAGGGCAAAGATTAGCCTGTTGTTGGATTGGAGGCCTATGGCTCATAGACTCAAGGGAGAATGACGGCTTCAGAACTTGCTTAATGACCTAACAAGCCCCAGGTGTATGGGTTTTCACAACACTCCCATCTATTCCCAGTGGACCACAATGGGTGTATCCAGGGATAATCACTTATAATTCTGAATGATGAAACTATTTTCTCTGCTCCAGAATACTCATTAAACAGAATTGCTGACTAAGCAGTGGATACTATTCAAAAGTCACAACATTATATCTCATTACCTGAAAATGAGTAACGCTGCCTAATCGATTCAATTAAATGAAAGGTAGTCAAAAGCTTGGGAGTTTATGGAAACTATAAGCAAATACATGCAGAATTTAGAAAATGATATAATTGAAATTGTACTTGGTCATGGCTGTTTCATAGCACAAAAAGAGACCCTGGAAATTGCAGTAAATGAATGTTTTTTCTCTCTTTTGCAGGATGGCACTACATCCATAAGGCCTCCCTATCCCCTAAGCCATACCCTCATCCTCTGACCTCCCGTTTTCCAGGGCTAATTGGTTCTTGGTCTTCATCCCTGAAGGAGCTGGCAACACCTTTGCCATTCAAACTGTGAATTCAGGGCTCATGTCTTCCCAGAATTATTCCTTGTGTCTGGGTTATCCCTCAGAAAGTGGAGGGGTTCCCTATATTCAAGGAAAGATGAAGTCCTTCATACAACAGACTCTTAATTACTCTATTTTTTTTTTTAAAGTACTTTGTTAAGGCATGCTGGCATGAAGTGACCTAGTCAATGTTGTTTGGGATATCTATTGAAGGATTTTCAAAAAGAAAGAAATGGAAATCTTGAGTAATGACATCAAAGTTGTGAGTATGTTTCTATTAGTGTTGGACACCAATGAGTACTTTAAAGATTGTTTTACAAAACCATTTCAATAAAGGGTAATATAGACAAGGTGAGGCCTAAGTGTTAGAGATGCTGGTAAAGAGTCTGAAAGATCATTTCAAATCATTTTAAATGGACTTAACATAGGACCTAGCAATTACACTCTTGGGCCTATGTTCCAGAAAATGAACATGTGTTCACAGAGAAATGTGTACACAAATGTTTTATTTATAGTGCCCCAAAGTAGAAATTACCAGTGTCCTTCAAGAAGGAAAAGGATAAATGTGGTTGATTCATGCCATGGAATCCCACTCAGCAACAAAGAGAAATAACTAAGGATATGGACAACAACTGGATGAAACTCAAGGAAATTCTGCTGAGTGAAAAAAGCCAATCTCAAAAGTTTATGTACCACAGGATTCCACTCATACAACATTTGTGAAAGAACAGAATTATAGAGATGGAGAACAGATTGTGGTTTCCAGAAGTTAAGGCTAGGGCATGTGGCTATAAAGGAGTTGGCCTGAGGGACCCAGCTAGTGGTGGTACAGGTAGGTATCTTGATGTGATGTTGGTTCTGTGAATGTGATAAAATTGTATAGACACACACACACACACACACACACACACACACACACGGGTACAGGTAAAACTGGTAGAATCTGAATAAGATCTATGATTGCACCAATGCCAAATTTCTGGGGTTGACTCTCTGCTGTAGTGGCTTAAATTGTCACTGCTGGAGGAAAGTGGAAGAGTCTGTGGGACATCATTGTACATTTCTTTGGCTGTTCCCATGAATCTAGATTTGTTTCAAAATAAAAAGTTTTTTTGAATGTATACATTAATACAGTATACATTAATATTTTAAGTAATATGTGACTTTAAATATGTAACTGTAAAAACAATTAATGAATAAAGTATAACAAACACACATTTGGCTATTTTATCTACATCCACAAAAAAAATCTTTTTGAAATATCTGCCCACTATGAAGATAGAAATCATGTGACATTGAGGATGGCCTCATATTTGGACAAAAATCATTAGGACTCCTCTTTGGTGCCCACAGCCCCCTGGGCATGATCTTCTCAACATGGAAAAATTACCTATAAACATCTCTTCCCACTATCTGTGAAGTTCTTTGATGTCAGAGTCATAGCATAAACAGGGGCAAAACTGGGTTTGCTCATACCTACCTTCACTCTTCCCCTCATTCATGCTCCCATCTATCCATTAATTAATGTGTTTGTCCCTTCATTCTTTTTTGTTTTTTTAATATCCTATTTATTTATTGGACAGAGAGAGAGAGACAATGAGAAAGGGAACACAAGCAGGGGGAGTGGGAGAGAAAGAAGCAGGGAGCCTGATGTGGGGCTCAATCCCAGCACCCTAGGATCATGACCTGAGCTGAAGGCAGGCACTGAATGGCTGAGCTTCCTAGGCACCCCGTGGTCCCTTCATTCTTTCAACAAACACTATGACCTATGACCATGTCCTATGCACTGGTACCTGTGTGCTGAGTGTATGAAGAACGAGCCAGGGAGACAAGATCCATGTCCTTTTTTGTTGATATCCTTGTGTGAGAGCTACAAAATAATTCATAAAAACACCAACCAAAAAGTAAATAAGCCAATGCATAAAATAATTTAGCACTCTGTGATTAGCACTCTGCAAATAAAAATGGAAAATTAGGATAAGGGTTAGTGAGAGAGTGGGGTGGGTGTGGGGAGGAAGGGATTTGCAGTCAGATGGTCTGCACAGTGAGAAGGCCTCTCTGTGGATGGCCCGTTTAGATTGAGGCCAGAAGACTGAGCAGGGCTAAGCAGTGCAAAGATGAATAGCATTTTAGGCAGAGAGCACAGCATGTGCAATGGCCCTGTAGTAGGAAACAGATGGGTGTGTTTAAGGAAGAAAACAATGGCCAGCATGCACAAAAGCAGTGGCCAGGGCTTGGGTCAAGGGAATGGGCATGGAGGAGCTTGAGAAAGCACCATCAGTATCTAGAATTGTCACAAAGTTAGGCATCTCTGAGGCTCCTATTGTATTGATTCTCAACATACCTACATGCTCATTTGTAGAACTACTCCCCCAATTTTGAAAAACAGGAAAGAACATTTTAAGGTTCAGAATCCAACACACTGAGAGTATTTACTCAACTCTGGATCTTCCAGAAGCATGTGGCTGTCTTTGGCCTAATTCAGGGTTGAAAACAAGAGGGTCTGCTTCCTAAGTCTCCAAACCCACTCCTGGTGGCTTAATGTTTTGGTGCTGCCCTCCAAAGTGATAAAGAACTCAAAACTCTAATGCTTCCTCCCACACTTTTCAACTTCTTAGTCAAGGAGGGCCGTGGACAAGAATGATACTGGCCATGGCATTGGGGCAGAAGCTGCCTGTGCTCTCCTATAAGCACTGACACTCAGGATTCCTGGGGGTCCCTTGCCTTTGGTGCACAGGGAAGTGTCCACTCTGTAGTCCACTCTTGTGGGGTCTTTTTTCCTTTGCTCATCCAGTGCCTGAGGAAGGCCAGGCCTGTCTTATGGGTACATGTGCCTTAAATGTGTGTCCTTCCTTCTCCCCATCTTGAAGCTATAAAGGAATCAGAGTGCAGAAGGCCCTTGTCTTCCTCTGTGAGATGATCTTAGTTGAAGGCCCCTCACCCCTTTTTACCAGTAGAAACACATTTAAGGTTACAATTAGGCTGTTCTGTGACATGAAGACAGGGCCCAGGGCCAGCCAGCTGCTCTCAGCTCTACCTAGAGTCACACAAGGGTATGTGTGGCTCACAGGAGAGCCTGTCCAGCTCAGGAGAGTTAGGAGTTCTGGACTGAAGTTTTTACTATTAACAAAGGGGATATATTGACCTAACTTTGTCTTCTCTGCAACTACAGAGAGAAGAGGAGAGGTTGAATTCTGTGTTTCATTTGCGGAGTGTAAGCAGCACTGGAGAGAAGTAGCACAGCCTCAGGAAGGGTTGGTGCAATTATACATCTGAAACCAAGAACCTTCTCTGGTATCTCCGTCTTTGCCATCCCCACCACCTCCCATACTCTATCCACTTCTAAATCCAGTGAATGCTCTGTCCCAAGTAACTCTTAAATCTGTCCTCTGCAGACCATAGTCATAGTCACTTCCTAGCCAAAGCTGCCATTATTCCCAAGGAATAATGGACCACAACACATTCCTAAGGGGGACACATTCCATCCTCCCTCCCAGTTCAGTGGTTTCCCATTTTCCTATTGTGCCTAAGCTGGAAACAAAAGTCCTTAATATGGATGATAGTTTGGATAAAACCAGCCTTCTTCACCGGTGTGGGCCTCCTCATTCCGTCCCCCTTGCCACGCACACTGGTCTTCTCATAGGCCCTGGAGCTCACCACATTGTCTCCTGTCACAGGCCCTATACACATGTTGTTTCTTCTGGAAGGCTCACTTCTGTATCCCGTACAAACATCTCAGCCCAGCTTAATATTGCACATGTTAGAAGCCCAATCCTGAACTTCAGTTCCTCAAGAACTCCATCCCATATAGGCACTCTACTGCAGTTTAGACCAGTTTCCTTCCCACCACATGTAAGTAGCAATTGGATTAGTATTTGTCTCCACTAGGAGTGAAAGTTCCATGGGGAAAAAGGTCTCTCCTGCCTTGTTTCCTGCTGTGACCCCAGAGCCTGGGATAGCACCAAGCTCATGGAAGGAACACAATAAAATATGTGTGGAATGAATAAACAATGAATGGATTAGGGAATGTGGGACTTGGGTCGTACACATTCTCTCCTCCCTTTCTCTATCAAGCTCAGTGACCAGTATGATACCAAGCCTCCTAAGAATCACACTGTGTGGATTGCGAGCTATAAGACATGAAGAGACAACCTGCAAATATCTTGTAGAGGCAGGCCACTGAAAGAGGCCACAGCACTTGGGTCTTATCTAAACACTGCAGAAATCGAAAATATATAAATGGCAACGCCTCCAGAGCTTAGCTTTTTGTAGGCTACTATGCCATGTAACATTTCCAAAGTACTGTGCTGTATGGATAGATTACAGCTTTGGCAGCCTGTTGGTAGCATTTACCCATAGGAAGGGAGGACAGTCTGACAGTGACTGAAGGGCCCATCAGGGGCAAAACGATGGCTGAGACCAGCCTGGAGGTTCTGTGGGTTCATGTGTCCTACCCAACAAACTGTGTTCCCGCATAAAAAATACAACTGGCGAGCTGATGGGGAAAGGGGTTCATGTGTCCTACCCAACAAATTCTGTTCCCCAATAAAAAATACAACTGCCAAGCTGATGGGGAAAGGAAAACTCTCGAAATCTTTTTGACACCAAACGTGTGAGTCTTCTCACAAGCAATTCTCCAGTTCTGTGCAGACACCACCTGGGATTGTGTCTCTATCACGCATCTACACTGTAATGCAATTCTGACACTAACTACCCAGAATAAGCACAGAACTCACAGGTTCAAAAACTTAGTTGCATTGTCACAGACCAACATGAGTCCACTCCTTGGTGAGTCACAGAAACTGCAGCAGGTGAGCTATCACACAAAGAAAACTTTATTTTTGGCAAATAAGGAGATCACGGGGAATGGCTTCAAAAGTTGTGACTCCCCGAAAAGGGATGGATGTTTGTTTTTTATTATTGTTATGGTTAATTAGCCAACATATAATACATCAATAATTTTTGATGCGGTGTTTAGCTATTTATTAGTTGCATATAATACCCAGGACTAACAACACACATACCCTCCTCAATACCCATCACCTGGTCACTCCATTCACCCACACTTCTCCATTCTGTGACATTCAGTTTGCTTTTCGGAGTCCAGAGTCTTTCGTGGTGTGTCTCCCTCTCTGATTTCTTCCCTTTCAGTTTTCCCTCCCTTTCCATGTGGTCCTCCACACTATTCCTTATGTTCCACATATGAGTGAAACCATATGGTAATTATCTTTCTCTGCTTGCTTTATTTCACTTAGCCTAATCCCCTCCAGTTCCATCCATGTGGATGCAAATGGTGGGTATTCATCTTTTCTGATGGCTGAGTAATGGGTTCTTTGGATTAGGGTTGGGATGAATATTTCAATAAGGAAGACTTGTCATCATATGTAGAGGTGGGCATGAAGTCATGCATGTGCCTTAAGGAGACATACCTATATATACACTGCATATTATGTAACTGAGGCTGAGTCTCTTTCTTGGGTGGAGATTTTAGTATTATAATGAGATAAAGGGAACTGTTAGTCATTCAAGATGTCAGTCCATGGTCTTGGTAGGAGGTCTTGTCAGGGTGGTCCATCACCAGGCCAGTTTCGTTTGCCTGAATTAAGAGGTAATCCAGAAAGAAGAGCTTAAGCAAAAATTTAAGACAGAGGTTAGTGAGTACAAACTGTTGGGCTATAAAGGTCAGGTCTTAGGGTGACACCACAGGACTATCCCTCACTTCAGATGCCAATTAAAAGTAGTGGGTCCCCAGATTACCCATACTTTTGTCCAACTTAGCTACAAATGGGGATTCTCATGACTTTCTTTTCAGCTTTGATAATATTCTATAACAGCTCACAGAAATCAGGGGAACAATTTCTGTACTATTGCTGGTTTATGATAAAACATATTATAAAACATACAAATTGTTAAAAAGAAAACCCCAGGCCAATAAAAGCATTACTTAGGTTAAAGCCCCAAGTCACTAGACCAAAACTTATTAACTACCCTAATAGTAGTTTCAACCTCTTCCTGAAATGCAGTGTCCACTGCTTAGTCAGGAACTTCCTGGTCAACACAATGAGATAATCTGTCACATGGACCCTCTCTACTCCCAAAGGAAGATGAGGGAATCCACCTACAAAGACCCCTCTCTCCCAAAATGAAGGACACCTCATATTGGATTAGAGTTAGGATGAATATTTCAATAAGGAAATATTGCCTATTGAAATAATTGCACATTGCCCTGAAATAATCTTTTTCTTTTCCTGTTTATCAGTTCCTTACTCTGCCTTAAGAAAACAAACAAACAAACAAACAAACAGATCTTTCCCTCTTGTAGTTCATTTAGAGCTCTCCTCTACTGGCTAGATACCATGCTGCCTGATTAATGAATTGATTAATAAAGCCAATTAGATCTTTACAATCTATTCAGTTGAGTTTTTGTTATTTAACGCAATAAACAACCAGATGAAAAGGTGCACAGTGAGGTCAAGAAGGGTCCCAAACAAAAGGAGGTGTTGTCTCTGTGGAGTTTGGGGTATGTTTCCCTTTGAGCACACATAAGTGTGTTCCCAATCCAGAAACTCTCTGAACCCTATTGTATAGGGTTTTTTATTGAGGTCCCATTATGTAGGCATGATTTATTAAATCATTGGCCATTGATGATTCACTCAACCCACTGTCTAACTCCCTTACCAGGAGGCTGGAGGACAAGGCTATAACTTCCAACACTCTGACAACAAACCACCATCTTTCAGTAGTCACCAGCTCATTAGGATAAACTCAAGTATGGTTGAAAAGGGCTTATTATGAGTGACCAAAGATAGTCTTCTCACTCCCATCACTTAGGAAATTCCAAATATTTTGGCAGCTCATATGCTGGAAACCAGGGATTAGGACCAAAGATAAATTTCTTATTATATTAGAGTATCCCATTGGGAGAGGTTGTGTTAGGACTTCTAGTTTTCAAAAAAATAACCACCTTGAGGTAGCTTAAGTCAAAATGAATGTGTCTCTGAACCCAGTGTCACAGCTGATAATGGATCAGAGCCAAATGCCTGGCTGGCTGGACACTTCCTTCTGGCCATCTCAAACACTCTCTGTGATCTTAAAAAGCTTGGTAGTTATAAGACCATGACCCTGTTTCTTTTATTCAAGAGATCACTCAGATTGACAAGGAACCTGAGTTCAATCCTGAATTCCCAGAATAAGACCCTGATTAGTCTAACAGAGTGAAGGTGCACTCGGAGTCCAATGAACCATGGCTGGCATGGAGAGGTTATAATGAACTGAAATGTAAGGCTGTTGAGGCACACTCTGGGATGTTGGTGGAGAATCAATAAGCTAGTGGCATGTTGGACAAACATCCCAAGAGAAGCCTACAATATTACCTGCATTTTTGAATGAAAGTTTGGTACTGAATGATCAATAAGATTCAAAGGAGTAGGAAACTCAAAATGAGGAACACTGCCTTTTTGCTACCTGCCATATGGCTTGTTTCAGCTTACATCACAGATGCATTATCCACAGTACAAGACTGGAAGTCCTTGTGGTAAGAAACCACATTGTCTGGTTTTCTGACAAACGCCAAATATTCTACTGAGGCTCACAAATAAGCATCAATGACATCAGCACCATGGCTTTTTCATTACTGATACTAGTATGGAAGCTATCCTTCATGCCTTAAGTAATCCCCAAGTAATTAAAACAAGGTACAACCTAGTTGGAAAACCCATTTGTTTCACTGCTGGGGACTGCTGTAATGTGGAGAAGTGAGGCATATGAGAATGACGTATGTAAAGGTTCTTTAGAAGTAGAGAATATGAGACCTTCTCCATCCCTCCTGTTTTATTTGACTATAAATTAGATTTTATGAACCTAGCAGAGCCCATGTCCATCTGCATCCTCTTTCCATGAAGGATAGCACCAGCCCTGAAGCCAGAGAAACAGTGACAAGTTACCAGGAATCACAAGGAGTCTGAATTCTCAACAATTTAAATTTGAGGTGTCATGACATCACAGTAGCTGGACATGAAGCTGGAGTGGAGATGGGGAAGTCACACCTTGTGCCTTGTGTCCTACACCTGTCCACATGGCCTCTGTTGTCCCAATAATAAGCCTGCAGGTATTAAACTAGATCATGGAGCAGCAGGTAACTACTGAACCACCTAATGCAAGATACCATGAGAGATGTGCATTTTGTATGGTTCTGGCACAAAAATAGACACAGACCAGTGGGACAGAATTGAAAGCCCAGAAATAAACTCTCACATATATGGTCAACTAACATTTGACAAGGGAGCCAAGAATATTCAGTGGGGAAATGATAGTCTCTTTGATAAATGGTGCAGAAAAGACTGGAATTCACACACAGAAGAATGAAATTGGACCCCCTCTCTTATGCAGAGCAAAAAATTCTCCTAAAATGAATTAAAGACTCAAACAAGACCTAAAACCATAAAACGCAGAAGAAAACATCGGGAAAACCTCCTCGATATTGGTGTTGGCAATGATTTTTTTGTTTTGGATGTGACATCAGAAACACAAGCAATAAAAAACAAAACTTAACAAGTAGGACTAAATTAAACCAAAGAGTTTCTGCACAGCAAGAGAAACAAGAGAATGAAGAAACAGTCTATGGCATTGGAGAAAATATTTGCAAACCCTATATCTGATAAAGGGGTTAATATAAAAAATACATAAAGAACTCATACAATTCAAAAAGAAAAAAAAAAAGCCCTCCCCACAAAACGGCTAATATATCTTTTCCAAAGATATTATAAACGGCTAACAAGTACTTGGGACAATTTTTGTAACAATGTGTGGAGAGTGGATTCAATTATATATACTTTGGAGGAAAAAAATGTTTATTGTCTGTGGAACAACAACAAAAGCTGACTTAACCCTTTCAAGAAATGAAGGCCAGGCAGGGTTTGCTTATTTTCAGGATCAGAGAGCTTTTGGCCAGATCCCCTGGAAGCTCAGAAGCAATGCTGAAGCCCAAGGAGATGAACAGGAAAGGGCTGGGATGTGTGTGTGCATGGCTGTGGAATTGTATCCTGAACTTCTTTAAGGAGGAGCCACATTTCCTGAAACAGCCCGTCCCCATTATGACCTGAAGGAAAAGGGTGTGATCAATATCCTCTTTGAAAGGGATGGGAAAATGGCACCCTTCCCTGCACTCACACACTTTTTTCTGGCTCAGCAAGAAAGAGTGGGCCCTCCCAGCCTCTGCTCACCATCTGTGTCTGAAAAGGTGGAATTACTAGTTATATATCTATATGTATATATAGATATAGATATAGATATAGATATAGATAGGTAGATCTATACATAGATCTATATATAGATATAGATATCTCACAAGACAGATACACTCTGCTTCTGAGACTATTACTGTCTAAAGTTCAGAAAATTTCCTCAATTCTCTCTCATACCCAAGGCAGGCTTAAAACAGAAAAAATATTGGCAGAAAAGTGGTCAGAGAATGTATTCGGACAGGTCTAGAGTACCTGCAAGTGCTTAATGGAAGGAATGTGGATTCAGGATTTTTCTGGATTTGCACAGATAATTAAGGATTGAAAGGGCTCTGGGTGTTAGTTTATTTGTTCCCCAACAGCTAATGATCATTAATAAGTATATGAATGATAGCATTTGATCAAATTTTCTTTCCTTTTTTTTTTTAAGATTTTAGTTTTAAATAATCTTTCTACCCAATGTGAGGCTAGAACTCACAACCCCAAGACCAAGAGTCACACGCTCTATCAACTGAGCCAGACATACACTCTACCATTTGTCCTTTCTAAAAAGTTTAATTCCTATCATCCTACCTGTCTAGGCAGCTGATATTTATAAGGGCATTAGGAACAAACAAACCACTGGATAAATTCATAAAAAATTTGTTTCTCTGACATATCTGGAGGTTCAGTCAGTTAAGAATCTGACTTTGATTTTGACTTAGGTCCTGATCTCTGGGTTGTGAAATCAAGCCCTGGATTGGGTTCTGCAATGAGCATGGAGCCTGCTTGGGATTTTCTCTGCCCAACCCGCCCCTCCTGTCCCCCTCCCCCCAACTTGCTAACACTTGCTCTCTCCAAAAAAAAAAAAAAAAAAAAAGAGTTTCTCTTAAAGTGAATGTTAAGCATAATCATAGTCAAAGATTAAGATTTTTTTTCAAATAATAACAAGTGACTTAAAACAGCAATGTGATAGTCCAGATAAGATCAGGTTGGACCAAGAAATATAGATAAAAGGAAGATTAGAACCAAAAATAAGGAAAAGACAGAATGATTGGTAACAGGAACTTCTTTTTCATCTAAGAATATCTTTGGAATGCTCATGACAGAATTGATTAGAGTCACCTTTTTTAGTTATCTCATATCTTTATGTTTAAATTAATTGTATAGTGAAAAGCATGTGGCACATGTTTCCTTAATGTGACACTGCTAAATGGAAGATAAAGAATCAACTTAGCAGCAGAGTTTTGCTTTCTTTTCTTTTAAGAGAAAGGAGCATAACATTAATTGTAAACTTTGATTGCATCCCAATTTCAGGAACATAAAGAATGTGATGAAAAAGGGTGTGTATTGGAATCAGAGAGAATACAACAGCTTCCTCTCCGTAGCACAAGCTCACTAATGCTCTATTAAATTCAAACTACTCCAAATTAAGGAATATGTGACTTGTTTTTTCCTCTTCTGAGTATTGCCACAAGGACCCCAGTGTCCAGACTGGACACAAACAGGTAAGGAGAAACTCTTGCAGAATCTCATTTTTTCAAAGTCTAGTCACATCCGGGATTCTATCTAATTAGAAGGGGACAATAGTGATTTTCATGTTTGGACTCTTCATGCAGACGCCAGGAAACTGAATTGTTTAAAGGAGCTCAGAGTCATAAGTTATGAGTCCTACCCTGGTCATGTGTCTCTCAAGGTCTTGTAGCACCATCAACCTTCTCCCCATTGCCTTTGCCCTGTCTCCTCCCACCCTTACCCCTCATACTTTCAGTTATATAATTGTTCTGGAGACATTGTTACTGAAACATTTCCCTTAAATGGACTAGTCACTCAACTATATATAAATGTATAAAATGTACTCTCTCTCTCTCTCTCTCTCTCTCTATATATATATATATATATATATAAAAGATAATTAAATGGTACAAAATGTTTTGTTTTTTGTTTTATGGTTTTTTTTGCTTTGTTTTCTTTTTGATCTCATAGGCCACTTATGTATTTATTCCACAAGATCATATTATATGCACAAGATTCCTCAGAGCATAATAGAAAAGCAAAGGGGGAAAAACCCCACATGATTTTCCTAACACTAATTGATGCCTGGTCCTTTATTAACCTAACTAACCTAATTGCAAGAGGAGGGGGTGGACACAGGCCTGGGAGAAATGGTATGAATGTTTTGTCCTACACCCATAACATTCACTTGTTGAAATCCTAAGTGATAGTATTAGGATGTGGAGGCTTTGGGAGGTGCAGAGGTGGTGAGAGTTGAATCCTCATAAATAGGATTAGTGCTTTTATAAAAGAGATACCACAGGGCTCCCAAGCTTTTTCCACCACATACGACACAGTGAAAAGATAGCTGTCTATGAAGGAGGAACGGGGCCTTCATCAGAACATGACCAAACAGACACTTCGATCTTAGACTTCCAGCCTCCAGAACTGTGAGAAATAAATGTATGTTACTTATAAATTATCTAGTCTGTGGTATTTTGTTACAGAAGCCCAAATACACTAAGATGTTTAGATCCCTCTATTAGGACAGTATACTCATCCCCTAAATTCTGGGTGTGTTGAAATTCCCAACTCTTATGCACTGTCTAGCCCACGGTTTCCCCTTGGCACTAAATATCTGGAAGGTTAAATAGCTAATGGCTATCTGATATAGGAATACAATTCTAGGAATAAATTCAACTAAGGAGGTGAATGGAAATTTTATATTATATTGAAACTAAGATATTAAGGAAGGAAATTGAAGAAGACACAAATAAATGGAAAGACATTCCTTGGTTATGGATTGGAAGAATTAAAATTGTTAAAGTGTCCATACCACCAAGAACAGATTCAATGCAAAAGCTATCAAAATTCCAATGACATTTTTCACAGAAATAGAACAAGAAACCCTAAAATTTGTGTGGAACTACAAAAGACCCTGATTAGCCAAACCAATCATAAGAAAGAAGAACAAAGCTGGAGGCACGATGCTCCCTCATTTCAAACTATTATTACAAAGCTATGGTAATTAAAACAGTATGCTGTTGGCATAAAAACAGATACATAGATCAATGGAACATAATAGAGAGTCCAGAAATGAAATTACATGTACTTGTGGTCAATTAATTTATAACAAAGGAGACAGGAATATACAATGGGGAAAAGATAAGCTCTTCAGTAAGTGGTGTTGGGAGAATTAGAGAGCTACATACAAAAGAATAAAATTGGACACTATAGTACACCATACACAAAATTAACTAAAAATAATTAAAGATTTGCAAGTAAAATATGAAACCATAAAAATCCTAGAAGAAAACATAGGCAATAAACTTCCCGACATAGGTTTTGGTGATAATTTTTTTACTCTAATACCAAAAGCAAAAGAAACAAAACCAAAAATAAGCAAGTGGAACCACATTAAACTAAAAGTTCCTCCACAGCAAAGGAAACCATCAACAAAATGAAAAGGCAGCTTATTGAATGGGAGAAAAAAAATCATAACCTGATAAGCTAATATTCAAAATTTATAAAAAACTCCTACAACTCAATAGCAAAAAGACAATCTGATGAAAAAAAATGGGTAGAAGATCTGAACGGATCTTTTTTCCAAAGGAGACATACAGATGGCCAATAAGTTCATGAAAAAATTCTCAACATCCCTCATTATCAGAGAAATGCAAACTAAACCACAGTGAGATATAACCTTACATATGTCAGAATGGCTGTTATCAAAAAGGCAACAAATAACAAGCGTTGGTGTGGATATGGAGAAGAGGGAACCTTTGTGCATTCTTGTGGAAAATGTATATTGAGACAACTACTATGGAAAATAGTATGGGGGTTCTCATAATTTAAAAATAGAACTACTGTATGATCCAGCAATTCTTCTTCTGGTTATAGTCAAAGAAAACAAAACACAATTCAGAAAGATACATACATCTCCATGTTTCTTGTGGCATTATTTATAGTAGCCAAGGACTAAGTGAAAACAACTTAAGTGTTCATTGATGAATAAATAGATCAAGAAATTGTGTGTATCTATATTTCTATATTTATATCTATCTATCTATCTATCTTGTAATTTGCAGCAACAGGAATGGATTTCAAGGGTAATATGCTAAGTAAAATAAGTCAGTAAGAGAAAGACAAATATTGTATGATCTCTTACATGTGAATTCTTAAAAACAAAAAACAAAAGCATGCTCTTAGATACAGAGAACAGATTAGTGGTTGCAAGAGGAGGGGGTGGGGCACAGGCCTGGGAGAAACGGGGTAATTTATTTTCAAAGTTTAAATAAATTAATTAAATTAAACATAGTTTCCAAAGATGTGATTTAATTTTATTTCAAATCAGTACAATCCATAGTCAATTATCTTAAATTCCCACCTCTTACTGTTCAGTAATTATTTGCACTTATTATTATCATGTAAGAATTACCATGTACAGAAGACAATAATTATATAATAGTGAACAATGTTGAGGTTTGTTTGTTTGTTCTTCTGCCTGGCTTCTTTTCCTAAAAGAGTAAGCTTTCTGGTATGACATGTAAAGAATTTGAAAGTTATCACTCTATCTCTCAATAAAGAAAAAACTAAGCAAATTGAAAATTAATTCTTTTCTTAGATTTATCTGATGTGACAAATTACTGTCCCCAAAACTGTGGAGACAGGGAAATACAGAGAATCACAGCTTACTGGAAGCAGAAACCACCAATAGAAAAACTTAATCAGTAATCAACTAACTGCTGAAGAATGAATGCAGGTTCCTGGAGAAGCAACCTTGAGGGGACCCCACACTTTCATGAGTCTTACCTCCAAGAACTCCATCTGGTTCTCAGGGCTGAGATCAGAGAAAACTTCCCACCCACTCCCAGCAGGAGGAAGTAAGTAACCACAGGGAGAAAATGTGTGCAGGGCATTCTGTTGTCCTTACCAAAGAACTCCTTTAAGAAAAATGATTTGAGTCTAACCCAGTATGGATTAAGGGGAAATATCAATCTAATGCTTGGTGTCCTACTTAAGGGAAGAAAAAAAGATGAGAAGTATTGTGCAAGTCATAGGTCAGAGGCACGGACCTGCTAAAAGCCTGAGACTTAAATATACTACTTCCTCTCCCCTCACCTAATTCACCATGGTATCAGTAGGAACTCAGTATCATAACAGGAGATACAATTGAAAAAACTGCAAGTTTCAGATCTTATTTAAGAAAAAGTCTGTAGGCAAACCTAAAGACAAAGAGACAAAAAAAAAAAAGAAAGAAAAAAGAAAAAAGAAAAGAAGAAAAAGAACACTAGAGGAAATTAAGCTTCTGATGTTGTCAAATATAGCAGATATAAACACAGCCTAACTACTAGCCAGTTAAGCAAAAACACCTCACAATAAAGGCCTATTTCTAGTTCTCAGTTTCTTTTACTCAATATATCATGTGATCTTCCAGAAAATTACAAGACATACTAAAAGACAAAACTGAACAAACACAAACAAAACAGCACAGTCTGAAGAGATAGTGCAATCATCAAAGCCAGACTCAATGATATATTGGATTGGAACTAGGGAATGGAGGATTGGAACTAGTATTGGAACTAAGGAATGTGAATTAACTATGGTAATATGCTAAGGGCTTTGATGGAAAAAGGACAACATGCAAGAACAGATGGGGAATGTAAGCAGAGAGATAGAAACTCCAAAAGGAAATGTTATAAACCAAAAGTACTCTAAGAGAAGCAAAGAATGCCTTTGGTGGACTTGTCAACACACTGAACACAGCCAAGGGAAAAAAAAAATCAGTAAGCTTGAATATATATCACCAGAAACTTTCCAAACTGAAAAATAAAGAAAAAAAAAAAAGAATAGAACATCCAAGGACTGTTGGATAATTTTAAAGGATGTACCTTTACATGTAATAGGAATATCAGCAGAAAAAATATATATATAAAAAGAAGAGAAAAAATATTTGAAGTATTAATGGCTGAGAATGTTCTGAGATAAACGACAGACACCAGCCACAGAATCAAGAATCCCAGAGAACACCAAGCCAAATAATACAAAAAAATCTACAATTAGACATACTATATTCAGAATACAGAAAATCAAAGACAAAGAAAATTTGAAAGAAGTCAGAGGGGGAAATAAAGCCACCATACCTACAAAGAAACGTGGAAAAGAGTTCTATCATATATATATATATATATATATATATATATATATATATATATTTTTTTTTTTTTTTTAACAGAACCTGTGCAATCCAGAAGAAAGTGGAGTGGATATTAGAAGTATTAAAAGGAAAAAAAAACACTAATATACAGTATTGTATCCAGTGAAATTATTCTTCATGAGTAAAGGAGAAATAAGCTTTCTTAGACAAACAAAAACAGTAATTCATCATGTTGACCTTTTGTTTAGGGAACTTGATATACTCATATCTTAATTTCAGGAGTATTTTGCTGTTGAATCTCAGGGATTTTCTACAGAGACTATCATGATCAGGTCATCTGTGAACAAAGATGGTTTCATTTTTCCCTTTACAGTCCATATATCTTTTATTTTTTTTTCTTGTCTTATTGTATTTGCTAGGACTTCCAGTATGATGCTTCCATATACTTCCTCTTTTCTCACACACTGTTTATCCAGTTGTTACCATCTTCCATTAATGTAGTATATTTTATAAAATTAATGAGCTAATATTGATACATTATTATTAACTAAAGTTCATATTAAAGCTCAGTCTTTTTGTTGTACAGCTCTGTGTGTTTTGACAAACACGCAATGTATGGATCCATAACTACAGTATCATATTGAATAGTTTTACTGCCCGAAAAATCCCCTGGACTCCACATACTCCTCCCTCCCTCTCTCCCCAGGCCCTCAACAATCTTCTTACTATCCCAGTGGTTTTGCCTTTTGTCCTATATTTGGAATCTTACACAATGTAGCCTTTCCAGACTGGTTTCTTTCACTTAGCAATATGCATTTAAGATTCCTCTATGTTTTTTGGTGGCTTGAGAGCTCATTTCTATTTATCCCTAAGTTATTTTCTATTGTATGGAAAGTATGTACTACATTGTATATAACACAGTTTGTTTATCCAATTACCTGTTGAAGGACATCTTGGTTGCTCCCAAGTTTTGACAATTATGAAGACACTGTAAATATTTATGTGCAGTTTTCTGTGTGGACATAAGTTTTCAACTCATTGGCTAACTGCCCAGAAGCATGATTGGTGTATGGTATGGTAAGTCTATGTTTAGCTTTGTAAGAAAATACCAAACTATCTTCCAAATTTACAATTTTGCATTCCCACCAGCCATAAATGAAAGCTCCTGTTACTCCACGTTCTCACTAGCATCTGGTGCTATCACTGTTTGAGATTTTAGCCAATCTAATAAGAGTGTAGTGTAGCATCCTGTTGTGGCAACTAATTGTTTTAAATTATAATTTTATAATGTTGTATGTTGAACATCTTTTCATATACTTATGTACCATCTTTGTAACATTTTTGGTGTGGTGTCTAATCAGATATTTTGTTTTCTCGTTGCTGAGTTTTAAAAAAGTACTTTGTGTATTTTGGATACAAGTCTTTTAACAGATATGTATTTTACAAATATTTTTCTTCCAGTCTGTGGCTTGACTTTTCATTCTTTTAACAGAGGCTTTTATAGAGCTGAAGTTTGTAATTTTAAGTCCAACCTATTAACTTTTTTTTCCACAAAAAATAATTGCCAATAGGTTTGGCTGACATCATAATTACCAAGAATAGGTTGCCCTAGATTTTCCTCTATGTTATCTTCGGAGAGTTTTAAAGTTAACATTTACATCTACAAAACATTTTGAGTTAATTTTTGTGAAAGACCTAAGGTCTGTGTCTAGATTTTTTTTTTTTTTTTTGCATGTGGATGGCCAGTTATACCAGCACCATTTGTTGAAAAGACTATTGACTCCATTGATATGCCTTTGATCCTTTGCAAACATCAGTTGACTTTATTTGTGTGGTTATTTTTCTGGGTTCTCTATCCCATTCCTCTGATCTATTTGTCTATTCTGTCACAAATATTATGCTGTCTTGATCACTGGGACTTTATCATAACTCTTAAAATCAGAAAATGTTAGCCTGTATAAACTTTAGAATAAGTATGTTGATATCCACAAAGTGACTTTCTGAGAATTGGACTGGGATTGCATTGAATCTATAGATCAATTTGTGAGAAACTGACATCTTAAAAATGTTAAATTTTCTTAATCATGAACATGAAATATCTCTCCATTTACTTAGATCTTCTATGATTTCTTTCATAAGCATTTTTGTAGTTTTCGTCATATAGATCTTGTACATATATGAATGCCTGTACACTATGTATTCATAATGGTTTGTTGTTAGAAGAATTCTATTCTATTTCTGAAAGAAATATTGAAAACTATGGTTTTAAAAATATTTCATAAAAATGTTACACAGCCCATTTTCTCTAACAGAAGTGAATGCCCTAAGAAGTTAATTTTCCGGGGTGCCTGGGTAGCTCAGTGGGTTAAAACCTCTGCCTTCAGCTCAGGTCATGATCCCAGGGTCCTGGGATTGAGCCCTACATCGGGCTCTCGGCTCCGCAGAGAGCCTGCTTCCTCCTTTCTCTCCCTGCCTGCCTCTCTTGCCTACTTGTAATCTCTGTCTGTCAAATAAATAAATAAAATCTTAAAAAAAAAAAGAAGTTAATTTTCCAGGAGTTTGAGAAGAAGGGAAGAGATGGGCAAATAGGTGGAACACGAGGAATTTTTAAGGCAGTGAAATCTTACTGTAAACTATTGTCTTTTAAAATAGAAATGTATCCATGTTTACTCATCAATTGTAAGAAATATATGACACTAATGCAAGACGTTAATAAATGAGAAAAGTATGAGGTGGGGAGGGTGTATGTGGGAATTCTCTGTACCTGTACAATTTTTTTTGTAAACCTAAGCTGTCTCTAAAAATAAAGTATGGGACACCTGGGTGGCTCAGTCTTTTAAATGTCTGACTCTTGATTTTGGCTCATGATCTTGGGGTCATGAAATCGAGCTCCACATAGGACTCTGCACTGGGTGTGGAGCCTGCTTAAGGTTCTCTCTTTCTTTGCCCTTTCCCTCTCGCCTATGCTCTCTCTCTTAGAAAGAAAGAAAGAAAGAAAGGAAGAAAGAAAGAAAGAAAGAAAGAAAGAAAGTTGGTTATTTTTTTTAAATCATCTGATCTTTTCTATTAGCTTTATCTGAGAATAGGATGTTTAGCCTAAAACTTAATTTTTTACATTTGAAATAAATCCCAATTACTATATAATCCTTTCTTTGTTAAGATTACTTCTTGTTTTATACATTGCAATAACAAAATGACCACAAGACATGAAAAGAGAAAGACCAACTCTTATTTTTCAGGCCAATTCCCATTAAATAATATAACAACAACAAAAAATGAGCATAAGGAATAACACGGAGGACATGTGGAGATGGAGAGGAGAAGGGAGTTGGGGAAATTGGAGGGGGAAACAAACCATGAGAGACTATGGACTCTGGGAAACAAACTGAGGGTTTTGGAGGGGAGAGGGTGGGGGGTTGGGTGAGCCTGGTGGTGGGTATTAAGGAGGGCACGTATTGCATGGAGCACTGGGTGTGGTCCATAAACAATGAATTTTGGAACACACACAAAAATTAAATTAAATTAAATTTTTAAAAAATGAGCATCATTTATGCAAAAGCTTATGTGCTTTATGGCTCTAAGCCCACAGAAAACGTGACTTATTCTATGAGCCAACATGCTCTTTGGAGTCTAATCCCTGAATTTAAAGTGGTGACCTACTTATTATTGCTTTATAGTGGGTTCAACAGGAACAGTTTCTTATATGGATGTCTTTCAACACTCCTCTCTTCTCCCCATCACTCCACCCACTCCTACACCCACCCTGAAGAGCTGCAGCTATCAGCGCAGGAGGAGTGGGAATGTCTAATTATAACCACAGAAAGTGGTTGGCAGCAGAGTGACAGTCCTTCCAGCAATGTGGCTTTGGCGGTCCAAGAGGACTCAAAGCTGACGCCAACTTTATTTACTTATGTCTCAAAGTTCAAAACAGTACATGGAAGGAACTATCACTACTGGAGTGGAGAAGGTTAATGTAAAAGAAAGTCTCTAAGCTCCTCTCTCCACCTGCACCATTGCCACTCCTGGGTACAAAGACCTGGATCAGGCAGAGTGCTCAGTTCAATGCACAATCCCAGCAAAGCTCCCATCACTCCATGCAGTGCCCTTGGCTTGGTTTCACTGATGGATGGTTTGATTAATTCATTCATTGTTTTACACCCACAACAAGAACAAAGACAAGTAAATCTTAGAAGGAAGCAGAGTGGTGATACTAGCCAAATCCCAGTAGCCTGGACAAAGGTGGAAATGGCAAATCAGATGGCAGCTGCAGTGTAAGCTTCTGGAAACTTCTGGAGCCTTAGAATAGCAGGAAGGGAAAACTCCTTAACAAGTCTATATTCTGTGCCTGTGTTTGCTTTAAGAAATTACCACACACTTCATGTCTTAGCATAGCATACATTGCAGGTTTGTAGTTCAGAGGTGCAAAATACGTCTCACTGAGCTAAAATCCAGACGTCAGCAGGACTGCATTCTTTTCTGAAGTTTCTGGAGAGGAATCATTTTCCTTGGTATTTCTGGCCTCTAGAGGCCTCCCACATTTTTTTTTTTTTTTTTTTTTTTTTGGCCCATAGCACTCTTTCCCCATCTTCAAAATCAGCAACACTGGGTTGAGATCTTCTTAGGCTGCATCACTCTGACCTCACCCTCTTTTTTTTCCTGAATTTAAGCACTCTTGTGTTTATACTGTGTTCACTTAGATAACCCAGGATAATCTTCATATTTTTAGCAATCTTAATTCCATCTGCTACCTGAGTTCTTATTTGCCGTGTAATATAACATGTTTATAGGATTTGGGGATTAATGTGTGGACATCTCTGAGGGGGGGGTTATTATTCTGCCTTCCACAAAGCTCTTTAAGAATCAACAGTTGAGCTAACAGGATCTCTGTTAACCCCCACACAGGAATCTAGCTTAATCTAATATGATGAAAAAGAGAATGTAAGTGTCTCAAAAGGCTGCCTAACTAAAGCAAAGTGGGAAAGTAGCAGGGGAACTGAATTATTCCTGAGCCCTACCACCATAAGTTCATGGCAAGCAACCTGTCAGTATTTTGTTTTTCCTATAGGATCTGGTAGGTATCATATAAGTATTTTCCCAGAATGGCTGTGAAAATAGAAAGGGCTGAAACTCAGAGTACTTGGGTCCCAACTGACCAGTGTGTCCCTGACAATTAATGACAGAGAGCTGAGACACTATCTGTGGTGGATATAGGATCAGCTTGGCCTGTTTGTCTTAAAGACTAAAACCCACTATATGGAACTATATCCATATGGTTGTTTCTAAGGGAGAGTGGGGGATGGTAAGGAGGGAGATAGCACATGGAGAAGACACAGAAACAGGAGCCAGAGAATGTCAAAGCTGACCAAGACAACTCCCATTCTTCAGCTGTTGTCTCAAGTTTGTACCTCCAGAAACAGACTTTGAAACAAATACTTAAAAGTGAGAAGTTTTTGGAGGTGATTCCAGCAAGCACACCTCAGGTAAGGGGAAGTGTGATACAGAAGGGGAGGCAGCCAACTTAGTGTACATTAGTAAGCAGGTCAGTATAGGAACCTGTGACTTTATCCCGTGGAGACATCTGGAAGATGGGGTAGAACATGGCTCAGAGTTATCTTATCTGAAGGTAGGGAAGCTGTGGCATTTATTGACCATCTTCCACTTTGCACTTATTGAAGTATCCTTTTCATTACTTTTGGTTTGCTCTTCATACAGGCTGAATATGCCTCCGTGGCCAGAAGAAGCAGGACGTTGTAGCATAGAACAATATGCATAAATGCTAAATATTGAGAAAATAAGAACAGGTCATCAATAGCAGGAGGAAAGATGGGGCACTGTGGGATATCTTCAAGCTAGGGAGGGTTAGAGGTGAGTTACAGACACAGAGAGTTCTAGATAAGGGGCTTGGGTTTTTCTCTAGGGACCTTTAAAAAGTTCTGGCCCAGTATGGTAATCAACATGCACATATGAATACCTAGATACTCTTTATATTTGTCTTTCATGTTCAGATACTATATAAAGATAGGGACTGAATAAAGGCTCACTGTCATGTATCTCCTGGGAGAGTATGTATGGAACCTTCCCCTGCAAACATAGTCTGACAATTTTTATGGTAATGACTCCTTATTACTGAACACTGGAAGGAGAAATGGAGACAGACATTCCAGGGATGGGATATAAACTGCCATCAGAATAAGCAATGCAGAATAGAAGAGAACAATATTAACCTTCTGCAGAGAAGTCTAAGCTTATCAAGGACTTGCAAGAGCCCATTAAGGATGTGTTAATTAAGAGCATAATATTGGAATCCTACAGCATTTAATACTATTTGAGCCTCCGTTTTTGTGGAATCTAGCCAGTACAGACTTCCTAGTATGGGCTAAGGTAGATTAGTACATTTCAGCTTGGCTTTAGTAGACCTTGGACTGTTGCTAAGGAGTCAAAAGCTTGTACTTGTTGCTAAGGAGTCAGGAGTCAATATTAAGTAGAGGACTTAGGGAGTCCCCTTGGCTGATGAGAATTAAGACACAAATTGCCTTCATTTCCCTGTTGGGCATTAGCAATTTATAAAGAGGCCTGGAGGCAAAAGAAAAGGTTAATGAGGATGTGAAATACATAGCAGCATTTGTTTATTTAGACGAGATAATTATTTTCCATGATAGCAGAAAAACAGAAGCAAGGTCCTTTGGATGTCTTGTGTCCCAGAGAAAACAGTTTAAAGTTGTCCTTGGATATGTATTCATACATTCCTGAACTACTATTCATATAGTGGATACACAGGGTCCCCACCTGGAGAGAGTGTTGACCCTGAAAGTATTATCTATTATCAACAATGGTAGCCTCTAATTAAACTATCAAAAATGGTGGCCTCAAGCCACCAATTGTAGGAAACTAAAAAATGCCTTAGGGTTTCTATAGATTTTCTGAAGACTACTCTTAGAGTACTAATCTCACAGAAGTTATAGCAGGGTTTCATTGGGAAGCTTGAACACCTCCAACAAAGAAGAGAAAGACCGCAGGGCAAGCAATACCTATTATCAACTGACCTCAATTATCAGGAAGTCCCCAAGAAGCTTTCCATCAGGACTGGGAGACTCTTCTACCTTCTCTTGAGTTTGGGCTGACCCTGAGTTAGGGGAGGTGATTAAAAAAAAAAGAAAAGGAGCCAGGGGTTATTGGTTGAAGTGTCCAGGATTATCTTCAAGCACTTAGGAATCCCACTGAACCCTTAGAACCAACTAGAACTCCTTAAACATGTCTTGTGCCACATGTTCCAACCCCAGCACACAAGCAGCAGAATCCACTGTGTCACTCCCAGAAAAGCATTCTCCATGGACTTCTGTGATGTACTACTGGTGAGGAATCAATTGTGGTTTCAGTGGTGGACTAAAAATGTCTATGATAAAACTTGAAAAATGCTGGAAGATTATTTTAAAATACACTTTTAAATGAATGGCAGCTCTTGCAAGAAAGTAAGCGCAATACTGTGATGGCAGAAATGAAGTGAAATCAGAAGTCCCAGGAGATTAGCAGGTGCTATAGCCATCAGCTGACTTGGGAAGTCTATTTTTCACAGGAAGCCCACAGCCTTCTGTTTTAACAGCTGCAAGCATTGGGGACAGCTCCTTGGAGACAGAGAACAAAGTAGGGAAAGTTGACTTTACAGATACCAAAGGATTATAAAGCCATAGTAATTTGAGTGAGGTTTTAGCATAGAGAGAAATCAACCAGTGGAAGAGTGAAGACTCAGACCCACACATGTATTCAATAAACTGTCTGGGACAATTGCATATCCAAGTGGAGAACAAGAATGCACACTGCTTCATGCCATGCACCTCATGGAATAGAGATTTAAATATAAAAGCATAATGTTATGCTTTGAGAAGTACATATACAAGTGTATCCTTGGGACTTCAAGGTCAGAAAGGGTTTCCTTAATAAATGTCAAAAACATGAACCAAAGGAAACAATAATGAAGCATTCAAATTCATTAAAACTGAGAGCTGCTCTTCATCAAAAGAACTCAAAGAAAGTGAAAAAGAAGTGTCATACAGATAAATGGCAATGGAGTAGGGGAAGGCGGGAGAGAAGAGAAGAATGCTCAGATCAGTAAGAAAAAGAGAAAACAGCCCAAAGAGAGAGTTGGGATTGGCATTTCATAGATGAAGAAACACAAATGGCAGGAAACATTAAAAATTCCCAATATCATTAGTTACCAGGGAAATACACAAATAAATTGCATTATACATATACTGTCTGGCAAAGTTATTTGATCACATCCGATATCTGGCAGGGCTATGGAGCAGCACGGAATGGTACAACAGAACAACAGTGCATTTCTGGATAGACTGTAAGTTAGGAGAATTTGGCACTATCTGGTAAAGTAAAACCGCACGTACTCTGCCGTTGAGCAATTTCACACAGGATCATCTGCGCTGGTGAAACAGGTCTACGTGCCCCAGATACGTGTTTAAGAATGCTCACAACAGCATTCTTCTCATAGCAAAAGCCCTGGGAGCAACCCAAATCTCCACGGACAGGAGGAGAAACAACTAACTTCAGGGTAGCAGATACCTCTGTGGGCGAGGTAGGAGTCAGGTCCAGGTAGTGCACTGGGGGTTACTGATGTTTCTTAAATTGGGTGGGGGGTATGCGGTTTTATTTCTGGGCTTTATGATATGCATATTATAATTGTGTGTATCAAACATTTCACAGCTAAAAAATTAGAGACATCTAATATGGGCTCATCACTGAAGGTGTGGGGAGACCAAGAGTCAGAGTATAAACCCCAGTGTGAGAATTATCTTCCATTACTTGTAATGGAAGCCCTGCCCAAGTAGGCAGCTTAGCACCATTTCCATTTCCCACTGGAGTTACTCTCTTTAGAGCCTAAAGCTGTGTTGCTTATTCATTTTACACCTTGTCTTCAAGCCCACTTCATCTGAGGTCAGAAGGCACACACCCAGGCCCAGGTAATTCTTGGTTCAGTGACTCTTGTCAGGTCACCTGTGGGACGTTGAGGATTATGGGAAATACTTTAGCTCACTAAAATCTGGAAATTCAGAATTGTTCCCTGTCTCATCCATGAAGACCCACCACTAAGGGTATTTTCTCTGAACGTGTCCCTTGTCAGGAGGCTGGGGACACTTCCTCTGGGCAGATGAGAGAGTGGAGTCAGCCTCTGATCCCTCCAGGGCTGACACTTCTGCAGGGTGCCTCCATGACCTTAGGTGCATGCCCAGATCCAGTGGGGAAGCTGAGCAACCCACCCAGCCCCAGCCTCCTTTGCCTGGCCTTCAGGGACTTGGAGGATGATGTCCACTTGTACTTTCTCTGCTTGTCTCAAATAATCCTCAAGAGAAAGTTTTGCAGAGAGGGTCTTTGTCATCATCATGATGACATTTGAGTTGCAAAGAATTTCTTTTGTTAACACAAAAACAATTGCCAGGGAGAAAAAATAAATTGATGGGTGGGGGCCTTCCTAGCCTCAACACACACACACACACAAGTTCGCACCCACACATGCACACCAGAGAGCCTATGGAGCTAGACATACATCACTCATCCTAACAAGAAAACACAAAGGTCTTTGATTCTCAAGTTAAAAATCTCACCCGGGGTGGAGGAAGAAGGGACAAAGTAAACTGTCTAAGGCTGAGTGCCCCCATGTCTTCATGTCCACTCCAAGTCCTCAGAGGATTCATAAGGATTTTTGAGGTCTGGCTACTCACTTCTCTCGTCTCATCTCCCCTTGCCTGGCACCTACCAGCTGTGCTTCAGCCACGCTTTCCATTCCTTCATGTTTTGTTTTGCCTCGGAGTCTCTCACAAATAGATTCCTCAGAGAGAAGTCCAGAACATTCTCCTCCCTTACCCAGCCCCCAGTCCCACAGCCCAACACTGTGTGGCTTCAGTTTCCCTTTACCTTTTACTGTGTCCTCCACCCACATCTCCCTCAGAATTAAACACTCATTTGGCCTCAGCCAGTGAAATCTGAAGTCCCCTGACCATGTTACTTATATAAACACAGGTCTGCTACACTACGCTGTGTCTTCAGAGGTCCTACGAGTCCCTGGGGTCATTACCCCACACGACTGACAGGGAGGGCTCTTGGAATTGGACGCTGCCAAGTGGAAGAATGGGCACAGTCACAATCTGCCGCTTTGCCAGACAAGAAATGAAGACACGATTTCCCAGTTGTTTGCCATGCAAGCCACCTTGCCAGAACTCCCTGGGACGTGGGATAAGCATTTTTACCAGTGGCTTCCACAAGGCATATTAGGAAAGAGAACCCAGGGTACGCAGTAGCAAAAACCAAGCCATTTGCATTCAGTGAACCCACTGTGAGACTATCACCACGTCCTCCAGTCTTAGACTGCCATGATGGACATGTGATGGAGTGTGTGACAAAACAGCCAGCTGGTCCTCTGCAAAGGCTGATGCTGAGTATACAGCATGTATCTCTAGGAGTTTGTGGTTTCTAGCTGCAGAGATAGCTGTTAGTTTCCCTCATTCCCTATGGAACAAAACAAACCAAAACAAAAATGGCAACAATGCCAAAGAATTGACTTTCCTGAGTTCCTATCTTTAAAAACACCTACATTGGTTTGTAGCAGGGATAGACCAGGGACTTCCGAGACTTCATGAATCGCAGTCCTGGGAGTTAAAGCACCCTTTTATGCTAAATCCATACCTGCTCTTCTCTTCACCTGTGTGTTACAGTTTGTTTATGTTCTGCTTTCTAAAGTGGCACAGAGCCCATGGATACCCTTTTATACAAGATAGTTCTAATAACTGAATTTCTCGTAAATCCCATGACTATTTTCCTTTCCAAAAAAATATTTTGTTTCTTTGGTCATTCTTTATGGGAATTGTTTCTTAGGCTGTTCACCAGTTTATTTTACAATCTCTCAAAAGGTACAACACCCCAACTCTCCAGCACATGCCCCAGGTGTGAACAAAGGACAGGTGTTCCCTTAAAATACCATGTTTGACAAGCTTCCAACCTGACTTATGGACATTGCAACCTTGCATGCTTAGATTTGCTTTGCTAGTTCACCCATTGCATGCATGTCTGCTCTCATCTGAGACTGAGGGTTTCCAAATCTGCATCCAAGTAAAAGAGAAAAAAAAATCCAATTCCCTGCATGAACCCCCAACACATGCTCTAAAATTCTTTCTCAATTATTTCTGGGTCCATGTCGACTCCTTCCCACTGAACTAACTGCACTGTGGCATTCCAGATCAAATCAATACTTTAATCAAAATTTAGATCAAACGGTGCAAGTTTTCACAGTGACATCCACACAAAGTGTATCAAGATGTGAATATTAAGTTGTCTGGGTTTCATAGCAGCACTTGGTTTAGATTCACTTCTTGCATCAGCATAGCTTGAGAAAAACAGATCCCCGGTAACGACACGTAAGTCACATTTCTGAGGGCATATGAGGAAAAGAGCTTTCACAGAAATAAGGAAAGAAACTTTGTTCCACTGCCCCAATCCTGCCCCTAGGCAAATGTTCACTCTTGCATCCACAACAAAGGACAGTGGGTAGGGAATTGTCAGGGTCTCCAAGCTGATCCATTTTTATTTTCTCCTTTTCCCTTCCACCTTGCTTAATCTCTCTCTGCAACATTTCTGTTCTAGACCAAGGTAAGAGGCGCTTTTTGCTTTCACAGATGCAGTGATTTTAAAGACCTGAACACAGTGAGCAGCCTTGGAAAAAAGCTCCAACAGGCAGGGGATGTCTATCTTCTATCGGCTAGGACAAGTTCCTGCTTCTTGTTGAAAGAGAGCATTGTCTTAATTCCAGTTTCCTAGAAGCCAATGGCTGTGACATAGGTTAGAATACAAGCAGTTTATTGTGAGGTGATGACAGGAAGTATTGATAAGACCATGGGGAAGAGACTGGGAAAGGAAAACAGCCAGTGGAGTGTTACCCTCAAGCGAATCAGCATGCTATGGAACTAAAGCTTCGTTCTGCTGGAGAAATCCGGGAACCAGGCTGCATCCACACCTTGGAACTGGTTGAGAGGGAGCTGCAGTATCTATCCACCACCTCCACTAGTCATTGGTTTGAGGGTAGCTCTTGGGCATCACTAATTCTCCAGCACTTCTAGCCTCTTGTGCTTGGGCAGGCCAGAAGTAGTCAGGCAAAGAAACACAGATGCTGGTAGTGGGAAGGGAGATGTGCTGTTCTGGATTTCCTCATCAGGGAGAGAGTAGAAAACAGACTGAGCTCATGGGATGCTGAGGGGATAAAGGAGATGGCACCTGTGATAGGTCAGCTCTTCAGCTACAGGGAACAAGCAGGGGATGAGTGTTCTGCGAGGTGTCTGCGTACTAGCTACATAACAAAAGCCAGAAGTCCACATCTTTCTCAAAACAAATGATTATACCTGCCTGATTCTTAATACACTTTCCTTCTTCCTCCCTTATTTCAAAGAAACCTCAAAATTCCTTGCCAGAAGCACACTAAATCCCATTTGCAACATTGCAAAAGATAGTTAAGATACCAGTCTTAAAGATTTTGGTCTGCCACAGTCTAATCAACTTAGCCATCTAATCTATCATAATGCAAAAACCTTTTTTTGGGGGGGGCAGTTTTCTATTCTTCCTAATTTTTAATACAGTGCTAAAATCACTACATTGCTACAATGTAAGTGCTAAGATAGCCCACCAAGCCCCATAGGAAAGTAAGGAGGATAGGTTGTCTTATATGTATTGATCAAGAAGAACTAAAAGAAACATGAGGGAAAAGAATAAAACCCAGGAATCCACACAAAACTGAATTTCTTCACTCTAATGAAAAATTCCAAATTTTGAAAATGGCAAGGTCAGTACAAAAGACATGGATCAGGACTTTAGTGGGGCAATTTGAAATTGCCATTAAGTGAAGCAGCACAAAAATCCTCATCTTTTTTTTTTTTTTAATTTTTAATGTTAGGCTTATTTCATCCTTCAGCTGTCTTCCAAGATCATTTAGACTGTCTTAAAGAAAACAAAAACCCCTTCTAACAGGCTATTATTATTTTTTTCTTCCAGCTGTTTCAGAAGCTGTGGCTGGAAGAACTCTTTGCCATTAACCATAAACATTAATTGGTCAGCCACTGCAAAAATCAAATAATTTTTTTTTCTGTTTGTAATTGGAAATGCTTGTGTTTAGCTAAAAGGATTTTCATGGAAATGAAGAAGACATTCAATCCAAGGAAAGATTATGGAATTGGTTTTATTGTGCTGCTCACTGGCTATATTTGCCTTGTTCTTTTTTTAAATGGTGGGGAGTATGGAGTTCTGGTTAACTGGCTTTCCTGATTAATTACACACCATAAATGAAACTATATTAAAGATCCTTCATGATGAAAACTCATCTGGAGAAAATTTGATTCTTCCTTGATGTTCCGGAAATGTTTATAATTAATACTAACCATTATGCGAATGGATTCTTAGATGTTGGTTATCTGAATGATAACTTGGAGTTTGGAAGAATTGTTTCTGATTGATGGATCATTGAAAGACCATAGATAACATATTGTTCTGATTTTTGTCTCCTGAAAGACTGTGCATTACTTATAGGTTGTCTTTAATTATATATGCTTTTTATGATTCACAACATCATTCCTTTTAATTTTCCATAATAATTATAAGTGAAGGGCTGGATGCATATTTGCCACAAGCATTGTATTATCATGATTTACTCTAAAAAGAAAAAGGTAGTAGAAGCAAAGGAAATCTTTTTAGTTACATCATAGAAGTCAAATCCCTCCCTGTGTCCGTCACAGTGACTGGTCATTTCTCTGATCTTGACACTATTATCAAACCCATTGGATCCCTGACCCACCCAGATTAGTGAAGGTTCATAAGTTGGGTCTTCCAGATCTCTCAGTCCTTGATTAGACCTTATTTTTATCTTCTCTTCATCTCCTTAATGTAAGTTCCAAAGTGAAGCTGTCTTTGCATGTGGTTTCCATTAGGACAGAAGGTGGGTCCTCCATGAGGGCTCTGTGGCTTGGGCACATCACCCACTGTCCATTCACTTCTGTCTGAAAGGATTTTTATGGGAATTAAGTGTTATGACACCAGAATGACACTTGGAATATTAGTATTATTTTTATCTACAGTAAAGAGTCTTATATTGACTTCCCCAGAAGTACACCCTAAGACCAGGGTATGGGAGCAAATGGCCTATTTGGGAGGTAGTCCCAGGAAGCATGGGTAGCAGAGTGAGGAAGTAAGAAAAGACAGGGAGTAGTCTACAGGTGAGTTGATGAGCAGCTACATCTGCAGGAAGCTGGGCTCAGTCCTGAGGGGGACCTCTGACAAAGTAGATAGGCCAGGCTTCAGAGTTGTCCCATCTCATGTTTGAGGAAGCTGGATTTTCTGTCTGACACTGGTTGTCACTGGTTGTCTCCCCTCCACCTTCATTTTTCCCTTCTTTCTCCTAATGTCCTCCATGTTATTCCATGTTATTCCTTATGTTCCACAAGTAAGCGAAACCATATGATAATTGACTTTCTCTGCCTGACTTATTTCACTTAGCATAATCTCCTCCAGTCCCACCATGTTGATGCAAAAGTTGAGTATTCATCCTTTCTGATGGCTGAGTAATATTCCTTTGGGTATATGGACCACATTTTATTTATCCATTCATCTGTTGAATCTGCTTTTTCTATAGTTTGGCTATTGTGGACATTGCTGCTATGAACACTGGGGTGCATATATAGTTTTCACTGCATCTGTATCTTTGGGGTAAATATCCAGTCGTGCAATTGCCAGGTCATGATAGCTCTATTTTTTTTTTAACTTTAATTTTATAAACTTATATTTTTTCCCCAGGGGTACAGGTCTGTGAATCGCCAGGTTTACACACTTCACAGCACTCACCATAGCACATACCCTCCCAAATGTCCATAATAACCCCACGCCCCCTCTCCCAACCCCCCTCCCCCCAGCAACCCTGTTTGTTTTGTGAGATTAAGAGTCACTTATGGTTTATCTCCCTCCCAATCCCATCTTGCTTCATTTACTCTTCTCCTACCCCCTTAACCCCCCATGTTGCATCTCCTCTGCCTCATATCAGGGAGATCATATGATAATTGTCTTTCTCTGATTGACTTATTTTGCTAAGCATGATACCCTCTAGTTCCATCCATGTCGTCGCAAATGGCAAGATTTCATTTCTTTTGATGGTTGCATAGTATTCCATTGTGTTTATATACCACATCTTCTTTATCCATTCGTCTGTTGATGGACATCTAGGTTCTTTCCATAGTTTGGCTATTGTAGACATTGCTGCTATAAACAATCGGGTGCACGTGCCCCTTCGGATCACTACGTTTGTATCTTTAGGGTAAATACCCAGCAGTGCAATTGCTGGGTCATAGGGTAGTTCTATTTTCAACATTTTGAGGAACCTCCATGCTGTTTTCCAGAGTGGTTGCAACAGCTTGCATTCCCACCAACAGTGTAGGAGGGTTCCCCTTTCTCCGCATCCTCACCAGCATCTGTCATTTCCTGACTTGTTAATTTTAGCCATTCTGACTGGTGTGAGGTGGTATCTCATTGTGGTTTTGATTTGTATTTCCCTGATTCCGAGTGATATGGAGCACTTTTTCATGTGTCTGTTGGCCATCTGGATGTCTTCTTTGCAGAAATGTCTGTTCATGTCTACTGCCCATTTCTTGATTGGATTATTTGTTCTTTGGGTGTTGAGTTTGCTAAGTTCTTTATAGATTCTGGACACTAGCCCTTTATCTGATATGTCGTTTGCAAGTATCTTCTCCCATTCTGTCAGTTGTCTTTTGGTTTTGTGAACTGTTTCCTTTGCTGTGCAAAAGCTTTTCATCTTGATAAAATCCCAATAGTTCATTTTTGCCCTTGCTTCCCTTGCCTTTGGTGATGTTCCTAGGAAGATGTTGCTGAGGCTGAGGTCGAAGAGGTTGCTGCCTGTTTTCTCCTCAAGGATTTTGATGGATTCCTTTCTCACATTGAGGTCCTTCATCCATTTTGAGTCTATTTTCATGTGTGGTGTAAGGAAATGATTCAATTTCATTTTTCTGCATGTGGCTGTCCAATTTTCCCAACACCATTTATTGAAGAGGCTGTCTTTTTTCCATTGGACATTCTTTCCTGCTTTGTCGAAGATTAGTTGACCATAGAGTTGAGGGTCTATTTCTGGGCTCTCTATTCTGTTCCATTGATCTATGTGTCTGTTTTTGTGCCAGTACCATGCTGTCTTGATGATGACAGCTTTGTAGTAGAGCTTGAAGTCTGGAATTGTGATGCCACCAACTTTGGCTTTCTTTTTCAATATTCCTTTGGCTATTCGAGTTCTTTTCTGGTTCCATATAAATTTTAGGATTATTTGTTCCATTTCTTTGAAAAAAATGGATGGTACTTTGATAGGAATTGCATTAAATGTGTAGATTGCTTTAGGTAGCATAGACATTTTCACAATATTTTTTCTTCCAATCCAGGAGCATGGAACATTTTTCCATTTCTTTGTGTCTTCCTCATTTCTTTCATGAGTACTTTATAGTTTTCTGTGTATAGATTCTTAGCCTCTTTGGTTAGGTTTATTCCTAGGTATCTTATAGTTTTGGGTGCAATTGTAAATGGGATTGACTCCTTAATTTCTCTTTCTTCTGTCTTGTTGTTGGTGTAGAGAAATGCAACTGATTTCTGTGCATTGATTTTATATCCTGACACTTTACTGAATTCCTGTACCAGTTCTAGCAGTTTTGGAGTGGAGTCTTTTGGGTTTTCCACATATAGTATCATATCATCTGCGAAGAGTGATCGTTTGACTTCTTCTTTGCCGATTTGGATGCCTTTAATTTCTTTTTGTTGTCTGATTGCTGAGGCTAGGACTTCTAGTACTATGTTGAATAGCAGTGGTGATAATGGACATCCCTGCCGTGTTCCTGACCTTAGCGGAAATGCTTTCAGTTTTTCTCCATTGAGATTGATATTTGCGATGGGTTTTTCATAGATGGCTTTGATAATATTGAGGTATGTGCCCTCTATCCCTACACTTTGAAGAGTTTTGATCAGGAAGGGATGCTGTACTTTGTCAGATGCTTTTTCAGCATCTATGGAGAGTATCATATGGTTCTTGTTCTTTCTTTTATTAATGTGTTGTATCACATTGATTGATTTGCGGATGTTGAACCAACCTTGCAGCCCTGGAATAAATCCCACTTGGTCGTGGTGAATAATCCTTTTAATGTACTGTTGAATCCTATTGCCTAGTATTTTGGTGAGAATTTTTGCATCTGTGTTCATCAAGGATATTGGTCTGTAGCTCTCTTTTTTGATGGGATCCTTGTCTGGTTTTGGGATCAAGGTGATGCTGGCCTCATAAAATGAGTTTGGAAGTTTTCCTTCCATTTCTATTTTTTGGAACAGTTTCAGGAGAATAGGAATTAGTTCTTCCTTAAATGTTTGGTAGAATTCCCCCGGGAAGCCGTCTGGCCCTGGGCTTTTGTTTGTTTGGAGATTTTTGATGACTGTTTCAATCTCCTTACTGGTTATGGGTCTGTTCAGGCTTTCTATTTCTTCCTGGTTCAGTTGTGCTAGTTTATATGTCTCTAGGAATGCATCCATTTCTTCCAGATTGTCAAATTTGTTGGCATAGAGTTGCTTATAGTATGTTCTTATAATTGATTGTATTTCTTTGGTGTTAGTTGTGATCTCTCCTCTTTCATTCATGATTTTATTTATTTGGGTCCTTTCTCTTTTCTTTTTGATAAGTCTGGCCAGGGGGTTATCAATCTTATTAATTCTTTCCAAGAACCAGCTCCTAGTTTCGTTGATTTGTTCTATTGTTTTTTTGGTTTCTATTTCATTGATTTCTGCTCTGATCTTTAAGATTTCTCTTCTCCTGCTGGGTTTAGGGTTTCTTTCTTGTTCTTTCTCCAGCTCCTTTAGGTGTAGGGTTAGGTTGTGTACCTGAGACCTTTCTTGTTTCTTGAGAAAGGCTTGTACCGCTATATATTTTCCTCTCAGGACTGCCTTTGTTGTGTCCCACAGATTTTGAACTGTTGTGTTTTCATTACCATTTGTTTCCATGAATTTTTTCAATTCTTCTTTAATTTCCTGGTTGACCCATTCATTCTTTAGAAGGATGCTGTTTAGTCTCCATGTATTTGGGTTCTTTGCAAATTTCCTCTTGTGATTGAGTTCTAGCTTCAGAGCATTGTGGTCTGAAAATATGCAGGGAATGATCCCAATCTTTTGATACCGGTTGAGACCTGATTTAGGACCGAGCATGTGATCTATTCTGGAGAATGTTCCATGGGTACTAGAGAAGAATGTGTATTCTGTTGCTTTGGGATGAAATGTTCTGAATAGATCTGTGATGTCCATCTGGTCCAGTGTGTCATTTAAGGCCTTTATTTCCTTCTTGATCTTTTGCTTGTGCCATCTGTCCATTTCAGTGAGGGGAGTGTTAAATTCCCCTACTATTATTGTATTATTGTTGATGTGTTTCTTTGATTTTGTTATTAATTGGTTTATATAGTTGGCTGCTCCCACGTTAGGGGCATAGATATTTACAATTGTTAGATCTTCTTGCTGGACAGATCCTTTGAGTATGATATAGTGTCCTTCCTCATCTCTTATTATAGTCTTTGGCTTAAAATCTAATTGATCTGATATAAGGATTGCCACTCCTCCTTTCTTCTGATGTCCATTAGCATGGTAAATTCTTTTCCACCCCCTCACTTTAAATCTGAAGGTGTCTTTGGGTTTAAAATGAGTTTCTTGTAGGCAACATATAGATGGGTTTTGTTTTTTTATCCATTCTGATACCCTGTGTCTTTTGATTGGGGCATTTAGCCCATTAACATTCAGGGTAACTATTGAGAGATATGAATTTAGTGCCATTGTATTGCCTGTAAGGTGACTGTTATTGTATATTGTTTCTGTTCCTTTCTGATCTACTAGTTTTAGGATCTCTCTTTGCTTAGAGGACCCCTTTCAATATTTCCTGTAGAGCTGGTTTGGTGTTTGCAAATTCTTTCAGTTTTTGTTTGTCCTGGAAGCTTTTAATCTCTCCTTCTATTTTCAATGATAGCCTAGCTGGATATAGTATTCTTGGCTGCATGTTTTTCTCGTTTAGTACTCTAAATATATCATGCCAGCTCTTTCTGGCCTGCCAGGTCTCTGTGGATAAGTCTGCTGCCAATCTAATATTTTTACCATTGTATGTTACAGACTTCTTTTCCCAGGCTGCTTTCAGGATTTTCTCTTTGTCACTAAGACTTGTAAATTTTACTATTAGGTGATGGGGTGTGGACCTATTCTTATTGATTTTGAGGGGGGTTCTCTGAACCTCCTGGATTTTGATGTTTGTTCCCTTTGCCATATTGGGGAAATTCTCTCCAATAATTCTCTCCAATATACCTTCTGCTCCCCTCTCTCTTTCTTCTTCTTCTGGAATCCCAATTATTCTAATGTTGTTTCGTCTTATGGTGTCACTTATCTCTCGAATTCTGCCCTCGTGGTCCAGTAGCTGTTTGTCCCTCTTTTGCTCAGCTTCTTTATTCTCTGTCATTTGGTCTTCTATATCGCTAATTCTTTCTTCTGCCTCATTTATCCTAGCAGTGAGAGCCTCCATTTTTTATTGCACCTCATTAATAGCTTTTTTTATTTCAACTTGATTAGATTGTAGTTCTTTTATTTCTCCAGAAAGGGCTTTTATATCTCCCGAGAGGGTTTCTCTAATATCTTCCATGCCTTTTTCGAGCCCGTCCAGAACCTTGAGAATCATCATTCTGAACTCTAGATCTGACATATTACCAATGTCTGTATTGATTAGGTCTCTAGCCTTTGGTACTGCCTCTTGTTCTTTTTTTTGTGGTGAATTTTTCCGCCTTGTCATTTTGTCCAGATAAGAGTATATGAAGGAACAATTAAAATACTAAAAGGGTGGCAACAACCCCAGGAAAATGTGCTTTAGCCAAATCAGAAGAGATCCCAAATCATGAGGGGGTGGAGAAGGGGATATAAAGAGGTTCAGAAAGAAAAAAAAAATAAAAAATGAAAAAAAGAAAAAAGAAACAAATAAAAAAAGAAAACCAATAATGAAAAAATATAAAATGGAAAATATATATATATATATATACATATATTAGATAAACTAAAAATAACCTTTAAAAAGAAAAGGGTAAAAGTTAAAAAAATTTAGGAGAAGAAGAGAAAAAAAATTGAAAAAGAAAAAAAAATTAAATTAACTGCAAGGCTAAAGAATCATGGGGAGAAAGCCATGAGTTCTGTGCTTTGCTTTCTCCTCCTCTGGAATTCCGCTGCTCTCCTTGGTATTGAAACTGCACTCCTTGGTAGGTGAACTTGGTCCCGGGCGTTTCTTGTTGATCTTCTGGGGGAGGGGCCTGTTGTAGTGATTCTCAAGTGTCTTTGCCCCAGGCAGAATTGCACCGCCCTTACCAGGGGCCGGGCTGAGTAATCCGCTCGGGTTTGCTTTCGGGAGCTTTTGTTCCCTGAGCGCTTTCCGTAGAGTTCCGGAGGACGGGAATGAGGATGGCGGCCTCCCAGTCTCCGGCCTGGAGGAGCCGAGAGTCTGGGGCCCCACTCCTCAGTGCGCCCCCAGAGAACAGCGCCCAATTGCTCCCGTCACCCTGGCCTCCGGCCGCGCTCCAAGCTGACCGAGCCTGTGAGCAGTTCAAGGTAAACCCGAGCTTAGAGCTCAGTCCTCGGCTCTGTCTCTGTAGCGGGCTTCCCCGTTCTAATACCTGTAAGCTCTTCGACACTCAGACACCCCCGATCCTTCTGTGACCCTGCGGGACCTGAGGCCACGCAGACCCCGCGTGCGCTTCACCCCGGTTAAGCCTCTGGAGCAATGTCCCTCAGCGGAACAGACTTTTAAAAGTCCTGATTTTGTGCTCCGTTGCTCCGCCGCTTGCCGGGAGCCGGCCCCTCCCCCCGCGGTCTATCTTCCTGTTGCTTTGGATTCACTTCTCTGCCAGTCCTACCTTTCAGAAAGTGGTTGATTTTCTGTTTCTAGAATTGCTGTTCTTCTTCTCTTCGATCTCCCGTTGGATTTGTAGGTGTTTGCAATCTTTAGATAAGCTATCTAGCTGATCTCCCACTACCTGAAGTAGTCTCAGCCTGCTACTTCTCCGCCATCTTGACTCCTCCCCATGATAGCTCTATTTTTAATTTTTTGAGGAACCTCCACACTGTTTTCCAAAGTGGCTACACCAACTTGCATTCCCACCAACAGTGTAAGAGGATTCCCCTTTCTCCACATCCTCTCCAACACTTGTTGTTTCTTGCCTTGTCAATTTTTGCCATTCTAACTGGTATAAAGTGGTATCTCAATGTGGTTTTAATTTGAATTTCCCTGATGGTTAATGATAATGAACATTTTCATGTGTCTGTTAGCCGTTTGTATGTCTTCTTTGGAGAACTGTCTATTCCTGTCTTCTGCCCATTTTTTGACTTGATTGTCTTTTGGGTATCAAGTTATGGTACCGGCACTAAAACAGACACATAGACCAATGGAACATAATAGAGAGCCCAGATGTGGACCCTCAACTCATGGTGAAATAGTCTTTGACAAGGCAGGAAAAAATATCCAATGGAAAAAAGACAGTCTCTTCAATAAATGTGCTGGGAAAATTGGACAGCTATATACAGAAGAATGAAACTCCACCATTCTCTTACATCATAGACAAAGATAAACTCAAAATGGATGAAAAAACTCAATATGAGACAGGAATCCATCAAAATCCTGGAGAACTTGGGCAGTAACCTCTTCAATATTGGTCACAGCAACTTCTTTCAAGAAACATCTCTAAATGTAAGGAAACAAAAGTGAAAATGAACTTTTGGGACTTCATCAAGACAAAAAGCTTCTGCACAGCAAAGTAAATAGTCAACAAAACAAAGAAGCAGCTCCCTAAATGGGAGAAGGTATTCACAAATGACACTACAGACAAAGGGCTGTAATGGTGGATTTTAAATTTTCCTATAGACACATGCATGAGAGACAGTGTCCCTGAATGTGACACTCTCCTATGGGTGGACCCAAGTTTTGACAACAATCTCTCAGATGTTGAGAACTGATAATACACTGTAATTATCTTGTAATCACCATTTTTAAAAATTGTGTTATGTTAGTCACCATACATACACTATCATTAGTTTTTGATGCAATGTTCCAAGATTCATTGTTTATGCAGAACACCCAGTGCTCCATGCAATATGTGCCCTCCTTAATACCCAGAACCAGGCTCACCCATCCCCCTGTAACCAGCATTTTATTCATGGTCAAAGTACAAGAACACCTCAAGAAATGCCTCAGTAAGAAAGGAAATTGGTCAATGCTTATTCTCATTCTGGCCATTCTATTCCTTCCAAGACAATCAAGCAAGTCCAAAGGAAGTTCCAAGAGTAAGATGTCAGGCAATATCCACAGTTTCTCTGCACATCCATCAGCAAGTCTCCTGGAGCAAGTGGGTAAGTGACCCAGGTGCCAGGCCCATAGCACTGAAATTCAGAGACATTTTTGACTCACACTGTGTGAACTTGGGTTGTTTACTGAGACCTGGATGCTGTATTGTTGCAATCATGTGTGTCTCATCCAGCTCTGCCATTTACAGGGAGCACCCAACCCAGGTATGGAAGCCACCATTTTGGATTCACGCAAGATTACTTCCTGAATGGTATTAGCCTTATGTGTGTGAGGCAAGGCCTGAGGGGACAGCTGAGTTTCAAAAATCTTCCTCATCTACAACTGTCTGTTGGTGAAGGTTTTTTGTGAGAGTGGGGAAGTATAAGAAGGTTAAACTTCCATCTGTCACTGGAGAATTTTTCTGCTAGGCATCATGACAGTCCAGCTCTTTTCTGTGTGAGTTATATAAGATACTGTCTCTCATCTCCACATCTTTTGAACCTATTTTTGGCACTTATTAACATGGTTGTTGGGCAAGGAGTAATGTTGTTATAGTGATATCTAAAAATAGCTCTAATTTTCATCAAGGGAATAATTTCCAAGCTTTGGCACTTTTTGTATTAGTTGTAATTGCTTTTGACACATTTCCCATATGATTGCAATGTGCAGGTGTGTAATGGGACCCATGCTCTCCTTGGTTAAACCAATGCCAGGAGCAAGTTTTTCAGTGAGAATGATTCAGCACTCTGCTCAGTAATATGAATTTCCAATTGCTATTAGAAACCCAAGAACAGGGGATGTTAAACACATACAGAAGTTAAATAGAGTGTATCCCAATCTCTTTATGAAAACAGTGAGAAAGCAGAGGTACTAAGGTGTTAGGGACTGCCCCAACAGTACCAGACTACTTAGCAGGAACTACAATGGAAACCAGATTCCAAGCTCCACTGTTTCCCGCATGAATCCAGCCAGTCAGCCTCAAAACCTCAGACTTGTCTAACTTTCTCTCCCCTTTCCTCCCTAAATATAGTTGTTCATGTCCTGCCATTATGTCTTTCCTGATTTCTGTCTACTAAAATTCTCTAATTCCACTCCTATCATTTTAGCCCTTCACTAAGTCCTATATTAACTTCAACTGTCACCCAACTTGTCTCCCTGGTGGCCATCTTTATCTGCTTCAACTCCCCACCCCCCATTCCACTTCCAGACTAGACTTCCCCATACATTGCTTTGTATTCTTCTTTTGTAAAGTAAGGCTGTTCCTAAGTTACAGAAGTAGAGAGTTAAAAGGCATTTTTAATAAATGCCAATTAATTGCTGTAACAGCATACCCTTTATGTGTCCTTCCATGTCACCTCTATTCCCACCCATGCTGATGGTTTCCTACTGTGAGCTCCAGTGACTCAGTTTGAGGCTGTCTCTGGTTGAGAAAGATGCTCCCCTTAATGCAGAGCAAGCAGGAAGCACCAGGCAATTGAGACTTCAGGAAGTGACTCTCAACCAGTGATGTATGGGAGATGGTGGAACCTCTCTCAACTTCTTAATACTTCTGAAGAAGTGTTCTTCTTTCCAAGATCTCCAGTGGGGATTAACTGCATTTTCTCATGGTGATAACCTACGTGATAGCACACCTGTGTCGATTCCCTTCTCTTCCCTTTCACATTTTTCCATTTTTCCATTTTCCACCTAGTGCTTCTTGGGATTACCTCCCAGATGAACAGCTTGCCCTTGAATCCTTGTCTCAGAATCTATGTTTTTGGGAAGCTAATCTAACAAATATGGGTTAAAAGGGGCCAAGGCTTGAGCCTGGGATGAGGAAAAGAGAGCCAAGACGAAAACAGAAGTCAGGAAGGGATCAGCCCACTGGAGCAGTGGGTGGTGTCAGAGAGACCTTTCTAAAGACCTGGGGAGGACTGAGGATGACTCATGTGAGGAAAACTAAAAGAATTTCTTAAAAGGTAACTTCCTATAATTTGTTCCAAGGCAAGGTACAGGGAAGTGAAAAGTGAAAGTTTGGTAAAGTGCTGAGCAGGATCTTGGAAAGGGCTCTGTTCTTTATACTGAGGGAAATGGGAGGTCATAGAAGAGGTTAACACAGAAATCATATTGGCAGTTTTGAAAGATTTCTGTCTCTAGTCTGGATGACAGATTGGGGTAGGGGCAAGAATGGAGGCAGAGAGACAATGAAGAAGCTGTTATAGTTATTCAGGCAAGAGATGATGGGTTTGGAGGATATGTAGCAAGTGGAGATGAAAGACTTCGTTTTGTTGGGAGGTGGTAGTTGGGGAGAAGGAAAATTCCAGAATGATCCTAGAATGGTAGCTCAAGAAACTAGGTGGATAATGCTTTCATTCACTGAATGAGGGGATGGAGCAGGGGATTATGATGGGGAAGAAGATGATGGGTTTGGTTTGGGGCTTGCCACATTTGAGTTTTAAGTAGGAATTAAGTTTTAAGTAGGAATGTTTCTATTTGACATATACATAGGAATGTTGAATTAGATGGTGGGATTATATGGGTCTGAAGTTTAGGAATTAATCAGTATACAGGTACTAAGTGAAGGCATAAAAATGGACAAAATGTTTCAGGGAAACATTATTAATTTGTTTGACAGAGAGTGAAAAGATGCAAGTGCCAAGACATTCATGATAATAGTGTTTTATGGGTGGGTAGCAATCAGCAAAGGAAGCCAAGTGGGGATGACTCAAAAGTGTGGGTGGAAAAAACAGGAAAATGGGAATGCCACAAAGTACAAGGGAAGAAAAATTCTGTCAGGGATGAAGTTGAACTAAGAGCTGAAAACTCGCTGTTGGATTTCTTGGCAAGTAGGTCTTTTATAATACGCAGAGAATGATTTCCATTGAGTGATAGGACCCCACAATCCCTGCCAAGTGACTAAACTTGAGAATGTAGTGTGAGTGAGGCAGGTGTAGACAACTCTTTCTAGAATATGGCTAAGAGGAGGCTAAAGAAATGGAGTAGCAGAGGAAGATGTTGGCTTTTAAACAGTCAGAAATTAAATCTGCATTTTGACAATGACCATTAGAGGAACATAGAAAGTTACTGTAGTGAAAAGTGTGGAGCCTGGTGGATTCAATTTCTAGAGACATATAAAAACATTGGATATAAAATTATGAGTCTGTCTTATAAGAGAATTGTTGGCTGATCTGAGAATCATCAGTACAGTAATGATGCTGGAGAGTGAATTGGATGGGAAGAGAAGCTTTGGGGGAGGCAAACTTTTCCTCTATCCTCCTAGACTATCTGGGCCCAAAAACTAAGTTGATATAAGACAGATCAACAGGAGAAAAGCATACACATTTTATTTTTCATGTGTACTTGGGAAACTTCACAGGAAAATGAAGACCCAAAAAGTGATTAAACCTATGTGCTAATATACTAGTTTAGACAAAGAGTATTAACTGTAAAAAAAAAAAAAAATGGCTAAAATGAGTGGGGAGTCTAAAGGAATGAGGATTATTTTAATATGGTTTGTTTTTACAGATTTCTCTCAGCCTGACTCCCAATCTCTGGTGATAAGAATGTTCTTTTCCTCCTGGTGTATAGATGGCATCTTTTACACGGGAGTTTTATTGCTTGCTTTCAGAGAGAAAAGGAGAGGTCAAGAGTGTGCTTCCTCCATCTTCTATTTCTCATGTGCCTTTAGCTCAAAGTGATTTTGATGTCAGAGTTGGCACATTTCAGGGTGGTGTGTTTTGCTATCCTTTAAAAATCCGGTCTAAGAAAATATTTTCTGTGGTGAAGAATACAAAACAATATACTTAGTAATACTTATTCAAAACTATAATTGGTGCCAGACACTGTGCTGAGTTTGGGGTAACCCAAGAAAGAATAGAAAGAGAAGTATCTGCAGAGAGATTGAAAATGAAGATCCAGGAATACTAAAAGAAGTCCATAGGATGCACATACTTCAAATGAGAGAGCAGTGATCTATGATCTCATGAGGACCCAAGGAGGTTCATCTTTGTAGGTCTTCTGAGTGGAATCCAAACATGTTCACTGCCTTTCTGCTCACTTGACCTAACCTTTATGACTTGTAGGTCTTTTGCTTTGCTTCCTGTTTCAATTTTGGTTCTCAAATGCTATGCCTCAGACTTCTACCCAAGAGAGACACCACTAATTTGAAATATGTGTTCTGCACAGGTGTCCAAGGCCACACTAACCAGCATGCCTGTACTCGGTCATTCCTCTCCCTGTGTACCTTTCCATTATCATCTCTTAGCAACCTTCATCATCTCACAGACTCACAGGGAACAATTGCCTTTTTTTACTTTCCAGAGCAATCTGTTAGGATTAAACTCAATCATCCATTTTCTGTAACCATCAACAACCATGAATACTTGCTATTGTAACTTGTTCCAGTGGTCACTACCATTTTCATTAAAACCAAACCATCATGGAAACAATCAAGACCACACAAGTAATGCCAGGGGAGGGGGTGGGAAGAGGAAGAGTCTAAGTGGAATGTGTCTTGAGGATGATCAGTGTCCAGAATTTTTTTTTCTCATTTATTAAGTCAGTAGGAAATACTTCCAAAGACAACTCTTGTCACAGAGAGATGTTAGTTGACCTTCCCCTTGTTTCTTGGTCTTGTGTCCTCTGACATCCTGATAGCATTGATTACTTACATTTGCCTGATGTTGATTGTGATTTTATAGTACACCATTTGAAAAGTGAACTTCCAAAAATATGTCCATAAGTCATATGTGCAGCTGTTATACATCTGAGCTTAAGATGAGCTCAGCACTTCATGATGCAAATGTATTTCTATTGTTTAAGAAACTGCCATTTGGGAGAAAAGAATAAACAATAAAATGCTTAGCAGGATTTATTTATTCAAAATTATTATTGGTGCCAGGGGAGCCTGGGTGGATCAGTCATTTGAGTGTCTGACTCTTGATTTCAGCTCAGGTCCTGATTTCAGGGTCATGAGATTGAGCCCTGTGTCAGGATCTGTGCTCGGCATAGAGTCTGATTGGGACTCTCTCTCTCTGTCCCTCTTCACCCCCGCAACCCCAGCTCCCTCTCTCGCTCTAAAATAAAATAAAATAAAATAAAATAAAATAAAATAAAATAAAATAAAATAAATACTATTAGTACCAGACTTTATGCTCAGTCTGGTGTGTGAGGGAAAGTAGAAATATGAATACAGTCTCTTGAACTCATTCACTGGCAGGGGAGAGAGATTTATTTAAAAATTCAAAATACAATATAATCTGTGCTATAATAGAGATCTGCATATACTTTTTTTGGAGAAGATAATAAAGTGCTATCCATTTATTAATAATCAAGACCACATTTTACATAAGAAATCATTAGAAATTGTAAGAAATACATTTCAGTATGAAACCTCTTGACTGTTTTAACAAGTTTTTCTAATTTTTCTATTTCTGAGGAGATATTTTATGCAAAAAATATATAAGGAAGATGTGGTCCATATACACTATGGAGTATTATGCCTCCATCAGAAAGGATGAATACCCAAGTTTTGTAGCAACATGGACGGGACTGGAAGAGATTATGCTGAGTGAAATAAGTCAAGCAGAGAGAGTCAATTATCATATGGTTTCACTTATTTGTGGAGCATAACAAATAGCATGGAGGACATGGGGAGTTAGGAGAAGGGAGTTGGGGGAAATTGGAAGGGGAGGTGAACCATGAAAGACTATGGACTCTGAAAAACAATCTGAGGGTTTTGAAGGGGCAGGGGGTGGGAGGTTGGGGGAACCAGGTGGTGGGTATTAGAGAGGGCACGGATTGCATGGAGCACTGGGTGTGGTACAAAAACAACGAATACTGTTATGCTGAAAATAAATTTAAAAAATGATTAAAAAATATATATATATATATAAATTTTTTAAAATATAGCTTAATAAATTATTCCATGTTCAGTTTATACATTTATGACTACATAAAATTTTTAATGTTATTTCTGTTGTTAACAGTAAAATTTATCAAAACAACATTTTCATACAAACAGTATGTGTGGTTTTGATAATGTTCCTTCTTTTTTCAGGCTCTCAAGGTATAACATTTCTGTGAGGACATACAGTGGTATATTTAGTTTCATGGTCTTCCTTCTAATAAGAGATAATAAATGATGCATGTCAGTATCTTAAAAAATATATGAGATTCCTTGAAATAAAAAAAAATGTTATCTTAGTCACTAAGAAACATATATTAAATAACAGTTCAACATAAAAATAAGGCTTAGGTTGATTCTAGCATAATTATTTTAAGAATCAAAGGAATATGAAAAACATCACAAGTTGTCTGATTCTGAGACCCCACATTGCACTGGGTAATTAACAAACTTCTTTTATTATGGACTAATTTTAGATTTACAAAAAATAATTATAACAGTAGTACAAAAACTTCTGGTACCCAATTTTCCCTCATAGTTACCTCTTACATATCTATGCTACATTTCTTAGAACTAAGAAATTAAATTTGGTATAGGACTATTAACATTTTTTACTTAATTTTCACCAGGCTTTTTCTCCACTAATTTCTTTGTATACTCCAGGATCCAAGCTACAATCTTCCATTGGGTTTAGTGTACTATCTCTTTAGTTTATGACTATTTCTCAGCCTATCCTTGTTTTTTTATGACCTTGATGATTTTGAATAGTTTTGGCTACCCAGTATTTTATGACCTGTAACTCAATTTGGGTTTTCTAATGTTTTGCTCATCATTAGAGCAAAACATCTCATAACATTTAAAACATCATAACAGTAATGTTAGCTCATCAGTATGAGTTTTGAGGAAGAATATTACAGAGGTGTGGTGTCCTTCTTAATACATCTTTTCACAGGAGGTATACAATATAAACATGACTTATCACTAGTGCTGTTAACCTTGATTATTTTGTTAAAATGGTGTCTGCAGCTTCTTCCACTCTGAAATTGCAATTTTCCCTTTCTATAATCCTCTTTGGAAGTGAGCAACTAAGTTCAGGCCACATTTGAGTGAAGGGGGAGGTTTAAGTTCTGCCTTGTGGAAGGGAAACTGTCTTCATTTATTACTTGAAATTCATTGGTAAGGAAAATTTGTATCTTCTCTTTATTTATCATATATATAAATAATATTTAAAATATTATAATATTTAAAATATTATAATTATTACATTATTTTATTATATAGTAAAAATGATATTTAAAAATATCAGTATGGCCTCAAGGGTATTTATTTTATGCTTTGGATGATAATCCAATGTTACATTATTTATAAAATTTTATCAGAACACAGATTTGAGAACTGCCTACTTAACCTGTTGAGGAATTGGGAAGGCCTATGTCTCAAGGAGAGTGCTATTAGAGCAGGAAGGAAGAAGAGGAATACAAGCTAAGAGGAAACCAGGCCTATTACTTCAAATAGTTTTACAGTTTGCTTTGATTTTTGCTTTCCTTTTTGAGAACTTGGGCTTCCTTTTTAGTGTTGATCTGTTGTTAAAGAGCATATGATATACAACTATGTCTGGTTCTATATTTACTGGTGATTTACACAAAATGGAATGAAGAAAAATGATAAAGCAGCTTCCAGAAAGAATAGATGACTTTCCAGAGGTCCAAAAACTATATAAGGACTGCACTTAAGGGTTCAGTCTCTTTGTCTGTTGATTTAAGTGACAACTGCCTTACCAGCCAATGTAGCACACACCCCTCTGGGCTCTGGGAGGGCCATCTTGAATTCATCTTTAAATATGTTGTATTCAATGGCTAACAGACACATGAAAAAAATGTTCATCATCATTAGCCATCAGGGAAATTCAAATCAAAACCACATTAAGATACCACCTTATACCAGTTAGAATGGCAAAAATAGCAAGTTAAGAAACAACAAATGTTGGAGAGGATGTGGGGAAAGGGGAAATCTCTTACACTGTTGGAGGGAATGCAAATTTGTGCAGCCACTTTGGAAAACAGTGTGGAGGTTCCTCAAAAAACTAAAAATAGAGCTACCCTATGACCCAGCAATTGTACTACTGGGTATTTACCCCAAAGATACAGATAGAGTGAAAAGGAAGGCTATATGCGCCACAGTGTTCATAGCAGCAATGTCCACAATAGCCAAAATGTGGAAAGAGCCAAGATGCCCTTCAACAGACAAATGGAAAAAGAAGATGTGGTCCATATACACAATAGAATATTAGCCCTCAGAAAGGATGAATACACAACTTTTGCATCAACATGGATGGGACTAGAGAAGATTATTCTAAATGAAATAAGTCAAGCAGAGAAAGTCAATTATCATATTGTTTCACTTATTTGTGAAACGTAAGGAATAACCTGGGGGACATTAGGAAAAGGAAGGGAAAAATGAAGGGGGAGAAATTGGAGTGGGAGATGAACCATGACAGACTATGGACACTGGGAAACAAACTGAGGGTTTTAGAAAGGAGGGAGCTGGGGAGATGGGTGATCCTGGTGATGGGAATTAAGGAGAGCACTGATTGCATGGAGCACTGGGTGTTATACACAAACAATGAGTCATGGAATACTACATCAAAAACTAATAATGTACTGTATGGTGACTAACATAGCACAATAAAAAATAAATAAATCTGCTGTATTCTTAAATCCTGATATCCACACATTTTGTCATTTTATAAAAAGGACCATCTGAATTTCCCTGTGTGTCTCATATACCCTGGTCCCACAGGCACATGCATGTATGTACATGTGCGTGCATACATGTCTGGGTGTTCCTCAAGAGACTTGAAATCAGTAACTGAATTCATTGTCTTCCAACAAGCCTGCTGCTCCTTTTCTAATATCCTCTATCTTGGCCAATGATGCAGTCATCCATTTGAGTTCCTGAGCAAGAAATCTTAATGACATTTCTGCTTACCAGTATCTGCATTTTCTTCCATTCTGTATCAAGTCCTGTTAATTGTATTTCCTAAACTTTGTACGAATCTATCCCCATTTTTCCATTACCAGAGCCCATGCCTGGATGAATCCCTCACTGCCTTTCATTTCCATTTCTATATTGAGTTACAACTCAAAGGTCTTGTTTTTTTGACCACACTGCACAAACACCAGGCTGTCCCATACAAATCCCAAACCAATCAAACCACTTGTTTTCTTAAAAACATGTCTTCTACTGCCTAAAAGAATAAGGTTAACAATAAAACAAAACTGTCATGTACTAAAATGTCCTCTACTTTAACAATCATTCAAAACTTCCTATCTATATCTTCATGCCTCCATGTCCCTTTCCCTTCCTGGAATTTCCACCCTTTTTGGAAAACCTACTTACCTTCTAAGCCCTTGCTCCTCAAAGAGTGATCTGCCAACCAGCAGTATTAACATAACTGGGAACTTGTTAGAATTACAGAGTTCATCTTATTGAGTTCATCTTCTGACCCTTGATTCAGAATCAGCATTTTAATAGCACCCTCAGGTAATTCTCATGTCTGACAAAGGTCAGGGAGCACTATAGTAAGATATCTCAACTAACAACTTCCCAAGGAAGCCTTCCCTGATATGCCCTTCCTCTTTGCCAGATGCCTGCCTCCTTGCTCTCTACCTGCTTCAGTGCTGTGTAGGAATCATTTGTTGATAGAAAAAGAGATGTTTCATATTCATCTTCTTATCCTCAGAGTTCGCTTGTATTCTCAGGGATAACTTTCTTTCATCCCATAAATAACTACTGAGCACCTGTGATAGTCCAGTCACAGGAAAACATGAGGAGGATGCCACTGGTGAACACACGACACCATTCCTGTTAATAGTCTGGGCATCAGAATGATGTTCATCAAAGGAAAACAGAGACCTTAATGACAGTCTTGTCAAGTTATCTAAGCCTCAGGTGTTTGAACTTGGAAGAGCAGATAAACATTCATTGACTTTGGGTGAGTCCCAGTACTCCATAAGCATATAACTATCTATTCAAGGTCACCATTCGCATACGTAAGTTCAAAACAGAGAAAACAAGCACGTGGAGTTAATGCTTATGTTACTCAGTCACCGAGTAGCTAGGACTGTACCTAGAGAATTTCACTCTCAGAAAAGTTTTTACAGGTTACAGCTACTAACCTGTTGTTTGGTTCTCCTTTTCAGAAACCCTGCCCCAGGATGTCCCATATTCCCAGTATTTATGCTGCCATAGTCAGAGAACTCCCCACACCTATAAGCAATCCATGGCATCACCAGTTATCTTTGACATCTGACTTCTTCCTCACTGATTGACTTGATAAGTTTATCTGTGCCTACTTTTGGCTTTCTGAATAATCTCTCTCACTGCCTTGGATAGCCCTCACATTCTTCCTACTCTCTGCTTCCCAGGTGATATACCATATAAATGAGTAGCCCATCAAGGATTCTTCATGAAGAAATTAATGCTGAAGGCAAGTGGGGTGTCATCCTATTTAAAACCACTGAATGACATGTCACAGAGTAATCCCACCTGAGGGGCCAGGAAGTTGGGATATCCTCCATAACTCATTCATCATCATCAGTCATCAAAAGGCTGTTTTTAGGGGTCATATGGATTCTCTGATACTTCTGGCCTGCCATATGGGCAAAATAAGTATTCAATAGTCAGAACAAGTACAAAGCCTTTGCTTGCAGAAGTGAATACTAAGAGAGTGTGAACAAGATACCAGCAATACCTGCTACAGAGAGGGGCAAGGAGGAGAGTGTAGATGTCAAAATAAAGAATTTGGCCACTGGAGAGCTGAAGTAGGGAAAAAATATATATATTTTACAGTATTTCCTTTAAGAAAAACAGTGAATAGTCTCAAATCTACAAAAACAGTATAAATAGCACAATAGCAGAGCTTTTTAAATCAGATGTTGCCAAGACAACTCTAGTTGTTTCTCTGCAATTTTTAGAATGACCTCACTCATAGCCAAGGCAACCTACATCACATAGCCAGAATCTGGAGAAGAATCCCTTCCATCTTTTTTCTTCCTCCAGGGCATGCTCCATGCCACCACCAGCTGTCCCGTCTCCCAGTCACACCAGGTATCTGAGGAGTGGCTACTCACAGAATACTGAAACACCTTGGGATAATGGAATCCCTGAGTCAAGATCCACCTGCATCATCTTTTATTCCTTGCATGTTACAAGAATCACCTCTACCCTCAAGAGTGCCCCTGTGTTCTCTGACGGTGTTTTCATGAAGACCGAGGCAATACAGATAAGGAGGTTATTTTAAGCACAAAGCCTTCTGCCCTCTTCCATTCAGAAATATGCTGAAAATAAATTAAATATGATTAAAAATAAATAAATAAATAAATAAATAAATAAATAAGTCAAGAATTAGATGCTGAAAAAAAAAACAGAAATACACACATTTTTAGGAATTCATAGTCCCTTATGAAGGTGGTAGCTGCAGGGTTCCTAAACTCAGGGCATGAGCCAAATAGAAAAGATTTCCCTATTACCTACAAATGGGATCTCTTAGGTGTATGCCTCCTAGCATGCCTCTCTTAGATGGGTAGTTTGTTAGTCTCTCCAAACATGTGGGGAGGGACCTCCATTTTTAGACATGGAGTGATGGGGAGAATAGGGTACAGCATCCAAAACAGAAGAAAGTTCTAGCTAATCAATTGTGAGCTGGGGAAGGAATGAAGTAGTGAGAAAATTGGGGGATATGACGATTTTAACTACGAGAAGTTAAATTTAAATTTTTAAGATGGAAAAAAATCTGTAAATGTTAGATGGCTATATAAGGAAGTATTCCATTCTGGCTTGTTTTAAGATACATCCTTTCTCCAAGACCCTGTAACAAACCTTGAAAAAGTACAGTGTTTTGTTTTGTTTTTTATCTGAAATCAGTAAGATGAGTCCAGCCATAGTGACATCTTTCCAGTCGGCACAATCATGAATCACTCCTTTCTCAAAGGACTTCATTAATGTCAGCACAAAAGACTCTAATTTCTCCTCGTATTTATCATTTGAAATTAAAAACTGTTTACTTACTATGCATGCCAAGGAGTAAATGAAACTGATAAAGAAAATTCTAAGATTAACAAGTGCAATTTACTTGTCAAAAGGATATATTTCATCACTTCCCTGAGTTGTGGGAAGTGTTGGTATTTTGCACCAGAGACCAGACTGGATCCAGCAGGAAGTCAGTGTTTCAGGGTTGGTGGGATAAACTGGGGAACACAATTCCAGCTTTTATTCTACCACCAAAGAAGAAAAATAAGAAAGGACCTCTCCTTATACTCACTAAGTTAAAGAAAGTTTTAAGTATATTGATATAATAAAAGAAACCACAAAAAGAAATGAAAACAATATTATAGTGGACAAAAAAATAGGAACATAAAATCTATACTGTCTACATTTCTTAAATTAAGACATAAGTATATATATTATTCATAGCCATAGCATATGAATCATAATGACAGCTAGACAAGCTAAAATGCACTATAAATCCTCCAAATTGCCAGAAACATATTATCATAAATATGGAAAAAAATAAAGAAGGGGAAAGAAAGCGGGAAAGAGGGGAAAAGAGAGGAAGGGAGGGAGAAAGGGAGAAAAAGGGAGGGCAAGCAAAAAAATAAAAATAAGGTAATTCCTAGAGTAAATGAGGGAAATACAGACTATATTGAAAACTAATAAAAATCCCCCAAATTAAGCTAGTGACATGTGAAAGATAAAATGTAATGTTCAATCAGTACATTTAAATGGAATAATACTAATAAATGCAGATAGGATAAACATACTTACATGAAGAAACACTTGCAGAATGAGTTACTTAAAAGAGTAACAAACACAAACAGAATGGGCAAAGACTTACAAAGCTAACACTAACAAAAAGAAAGCTAGACATCACAATAATATCAGATGAAGACAGAGTTAACACAAAGTGATAAACTAGAGCAAAAATGATAGCAAATATTAATGTATGGTACCACCCACAGTGATATGCAACTGCATTTTATGTGTCAAATGACAAAGACAAGAACCATAGAGCATAACTCTAGAGACTTCTAGAGTAAATCAACAACAAAAAAATAGTATAAAATTAACTCATCCTTATGATATCATGATTGATCAAATGGATATGAATTTACAATTAATTAAGGAGGTAGAGCAGTCATTCTGAGATAGCCTCAGAATCCCCAGGCAAGCTTGTTCAAACATGAACCCCTGGGCCCCACCCCAGAGTTTCTGCTTCAGTTGGTTGGTCTGGGTGGGCTCTGGTATTCTGCCCAGTTGGAAATTCAGTAAAAACAAAACAAAACAAAATAAAAGAAACACAAAATTATCTGTGAAGAAATAGTGCCATTGAAGACAGGGGTGATTCAAAAAGCCCTGGTAGCAGAAATCTCCAGGAAGGAAGAGGGTGGTTCCACCAACCTGGATTCTTCTAAGAGAACCCAGAGGAGATTGCTACAGAGCCTTCCGCTAACTGCAGCCCCAGTGTGAGAGCAGCAAGCTGTGAGGGTTCAGAGAAGTAACATGACTTACTTAGGTCAGTGGATGATTCTCCTAGGACGGGAAATTCTGCCCCCAAGGCTGTCTGTTTTCAAGACATAGGCATATTTCACCTGGGAGAGAAGAGGGAAGGGTCCTATGTCCTCTCCTGGTCTTACTACCTCAGCTTCTGAAGTGGTGAAATTTTCCTTGAAACATACATTCTATCTCTACCCCCATTAATTTTTTTTCTTGTATTTGACCATGTGCCAAGTACTTGACACACATTCTTCTACTGAATAGCCCTGCAAGACGCATCTTCTATTATCCCCACTTCAAGGATGAGGGATCTGAGGTCAGTGAAATCGATTAACTGGACACAGTGAGAGCTAAAGAGGGACTTGAATCTCCAGCTATCTTGATCCAACACCAGTATATTCCAGTGCTACATACTACTACCCCACTTCCCCTCTCATTTTCCTTGTCTACTAAAGTCCTTTCTCTTGCATTTGCCTCTTTCTTCTAGCAAGGAAGGGTGGGGCTGTTCAGTTGTTTTTGTTTTTGTTTTTTTTTCTCTCCTTTTTTTTTTTTTTTTTTTTCTGGTTCTTTCCCAGGAAACAGTCAAGTTTCTTTAAGTCCCAGTCAAAGCAGCCTCCCATGGTCACATACCACTATCTGCTTAACCTATTCTTTCCTTTTGGCATTTTGTTCTGTTTGGAGGGCAGAGGCTGCCATCAGAAGACAGTCTGCTATTGACAGCCATAATTTCCCACATGCTGGTCTGTCCTCACATAGCCTGCCATGTCCCAGTGACTGATCCTCGGCTGTGAAGGTATCCCCAAATGGCAGCATCATAGGTTAGAAACAGTTCTTCCTATTTCTTTAATTCAGAAATCATTTGCCTTTAAGGTGCTTTTAACTTTCCATGTTGAATTGATAAGCTAACTCCCAGAGTTTTGAAGACACTCTGCTTACCATCTTTGTCTGCCTGTCCTGTTGATCAGAAGGAAACTGCCAGGCAAGTGTATTAGACCAAGAAATCTAATTCAGACCCTGATTTCAGCAATATTAGAGCAGCCAAGTGAGGATGGTCTCCAGGAGCCCTCCCTTGCTAGACATTCTGATGGTTCACCAATGCCCTCTGGGAATGCAATGTTGGACTCAACCCTGAAGTCTGGAAAACTCTAGACTTTAAGGAGATAGTCATGCTCCAAAAATTGAGATAGCAAAACAAACAGGATTGAAGAGCCTAAGGACACTGCTTTAATTTCCAACTATTTCCAAAATGTTTTCGGCTGAGCAAAACCCCAAACACATTTTGTAAAGCCCTTTCCCTTTATAGATGTTAAATCCACATGTCAAACAAAAAGAAATCATTTCCATATGAATCTAATTCATTCATTCTCAATTAATGTAAAGTTTGGCAGAGAACAAATTGATGGTCAAGAAGCCTCCTTTGGTGGCCTGAGGACTTCTATCCTTTCTCCAGATTGTCCACACAAGATGAATGAGGAGAGTGGACAGTGAGATGTTCACATATGAATCAGTCTCTTTCAATGGCCAGGCTCTTGTCCCTTTCCATCACCAATAAAGCTTAGTTAATGACCAGAAGATAGTGACCATGATTAGGATGAACATTCTGTCACATAAGTCTCCTTGCCCATTCACTACATATTAGATAATGGTTCTCAAATCTTTGCTTTCCCTCCAGTCATGATTCTTGTTGAGAGACATTAATTTTTCTCTCTTGATTATCTCAGTAGCCAACCTTCTGGTCTTATTGAGTTCCCTTCTGCCCCTGTTGAATCTACCTCCTTCCTACTCTCCCCTGTTTCTGAATGATATTGTCAATCATTTGCTGCTCTGCTCAACAAAAACTTGTGATCTCTCAACAGCAAACTTTACAGACTCTGTGTTATTTTATGTTACTACTTGATATACTTCCTTACACACACTAAATGAGCAACATAGTTAACTTGTCTTTTTTGATTTCTGTTTTTATTTTTTTTAAGATTTTATTTATTTATTTGACAGAGGGAGAGAGGGGGCACAACCAGGGGGAGCTGCAGGCAGAGGAAGGAGAAGCAGACTCCCTGTTGAGCAGAGAGCCTGATGCGGAACTTGATCTCAGGACCCTGGGGTCATGACCTGAGCAGAAAGCAGATGCTTAACCAATTGAGACACCCATGCACCTGGCTTTTTAAAAAGAATACTATTTTATTCTTCCTTCACTGTTGTCTCTGAAATTCTACTCTCTAAAGATCCATTTAAATAGCACCTCCTCGGGGCGCCTGGGTGGCTCAGTGGGTTAAGCCGCTGCCTTCAGCTCAGGTCATGATCTCAGGTTCCCGGGATCGAGTCCCGCATCGGGCTCTCTGCTCAGCAGGGAGCCTGCTTCCCTCTCTCTCTCTCTCTCTCTGCCTGCCTCTCTGTCTACTTGTGATCCCTCTCTGACAAATAAATAAATAAAATCTTTAAAAAAAAAAAAAAAAAAAAAAAAAAATAAATAGCACCTCCTCTGTGAAGCTATCCAGTTATTTTACTTGTATTTTAAAATAATTTTATATTTACAGGATACATACAAAAATAAGACATTCCCTGTACTATTTCCTCATCTTTCCCTAATGCCAACAATCTTACCTAGACATAGTCCAAGGATCAAAACCAAGAAGTTCAGTTTGGTTCAATACCATTAAATAAACTAAGAATCACTAGATTACTAGTCTTTCCACAAATGTCTTTTTTGCTGTTCTGGGATCCAATCCAAGATCTCACTTTCCACATAATTGTTGTGTTGTGTGTTGCTTTGATCTGAAAAATGTGATGCTTCCTCAGTTTTTCTCTTCATGTTCTTGGCATCTGAAATGAGAACTCATCAGTATTTTGATGAATGTCCTATAGTTTGGGGTTGTCTGAAGTTTTGCAAAAGTATTTGTGATTTTCCCACATTTAATATAATTATTTCTCCTCAGTGTTCCTGTAACACTCATAGAGGGACTATATCCTATATACTCCTCACAGATAGACTGACAATTTGCCTACCCCAGCACCACTGAGAAGAAAGACTGTTTTATGTATCAGCCTTCCCTGACACATATCATCTTGATACTCAATATATGCAAGTCAAACCACTGAATGGATAAATGGATGGTGAGCAAAAAGAAAAAAATAGTTCATCAAGACCTTAAGCAACTTTAAAAACAGAAAATTTTTACCAAAAAACTTAAGAAGATTATTTTTAAAGGGGGGGTAGTCTCAGGGAAGGCTAACATAATAGTTGTCTTTACCAGTTTCTCTCAGAAAAATGAAATTTCAAAAGGGGAGAGTTCTGTGATAGAAATAAATGGATTCCCAATGACCAAAACTGCTCTTTTCTAAGAGCCAGGGTACACTCTTGGGTCAAATGCTTTCGTGACTTTAATTCAACCACTTGAGTTTCTAACAACAGTCTTGCTCACAGTACAGAGGGGACATGGTATCCTGTTAAATTTGTGTTTCTCCAAAGAACAAATCTTACAATAAACATTTCAGCTGACTGCTAACTATACATGTGACATTCAAAAGACTGGCAATATACAGACACCAAGAAAGAACAGATTGAACTCTTCATCTTAAATCCAAATACATAAATGTCATGCAATAAAGGATTTTTCTTACTCAAGGTTATCATCCCTATTTTTTTTTAATTTTTCAGGCAAGAGTTTATGTAGAAAAGTATTGAAACAGGTCATCCTTATGATGACCTATTGATAGAATGTGAGGTATTTTTTCAATAAATATTTATTGAGTGTCTACATGTGCAAGATGGTTGTGGAAAGGGCAAAGAGTCATCAGGGGATTGGGGACATAATGTTTTTTGGAATCTGTGTTTATTTAGGGACATGTGATTCCCAGAACACTGATTCTCAGTGGTTATTTTTCAGTCCCAAACTGCTCATGTTTTACACAGCTAGTCTAACATATACTTACCCTTCCTTTTACTTTAGATTCCCTACATTTTATCTCATGCCATGTTAGCTCAGGAAAGAGCTCCACCCAGAGTTCCATTATTTTAGATCTTTCCATGAGCATGTCTATGGAATTGGGATTTACACAGAAGTGATCTTCCCTTCTATGGAGTTTGGCCTTAGAAATTTTTATTGACTATATTGTACATTAGGTCATCCATGTCTTTTAAAAATCCAAGGACGATTCTTCTAAGAGCTGAAATGCTTTGAGAAAAGTTTGTTTCTCCTAACAAAATAGCCTGATTTATTTTATTATAAGGATATTTTTGCAACCCATTTTCTCTTTTTATCTGCTTTGGATATTATTAAATTTGGAGTTACATCTCATGCTTGAACAGAACATTAGACACATATATTTTGGGGGTACAATTTAGACACATATATTTTGGGGGTACAATTTATCTTCACTATTGCCTTCTCCCCAGTCACCATCACCAAAAATAAAAGACTAAATTTTTGAAATTTATGTTGATTCTAGTCTTTTCTGGGAGTATGTAGTATGCATAAATAGAAAATGATAGATGATGGTGATAGATTGATAGTTACATCTAATTAGTTATGAAGAAAGAAAGAATCAGTCATACAGTTGACGTTTGTTGGCAGAACACTGAGAATATTTTGAAAATCCATTTCCAAACAGTGTTAGCAAACCAGCATGCTTTGAACTCAAATAAGAATTACTCCACAAACTTTCATTTGCTATAAAAAGTAGAAGAAAGCTTTCAAATTATGACCCAGGTTTCCAAATCAAGAAATTCTTCTCTGAAGAACTATGGGAAAGAGTTAGCTGAAGAAGCTTCCTAACTAGTACAGACTGGAGAGATCAAAGCTTCCAGAACAGTAGATCATACTGTCAAAGACATAGAAGGAAACTTCAGGGGCACAAACTGATGACGGTTTTGCTTTACACTCATGTGTATCAAATCTAGCTGAAAAATAGACCATAAAAGAATGTGCATGTTTATAAACTAAGAAGTTTCCACTTTGTCTAACCTCTGATGAAATCAGAGGAACTAGGAAACTTTCCTTGCTGGAGAAGTCAGAAATGTCCTGTTCTTTCAAAAATAGTCTTTCAGTCATTAACAAGAAACACGTTTATTGTTCTAGCTTGATACTCACAGACACTCCAAATCCATAAAGAAACTCATAATGGTCCGACACACCACTGAGTCCTCATGGGAGGTGGAATGTTTATGTCTGTTTGCCTCTATTAAGGTGCTAAAAGGTGACCCACTCTATGGTGAAGACCACTTATAGAATTAATAATGTAATAATAAAAGCTTACATAATCATAATATAAAAATTGTTATTTACAAAGTAATAGCTTAAGCCTATAAATATAGAAAGACAGTTTCATTTTCCTCCACAATTCCTTCAGATTTATTCTCTGAAAAAAAAATGCTTCTTTGTGTGTGTGTGTGTGTGTGTGTGTTTATAACAAATTATATATACCTCAAACCATACATATTACATTAAACAAATGCAGGGTTGTGGAGAACCTGGTCATTTCCCTGACGGTGTTAGGAATATCCCCATCACTTTGCTAGTAAATACGGTGTTGCTGTGGTTTCCCATCAATATCCATGATCATGTTGAAGGTGTTACTCTTCGGTTGCTGAAAAATGTTGACAGTTTCTCTTTCCTGAATGAAATTCTATTTGGTAAGAGTATTAATTATTTTAATATAATGTTAGATATACTAATGCTTGACTTATTATTTTTGCCTTTGTATTCATAGGTGAAATTAGCTCTTAGTTTCTTTTTGTCCTCCTCCTTCTCCTTCTTGGATTCGCTTGTTCAGAATGGTTTCACTATCTGTCATATTCTCTTAGAATGTATCATTCTGGGGCAGTTTATTATATAAATACATTATCTAGTCCTTAAAAATTAGGTTAGATTATTTTATAACATCATTTGGGTATAGGGCCTTTTGAAAGGATGGATTTGAGAAACTTTTTCAGTTTCTATTACAGTAGTGAGTCTATTCACTATTGAATCTTTTCTTGGCAAATTTATGTAACTTGTGGGAAAAAAGCATCAAATTCATCTGTATTTTAAAATGTTTTGGGTGGAATTTATAAAGAATTAAAAATTAAAATGAAATTAATTAAAATTTAATTAAAAATAAAAAATTTAACATCTGTCTTTACCTCTTTTCTCCTTTGCAGTGTTGCACTTTGGGAATCTTCGTGTTTTTCTTGAAGATCTGTGCATGAGATTTTGTATATTTATATACAAAATTTGTATATTTATATATTTGTATAATATATACATTTGTTTCATATATTCTATAGATTTTTTTTTGTTTGTGGTTACTCTGAGCATTACATCTTAACAACATCCTAAAGTTGTAATAATCTATTTTAAATTGGTAACAACTTAACTACAATCCCATAAAAAACTTTACTTTTCTACACTTCTGCCTCCCCCATTTTACATTATTGATGTCATAAATTACATCTTTATCTATTGTGTACTCATTAATATGGGATAGTGTTATTTTTATGCTTCTTAAATGTTATTTTTTTATTTGCTTCTCCAGTTGTTCTGCAGATATATGTTTTATATTTTTGTCTTTTAAATCTTATAAAAGCATTTAAAGTGGACTTTTGAATCAAAATTACATAATACGGAAAACACAAAACAAATTTTGTTCATATATCTACCTTTACCAGAGAACTTTATATTTTCATATAGCTTCAAATTACTATTTAGCATCCTCTTCTTTCAATTTGAAGGACTCCCTTTACCATTTCTTTAAGGGCAAATCTAGTGATAATGAACTCCCTCAGTTTTTGTTTATCTGAGAATGTTTTAATTTCTCCCTTATTTTTGAAAGACAATTTTTTCTGATGAAATATTTTCAGTCAGCAATTGTCTTCTTTTATAACTTTATATCATTCCATTGGCTTCTACTCTGCAAGATTTATGTTGAAAAGTCTGCTATCTTACAGTTATTCCCTTGCAGTATAGATATCCTGCTATCTTCTAGATACTTACTCCCTTATATTCTTTGTATTCCTTGTATGCTATCTTATAGACATCCCCTGATGTCTTATTGATATTCCCTCATATGTAAAAGTCACTTTTACTTGCTGCTTTTAAGATTCAGTGTTTGTCTTTGACTTTCCACATTTTGATTATAGTGTGTTTCAGTGTGGTCTCTAGGTTATCCTACTTGGACTTAATTTAGCTTCTTGTATTTATGTATCCATTTCTTTCCTCAAATTTGAGAAATATTCAGCCATTATAACTTTAAATAAACTTTCTACTCTTCCCCCCCCCCTTTTTTTTAAGATTTTACTTATTTATTTTACAGACAGAGATCACAGTAGGCAGAGAGGCAGGCAGAGAGAGAGGGAGAAGCAGGCTCCCTGCTGAGCAGAGATCCTGATGTGCAGCTTGATCCCAGGACACTGGGATCATGACCGGAGCTGAAGGCAAAGGCTTTAACCCACTGAGCCAACCAGGTGCCCCTTCTCCTTTTTCTTCTGGGACTCCCATAATACATACATTGATCTTCTTTAGTGCCCCATAAGTTCTTTATGTTGTATTCACTTTCAAATTACCTATCTTCAAGTCCTCTGATTTTTTTAATGCTCATTTAAATCTGCTATTGAACTCCTCTAGTGTTTTATGTTTTTCTGTTTTGGAGGGGTTTGTTTGTTTTTGTCCATCCCTAAACATACCCCCTATTTAGTTATTGTAGTTTTTAACTCTAGAATTTATGTTGGCTATTTAAAAAAAATTACTTATCTCTCTGCTGATATTCTCATTTTATTTGTATGTCACTTTCTTAATTTTGTTTAGTTTTCTGTTGTATTTTCCTTTAGCTCAATGAACATACTTAAGACAATTATACAAAAATATTTTTTAAGAGATTCAGGGAACTGTGTCTCTTTACAGTCAGTTTCTGGAGATTTATTCTGTCCCCTTAAATGGACAATATTTCCCTTTTTCTTTGTATGCTTTGTGATTTTTTTTTTTTTAATTGGGCATTTGAAAAACAGCCATCCCTTTCAGTCTTTGTGGATTGGCTAATCAGTCCAATATGAAGGCCCAGGGTCCTCTCAAATTTAAAGGTCCTCAAGGTTTTCCCTGGGCCTCTGCACATGATTTTGTTCCAGTTCCCCTCCCCTCATATACAGCTGATCTTAAATCACTTAATTTCCATGATAGTCTTGCCCCTGCTTCTTCTTCTTCTTCTTTTTTTTAAAGATTTATTTATTGGAGAGAAAGAGAAAGAAAGAAAGAAAGAAAGAAAGAAAGAAAGAAAGAAAGAAAGAAAGAAAGAAAGAAAGGGTACAAGAAAGGGAAGCAACAGAAGAAGAGGGAGAAGTAAGCTCCCCACTGAGCAGTGAGCCCTACATGGGGCTCAATCCCAGGACCCTTGGATTATGATGTGAGCCAAAGGCAGATGCTTAACCAACTGATCCACCCAAGCACCCCACCCCTGCTTCTTCTCAGGGACTTAGCCAGTCTACTGTATTCTTCTGCCTATAATTTCATGATTCCACGTACCCATGTATCTGAAGTCCCCTTGTTCCATGGCACCTGCCGCTGCTCTGAGCAACCTCTAATTTAATATCAAATTATGCTATGGTCTCCTCAGTGCTCCAAGTCAAGCAAGACAGAAACAAATCCATCGAGCAGCTCCCAAATAAGCCAGAATGTTGCAACCAAGTTCTATACTTCTCCTTATACACCAAGGAAGGAACTGGGAATTGGGCAGCCTCCTCCTGATAGGACTGCACTAGGGAGGGGTCAGAGTAAGATTGAGCAAAGTGCTACAAAATTCCCTACCATTTTAAGTGTGGTTTTTTCTTGGTTATGCATTTGCTGCAGCTTAACTGGTTTCTAGAGTTCTCATAAAACTATTTTTTTTTCCCCATATGTTATGTTTATTCAGGGTTTCTGTGTGAAATTGAGGGCCTGGAGATTTCTGATCTGCTGTACTACTGTTGTTGTTCTGAGGATTTTTTTTTTAATATTTAAAATCCACCTTTCATAAATTGCTCAGATACACTTGAGGCCTACACAAAGTTCTCAGCAGTAGAAATCTTATACATTGTAGCAGAAATATTTCTAAGCTGGATAGAAAATTACTCACTATACTAATCAAGATTCTGATGCCCCAAATGGGTTTTTTTTTAAAGATTTTTTTTAAAGATTTTATTTATTTTTTTAAAGATTTTATTTATTTATTGAGAGAGAGAGAGAGCACAAGCCAAGGGAAAAGGCAAAAGGAGAAGCAGACTCCCTGCTGAGCAGGGAACACAATATGGGGCCCAATCCCAGGACCCTGTGATCATGACCCAAGCTGAAGGCAGCCACTTAACTGACTGGGCCACCCAGGTGCGCCAAGCACATTGATTTTTATCAAGGTCAATGTGCAGGAGTTGATGGAGACCCTTTTCAGAATCTTGAGTAATTTTTGTTCTTGAGCCCGGCAGTCATCTCAGCAGACAAAATGTTCCCTATTCTCCTGAGTACTTTTAAATTTATAGCAATTTCTTTTTTCTCAGAAAACATTTTTCTTCTAATGATATCTCAAAGAACATCAGCAGAAATCTCTCTGTGTTACCGTGGGTCTGTTTTATTCTTTACATTCTTTTCACTTCTGAAATGCAGCTTTTTTCGAGTTTCTATCTCTCTCTTCACTCTTATATAAAACTTCTGTAGGAAGTCCAATTTGTTAGATCACCCAGAAAAAAGTCCAGACACATCCTAGTTGGACTGCCTGAGAGTAACTGGCTTTGTCCTCTGATCAATAAATACTTCATAATTCATTACCTTCTTCAGTTCTTCATGCAATTGCAATGAGATTTCAGAATGTAGTGTGTGTCTCTCTGCCTCTTTATTTCTTTGCTTCATAAACACTGGTTAGGATATTAGCACTACTAGAGAATTTTTTTCCCCACTGTCTTTAGGTGGGTTCCTCCAGTCAGAACAAGCACTTAATTGGGGGAGGGGGTGACCTGGGAAACACCAATAAGGGAATGAGAAATTGAACCAGGGAAGGGGAGGAAGTCAACAAAAAGCTACCTTATTGAGCAGGTTCCTACTCTGGGCAACTGGATCTCAGCCCCCTGGGGCTATCTGGGAGAATAGGTGGAAGGCATCTTAGAATTGTCCTATCCGGAATACAAGAAAGCTGGATACTGCCCACCAACCTCTCTCAGTCACTGACTATAAGGGAATTCTCCTGAGGGACATTAACTTGTCTGTATTTCTGGCCTCTCCCATGGAGGGGAGCAGGCTTAGTCAACTAGAAATTGCCCATTGGCCAGAAGTCTCAAGTACCTACAGTTGGCATTCTTAGTATGTGGTCTGCACAGTGTAGGATGATGAATGTGGGAGGTTGTGGGTGTGGGTTCCCATGACCATGCTATACTCCCTTTCTACGTTCTTCTATTCATGGAAAATAATGTCAAAATTCCAAGCTTTCTTTGCAATTCTCCACCTATATACTCTGAGAGGTCCTAGGAGCAAGGGAGATCATGATTTGGGCAATTAAAAAAATATTTTTATTTTTAGTCAAAGACATTTTTAAGAGAATAACTGCAAAGAGATGTAAATTTTCTTCTGTCCTTAAGGTATGTCTCTGCATACAAATGCATTAAGTTATTGTTAATGTAAAATAAAAAGAAAAGTCTCAGAATATTAGTATTCTTGATGATGTGATCTACACAAAATGCTTTAAGAATACTTGGGGCACCTGGGTGGCTCAGTGGGTTAAAGCCTCTGCCTTCAGCTCAGGTCATGATCTCAGGGTCCTGGGATCAAGCCCCGCATCAGGCTCTCTGCTCAGCAGGGAGCCTGCTTCCCCCTCTCTCTCTGCCTGCCTCTCTGCCTACTTGTGACTTCTGTCTGTCAAATAAATAAATAAAATCTTTAAAAAAAAAAAAAAGAGAGTACTGATATTATTGGGGCGCCTGGGTGGCTCAGTGGGCTTAGCCTCTGCCTTCAGCTCAGATCATGATCTCAGGACCCACATCGGGCTCTCTACTCAGCAGGAAGCCTGCTTCCCCCTCTCTCTCTGCCTGCCTCTCTACCTACTTGTGATCTCTCTCTCTCTGTCAGATAAATAAATAAAATCTTTAAAAAAAAATGAAGAATACTGTTATTATGGAAGCAGCAATAACTGGGGAGGAATCTTCCTATGTCACAAATGCAATTTATTTTCTGGCAACTGTGTGTGTGTGTGTGTGTGTGTGTGTGTGTGTGTGTGTGTGTTTGAACCATCATTTAGCAATTGGAAAAGCATTTGAAGATATTTGTAAATCTAATGATTTGCCTTCCTTCTTAGCTCTACTTGCCCACCCCTGGTAACAGTTGTGATGTTGAATGTGCTTCCATTAACTAGAAATATGTCTAAGTTTAACTTATTTGTAGTGGAAGAAGGAAGAGAAGTATAAGTAACAAAAAGAGTTGCATTCAAATAATTTATCTGAACACAATAGCAGTCTCTCAGTGACATATGATATATTGTGGCAAAATAAAGTGGTCTGAGCAGGGATGTTGGGAAAGATATTTTCAGTTAAAAATGGTTGTAATTTACAGATGTTATGAAAACATGCTATTAAAGACATGAGTGTAGTATATTAAACTGAACATTTAGTTTTTAATAAACTAATATTTGTTCATTGCTTCTTGGCAGATTTTAGCATTGTGTAGCCAAACCAAGTTCTAACTTCCTTCCAATTCTCTATCCCTCACATTTTCGTGACTCCTCTTTCTCTTGAAGTCTCTGCACAAAGCAGGCCCAGAAGTCTTTGATTCTAACTTTGGTTGCAATAAAAGATGCCAGTGGTGTATTGTCTCTAGTTATTTGCATGTTAAGCAGGAAGATGAGAACAAATGTACCAGCTCCCAGATGGAAAATGGCAGAGGTGTGTGGCACTCTGCCCAGCCCATAGCAGACGTCACTCATTAATCTTGGCTCTCAACAAGTCTTGGTGCTGGCTCAGAATTCTCCTTTCAGAGTGATGCATATCCTTAAAATGAGAGCTACTTAGCCTTTTTTGTGTGTGTCCTGGATTAGCAAGTAAAAGTACACAACCAAAAGTACTGATACCCAAGTACTGGGTTTTTTTTGTTTGTTTGTTTGTTTTTTGTTTTTTTTTTTTTTTGGTCCGGAAGCATTAATGTACCTTGCTTGCTCTTGAGAAGAGTTCAGCGGACTGCTTTTAGTATATGGGCATTAAGGAAAGGGTTTTTACATAACTTTACTGCCTCTACTCAGAAAACAATTATCAAGAGACTAATGTGTGTCAGATACCCTTCCTTGGTACAATAGATAAGTGATAAATGCCCACGAGACTTGTCTCCAAGGATCCCACAGCTTCAATGGAAGAACAAAACATAGAGGGGGAGACAAGCAGAGGAAGAGGGTCAGAGAATAGAGAATTTATGAATGTGGACCCTGGAGACAGACTCTCTCTCCACAAACCCTGCCTCTGACACTCATTGTTTGTCCCTAGAAAATTACTTAGCCTCTATAATCTTCAGTTGTTCTTACCTATGATGAAGAAATAATACTATCTTTCAGATATATAAGACCATGAAGACTAAATGAATTTAGCATAATGCCAGTAAATGTTTATTACTATTAAGTAAGGGAAAAAAGCTGGGCTAGCTATTAATTGCTGCAGAATAAATTACCACAAATTTGGAAGCTTAAAGCAGACACATATATTATCTTTCCATTTTTGTGGCTCAGAAACCCAGGCACAGATTAACTAGGTCCTGTGTTCCAGGGTTTCTCAGGCTTCTATCAGGGCAGCAGCCAGGCCTGGGGTGGGTTCCAAATGAAGACTCAACTAAGGAAGGGTCTGCTCCCAAGTCTGTGGGACTGTTTCTTGGGGGTTGGACTGACGGTGTCAATTGCTGGCTGGCTATTGCCTGGAGGCCACCCTCATTTCCTTGCCAGTAGGTCTCCCCAATGTGGCAGCATGATTCTTCCCAGTGTGCAGTAAGGAGAATCTGACAGCAAAGGATAAATCTCAATCATTTGTTATCTACTCACAGAAGTGACTTCCTATCATTGTTGTTATATTTTGTTGGTTAGAAGCAAGTCATAGGTCTGTCAGACACACAAAAAAGTGATTACTCAAGGGCATAAACACCATGAGGTAGAGATAATTGGGGGCCATCTTAGGGTCTCCTGCTATAACATATTTTAAATATAATATGATATAAATTCTATTGAAGGCTGCTCAGAGGAAGTGAGGCTAGTTAGTAAAGGATGTCAAAGGAGCCTTCTTTAGGGAATAGTTGCTAAACTGAGACTGGGAATATAAGAAGCTTCCAGGAATATTAAAACTAAAGGGCTTTCAAGAAGAATGTTGTGTACAAAGGTAAGCAGTGACAAACCCATATGTTCTTGCCCTTGCCACATGGTAGGTTGGAAAGGTGGGTAAGGAAATATCTTATAACTTCCCCTCTGGATCCACTCTCTGTGCCTTGGGAAATTGACCTCAAGTGACCAACAGACCCCTTATCCCCCTTTTGCCTTGGTCCTGCTGGGTTCAAACAATGGTAAACACATCATCAGGAGGAGAGAGAGTTTGAGAGGCCACATCACCACCTGTTTGATGTCTACGCTCTCTGAATACCTCCTTGACCTGCTGGAATACTTTGATCAAGAGTAAGACCTTTATCACTAGCTTTGTCTCTAGATTCCATCCTTTTTCCAGATTCCTTCTATTGCCTCTTCAGGACTGCAGATGATAGCAGTTTCCTTTGTTTCTAGATCCAAGACATATTCCTTGTGATTTTCTTACCCATTGCCTACAGTGTTGCAAATTGTCTCTTTATTAAGTTGTCTTCAAATTATCCAGTTTGTGTGTATCCTAGTTTCTGCTAGGGTTAGGCTTTACATTAGGCTTGGGTGAACATTGCTGTGGTCTTGATGAGAGATACTGAAGCCCATAGTGAAGATATGCAAATAGAGAAAACAGGGTAGAGGATAAGTATGTCCAGAGTATTATCCTAAGGGCCTAGGGTGTAGAGTAGAGAATTCAGATGACTTCTTGGTCAGTACTTGGCCATCAGAGGATGGCTGTGACCATAGCCCAAGTGGAAAAGTCAGATGAAGATTGTGCTCAGAAATCAGACAAGGGGTTTGGATCAGACAAGCAGAACCTGCGGATTATGTGGAACAGAGAGAAATGTCCAGGAGATATGGAAAGCAGGGGTTTGTAGCCTAGAGATTGTCCTGAACTAGAAATGCAGATGTGGCAAGGATGGGTTTGAAGTTTGTGCTTTAAAATATGAGAGAGGAAGGGGTTGTCTATAGAAAGGAGTGAGAAGAGCAGGGAATTTTAGAAATAATTTAGGAGAAATGAAGACCTAATAGATCTATACAAACACTTAATATTTTCTCAATTAACAATCATTTTATAATATGGATTTTCTCCCTTTTTCATGCATTTTACATATACTTTTTTAAGCAACTGCTAAGTGACAAGCATTGTTCTAGATATGCATGATACCTCAGTAGTCAAAAGAGCTTCTTGCCTCATAGGGCTGGCATTCTAGCAAGGAGAGGTGGAAAATAAATACAAACCCTACTAAGTAAGGGTCATAGTAATTCCATAAGTGTTGATGATATAAAGGAAAAAGTACATGCAGTGTAGGCCTCACAGACAGGTGGCTTTTGACAAAGTCTTGAAGGAAGCAAGGTGGCTAGGCATGACAATATCTGGGAAGACTATGCCAGGCAGAGGGAGCAGTAGGGCCCTGAAAGAGGAAAAAGTCTGGCATGGCCAAGGAGTAGCAAGGTCAACGGGGCTGAACAGAAAAAAATGATGTGGGCAGAGGAAGAAAGATGATGTTAGACACAGAGGACATGGCATTTGGGCCTTAGAAGCCATTGAGAACTATTGTTGAGGGCTGAGGAAGCCATTGTGAAGAAGTGGGGAGACTCAGGGGGAGATATAGCGAAGCCACTGTGAGGAGGGGGAGCCATTGTGAGGGAGGGGAGTCACTGTGAGGAAGGAGTTACTATGAGGTAGGGGAGCTACTGTGAGGAGGGGGAGCCACTGTGAAAAGGGAGTTTCCAGTGTGAGGGAGAAGATCCCATAACAGTTGAACAAAGGAGTGATAGGAGATGACTTACACTTTACCAAAATCACATTGTCTCTGCTCGGAAGCCTGGGAGGGGCCGAGGTTAGAAACAGGGAGATTATACAGAAGCCATTGCAAAAGCACCAAGATGAAACTGTGACCACTGTGATAAGAGTGGGCTGGTAAGAAGTTCTGTGCATATGTTGAAGACAGAAACAGCAGGCAGGAAACCAAACTAATTTATTGTGATAATAGTTACAGACTGAGATGACTAGATTCTGAAAACAGTGGGTGAAAATTGATGAGAAACATGACCTTTATTTCAGCTATCTTTCTATAAGATATGTATTAATTACAAAACTAGGGGAAATCTGGCAGACACAGACACAGTAGTCATCAGGTGATCAGAGTTAATTTCACAATAATGGGACAAATAGACACTGTGTGTCTCAGTGATATAAAGCACTGAGAAGGACACAATGGTGTCTCAGTTATTAACCTTGCACGAATGTAAAGCTTGAATCTAAACATGAAAAAAACATCAGACAAATCCAAATTCAAGAACATTCTGCAAAATACCTGGCTTGTACTATAAAAGGAAAGAAAAACAAAAACAAAAACTTTCTGATAAAAGGAGACTGAGTTTCTTAGCAAGATCATGAATCATTCTTTTGCCACAAAAGACATTAGTGGGTGAATTGACAAAATCTAAATTAGGTTTTTAGATTAGAAATAATATTACACTAGTGTTAATTTCCTGATTTTGATAATAATACTGGGTTAAGTAAGACGATGCACTTGTTTTTAAGAAAAGTGCCTTGAAGCATTTAAGAATAAAAAGAAGGAAACTTAGATGTCACATTTGCAAGTGACTCCCAAATTATTCAGAATATACTAAAAATATGTATATACAGAGAGAATGATAATGCGAATGTGGGAAAATGTTGACTTCTGGGGAATCTGGGTGAAAGATACACAGGAAATCCTCATACTCCCCTTGCAAATTTTCTGTAAGTTTAAGGTTGTTCCAAATTATAAAGGCAATTTTAATTCATAAATACTCTTCCCAGAAATTTTGGGAATTTCCAAAGTTTTCCAATTCTCTAATTTATTCCAGCTTATGACTGACTCAGTGCCAAAAATGTTATATTAAAGACATATTTAAAATCCTAAAATAAAATAACCAAAAAGGAAAACCCACTACTTAATAAATGTATTCCTGGGAATTTATAGATCTTTTCATTTATACTAAGTTCATTAGACAGTGGGTTCTTTTTTCCTTTTTCTGTCTTTTGGCAGAGGAACTTCGCCTGCAAATGACATTTCATGCAGCTTGTCTCCATATAAAATTAATCCAAGTCTGAAGCCTGATAGGTTCTACTCCCCACTTCCTCTTACACTTAGAGAAGCCTGGAACATCTTGGTAAGTTCTATGTGTTCCTGGGAACCCAGTTTGAAAATTGTCCACCTGAGAACCAATGATGGAAATGCTTTTAGAAAGGGAATGCTCGATAGCCTTTCAAGGTGATATGCATTTCGTACACTGAGTTTGCTTAAATCAAACTATTTACCACATCCTTCATTTGAAAACAGAACTTTGCAAACCAGGATTCTTTCCTGTACAGTAATATCTAAATCACTCTTCACTTTTTGATGTCCAACACATTGTTTCAGAGAAATGTTTCTAAAAGATGCACACATGCAAAAGAAATCTTACATTGCAGACCATGCGGAAACAATCAAAAGATGTGTCAATGACTCTGGGAAGATGTCTTCAAATTGTGAAATATGGAAGGAGGAAGATGGCTTATCTGAGTCTGGAGATGCAGCTCAGTAACTGGGAGTTTGGCAGCTCACTTTTCAGAGAGCTCACCAGTTTATTGCCTCTTGAGTTTAGGAGATCATAGAGGGGAGAAGCAGTGATTCAGGATTCAGACATCCCAGCTCTGAATAGCATGTCATGGGTCCCTATTCAAGCCATGAAGTCCTTGGACATCATTTTTCTCATCCTCATATCGTGGTGATTAGATCAGATGTTTTTATTTTACTGATAGCATCTTTTAGTTCTAAGCATCAGAGAACCCACTGAACTGACTTGAATAAAAAGGGATTCTGGGAAAATAAGATGCAGCTTTTGAATCTCTTCACTTCCTCACATTAAAGCAAACAGAAAAGATCCCCTATAAGCTCCAAAACATAAGGAGATGAAGACAACCAACCAACAGGCACAAGTCCTGAATGCTATCACCATGTGTGGAATAGAGAACAGAACCAGAAAGTAATGAGGTGTCTGATAGAGGGACCTACAGTCACCAACAGGCATGAATGTACCAAGGCAGGCACTAGGGGAGAGGGCCCAACCCATGTGGAAGGAGTGTCACTGACAATGGCTAGGACTATTGTTTGAGGCTATAGTAGGGAGCAAAACAACTTTTAGCCACTTCTACTGTTAGCCACTTCCCTGCACCAGATTTATAACCATGACAATAACAAACTATAGTGTCCAGGGATGCACATTTTGTGACAAAACTATGAAGAAGCACAAACAAGTGATTACTCTAGCATTCAGGATAGTAGTTACACTTTGGGGAGGGAGTAGTTTCAGATCTTAGGTGCTCCTGAGGTGACTGGCAAAGTTCCATTTTCTAACTTCTGTGGTTACAAATGTGTTTGTACTACTCACTGAGCAGTGCATTGTGCTTTTGTCTCACTTTAGGATAAATTATTTTTTAATAGCTTGAACAATAGAGGGAATACAGAGATGACACTAATTGGAAGACCAGAGTAGGTCATTCTAGATGGGGCTTGATCCAGCAGGTCTTCAACTGTCATCAAGGGACTGGTTTTCTTTAGCTCTTGGCTCTGTTCTGTATGGGTTGCCTCAGTAATAAAATGGCTACAGCTACCTCAACCCTAATCTCTCCAAACTCTCTTGTCCAGAGGAGAGGGAAACCTTCTGTTCTTAGATCCAGTAGTCATGAAATCACTCTCATTGGTCCAGACAAAGTCACATGCCCACTCTGAGCCAATCACTAGATAAGCCAATTCAATGGCAAGTGACCAATCCCACCCACTATTTATTTCTGAGAGGGAAAAAAGGACAGGGCTAGTGAGAGATAAGAAAATGGGTACTAAGAAAGCATTCCAAAATGATGTCACTACACACTCCAACCCTAAATCCTCTTGACTTAACCAAGTGAAAAAAGGGATATGTGGCAGAGTTGGAAAATAGTAGCAAAGAGATGAGGAAAAAAAAATGACCAGTCTTTGGAAAGCAGCCCCAGAAGGAAGAGGTCATGCAGGTGGGCCAGGAGTTCTCTCCTGCTCCAAGGTTCCACCTGCACAAGGACTCCTTATGTGTGCATCAGCATAATAGTTACTTGCCACCGTGTGCCAGGTATCACTGCTGCCAAATGGCCACAGCACTCTCTTTGGGAAACCAAAGAACACGGATCCTGAGGGCAGTTGGTTTAAAGAGAGAGGTTAAGGAAAACAGCTGATGCTGTGTTCATCAACAAATATCTAATGTGCACCCTCTCTGCACTCACTCTTCTCTCCATGAAATAGCTTTCGTTTGGGAGGGAACTCACCAACACCCTAAAATATTCCAGAGTCCATGATGGCTTCTAGTTCAGACTCTGGCTCTCTTTTGTGACAAAAACCCTTTGGCAGTGTAGGGTAAGCCTGCAGACCCCTTCTCATCATAATACTATTCAATGTACAAAACACAAAAGATTACAAAGGAAGCCAATGATCTAAAAATGTACTTATCAAAATATTTTTAATTGTGATATAATGATCTTCTTCAACAAATTGAGAAATGATGATCTACTATGATGAGTTTCATACTGACCATTATCTCAAACTATTGATGAGTATATTGAATGATCCCAGATATTAGTGGTGACTGTAATGTGATATGAAAATACCTGTGATTGGGGCACCTGGGTGGCTCAGTGGGCTAAAACCTCTGCCTTTGGCTCAGGTCATGATCCCAGGCTCCTGGGATCGAGCCCCACATCCAGCTCTTTGCTTAGCAGGGAGTCCAATTCCTTCTGTCTCTCTCTCTGCCTGTCTCTCTGCCTACTTGTGATCTCTGTCAAATAAATAAATAAAATCTTAAAAAAAAAAAAAGAAAAGAAAATACCTGTGATCTTTAGGAGTGAAAAGGCAAATGTTTTGCTAAAAACTGACATGGTTTGCTGCTTACATTCATAATGCAAGTACAAGGTAAGTGAAAGAGGTGTAGGTTTCACGCCATAACTCTTTATAGATCCCTGCCTCCAAATTAAGAGCTCTACCCTACATAAGTTCCCACGGCAACACTATTCTTTGGGTAGAAGTGGTATAGACTAGATTTATGAGAAACTTTTTAATAGTAAGTTTATAAAAAGATATATAGCACATCAAGGAAGAGTCTCTATCATTTACATTTCATACTGTACTTGTAGTTTTTATTTTGAATAATGTCATACCTGCTTCCTTCCTAAGGAAGAAAGCAGATGACAACATGCTTGTTTATGTTTCTTTCAGTTTGCCCTAGAGAGTGAATGCCCTAGAAAGTGGAATAAATGATATTTCTGTTTCTTTAAGCAAGGAGTAGGAATCTAGTAGTTTGTTTGCATTCAGACCACACGCATATACACATAAAAAGTGACTGAAAAAGGTTCTTTGAGAATCTTTCATTCATATGCATACATATGGAATTTCTCAAAGGAAATAGAACTTTTTAAAAAGACATTTTTCCAATTCCAGCCTTCATTTCTCTAAGGCACTGAATCTGAAAACAAAATGATCATCTCAGGTGTCTTGTACTTTTCTTCAAGTAGAGGAAACACTTAAGCTTTGTTGTAAACTTGGGCAGTACAGTCTGGCTGGTTCCTGGTGACATTTTCTGATCCAGAATAGGACTTCCCATTATTTTACAACATTATTACTCAAGTTCTCTCAGCAAAGATGAGTGGAGGCTGGGGCAGTGTAATTTATGAGTCATGGCCAGGCCGGATGAAAGAACACATCTTTCCCATTAAGAATGTTTCTGAATACTTACTTCCTGCCAAGAGGAAAAGCAATAGTGGTACTGCAGAGATCCTGCATGAAAATTTCATAGCACTTGCTCTGACATCTGGTCCAGCCCCAACCTACAAGCCAAATCGTGCTTCAATCACCCAGGAGCCTGGAGCTGGGAAGGAAACCTGGGCCACTGGGCCTGGGCCACCAACCAGTTGTGGTATTATTATAAAATACCATAGGCTGGATTCTTAAACAATAAACATCTATTTCTCAGAGTTCTCAGGCTGGAAGTCTGAGATTAGGGTGCCAGCTTAGTTGAGTTCTTGATGAGGGCTCTCTTTCTGGTGTACAGATGGCTGCCTTCTTGCTGTGTCCTCACATGGCAAAGTATGAGTGAGATCCAGTCAGTCTCTTCTTATAAGAACACTAATTTTATGTTCCACACTCACCGCCTCACTGAAATTTAATTACCTCCCAAAGACTTTACCTCCAAATATCATAATATGTGGGATTGGAAATTCAATGTATGGATTGGGGTATGTGGAGGGGGGACCATAAACATTCAATCCATGCCAGCTGCATATTTTTGAAGATTTTCAAGAAAGACCATTAAGTCACATATGTCGCTAATATACACTGACTATGAAACAATTTTTGTTGAGAAAGCTCTCCTTCTAGTCTACTTTATGCTATGAACTACCAAATATATTTTCATTTTTCAAATGAAAGAAACTAATTCATTTTCTTGGACAGTATAAATTATTTTTAAAAACTTATAAAGCGGAAAGTAAAAGTCACCTGAAAGCCCTTGGTCCAGGGATAACCATCATCACCATTTGGTAAGCAGACATTTTTTCTAGACATCTCTCTATTCATGTGTATGTCCATATGTGTCTATACATATATGATTGTACATAAAATATGTGCCTTAAACATAATTTTCACCCTGTTTTTTTGCACCTTGTTTTGTGCTGATTTTGCAACTCCAAATTTTTCCTCATCACCAAATATAGACACACATCATTATAGGTGTCATAATAACATAGGCATATCTGTAAACTGTTTTGTTTGAACTCCTGCCCCTCCGATGGCAAGTGTTTATGCTGTTCCCGCTATGATGAGCAGGTTGCATAGATACGTCCTCTCCCACCAGCCCCATGAAGAGGAACCCATTTCCCTATACCCATGTCAGCTATAGATTTATTAATCTTGGTTATCTTTACCAATGTGATCATTAAAACTCCTTATTGTTTTGGTTTACATCTATTTGATGCAAACAGATTGAACATCTTTTTCATAGATTTATTGGCTAGCCAGACTTAGTTCACAACAACAGCAAAGCACACAAGTTATCTTTATAAAGAAGATGCAGCATAAGCGCTGGGTAGTTATCATCTAAAGAATCTTGAAAAACAAGTTTTAAACGGAAACAAATTTTAAATTTCCCCAAAGTGTGAAATGATTTTGAGTCAGAATAGTGTTGCTTAGGACCTCTACATTCTTAGTTATCCTCCTTTTTAAGTGACAGATGTTCTTTGTCCGTTTCCTCATCTCTCTTATTTCTATCGCAAAAGATAGGTAATGGGAAATGTCCGTGCTTCTATTTGTGGATATTGTGATTCTAGTGTTGGCCACATCTGGGTTAGAAATACAACTCTACTCTGTACTAACCAGTTCCTTTCCTTTTCTCCTAAAAATATTACTTGTGTTCTTAAAAATAGGTATTTTGGCATGAATAAACATTATCATTCTTTCTTACTTTGCACATAGAAATGAAAAGAAGTTATTTGTACCACCCCAAATTATATGTATACTTTTATGTAGTATCTGCACAATACCACATCCATTTTCCCATGTGATTTTTCTCCTAGATAAGAATGGAATCTTTCTTCCTAATGAAGAAAGATATCCTAGTAACTGAATGACTAGCCGGGGTCTGCCATGTAAATGGCAAATATGGGTTAGAACATAGCCATCATGACTCCTAGCCCAATATTCTCCCCACTACTTTAGCTATAAGCAAAACCAAATATAACTATAACAGTTCTTTTATCAGCTGCAGCTTAGAGCCAAAGTGACCCATGGCTCAATTACCACAAGCCCTACAGACAATGCCCATCCAAACCACAGTCCGGGAACACACCCCAGACACCCACAGTTGTCCTGAGCTTCTCCAAGTTCTCTAACCCACAAAAGGATTCTGTGAAATCTAACCACACTTCATTCTTGATAAACCAAGATTAAAGAGTATTTCTACACAAAAGTTTATTCTCGCAACCAACAGAGATGAAGCTGTATTTCCCTCTCTCTCCCACAATGCCCATGTGGTTGTGCAATACATGTAAATCAAGTATTAATTAAGTAAATTGTCTCCTAATGGTCCTGAGACTATTAGCCAGCCTTTCTATTCAGTAAGAACACATCTTATGTCAGAAATTGACTATGTTATCATCTACCTATCAGTAAATATTTAACTAAAGGCAATGTTCTTAATATATGAAGACCATCAAAGCACTTGAAATATGCCCCTTTCTTAAACAACTCCTAACCCTAGGTAGGAAGAAAAGTCACCCCATGGAAAAGCCACCACCATGCCCAGCACAAACATCTGTACCCCTAGAGTCAAAAGGGACCCCCTGCTTCAAAAAGAAAAAGTTTTTCATGAGCATTGATTCAGAACTTAACTCTGCTGGGAATGCTACAAACATGCTCTGTGAATAGACTTCCACAACTATCTCGTGAGTGAATGTTATTTCTGCCCTTAATAGATAAGAAATTAAGGTTCCCTGAATAAAGAATACTTGAATTGGGACTCAGCCTATTAAAAGAAAATATTCCATAGACATTTTACTGATCTAGTAAGCTTTAATTTAGCAAATCATGATTCAAGCAGTATCCAATAAAGCAGATAGAAAGGATCTCCAAAGGGTTGCTCAATTCAAGAGATCTTTTTAAAATTTTTTTTATTAACATATGTATTATTAGCCCCAGGGGCACAGGTCTATGAATCGCCAGATTTACACACTTCACAGCACTCACAATAGAACATAACCTTCCCCAATGGCTAGCCATACACTGGCTAGCCAATAAATCTATGAAAAAGATGGGACGAGGGCCCACACTCGCGAGGGCTTTAAAATAGCACCTCACACGTTGGACCACATGGGATGCTCTGTTGAAATCTTGAAAGAAACTAGCACCACCAGCACCTCCATGTCCTCTTTTACTGTGCAGCAAGGGGACCCCAGCACCACCTCAGCTGAAAAATAAGTGTGGATTCAGCCCATTACCTCTCAGCTCCTATTGGGTGGATTAAATTTAGCAATTAGCCATAGAGTTGAAAAAGCTGAAAACAACAAGTCAAAATCCAAGAATAATTCAACATTGAGTGATATATAGGTGGAAGGAAAAGAATTTAAAAATAACAGATCCATGAAAATACCCAGCTTCACAAAACAGGCAGATACATGAAGCTCATGAGGACAAAATATTTTAAATGCTTAGAATGTGATAATGGAAATACTCCACATAAACACTGCCTAGTACAGCTGTTACTACCTCTGTGTGGCTACTGAGCACTGACTAATGGAACGGAGAAACCGACTTTTAAGTCCTGTTTAATTGTAAAATTTTAAATTTAAATAACTAGTGGCAACAATGGGACAGCACGATAATCTAGAATTCTTTTCCCAGAAGAAAAGCACACAGATAAGATGATTAAGGTAGCAGCCTGGGAAACCAGGCTTGCAGAAGTTAAGGCTTTAAAAAGTCTTAAGAGGATGGTGGAGGGACTAATGAAATCCATGAAGACAAAGATGTTGAAATCTGAGCACGTGTAATATGCCAAGGCAAAGGAAGAAGAAGGCGGGCAGTCTTAGTTATACATTACAGAGAACAGTCCGTCCGTTCCCCCCCCCGTCTCCTCCCCCCACACTCTGCTTTATATCAATTCCTCCCATTTTAAAAATGAGAATCAATTCCTAGGTGGTAATTCTCTCTGCCAGGTCAGATTAGCCAGGCAGAGGTTGAGAGGAGCCCACAAGGTTAATCTCCTGCTTTTGAATTCAAATGGTTCACAATTGTTCCCTGCCACCTTGGGAGAGAATGAAGGAAGCGATTTAAATTGTTAGAAAAAAAGGAGGACTTTCTAACCGTGAATGCCCTGGGCTCCTGGCACTAGGGAGCTGAGGCTGCTCACTGTCTTGCCCCACAGTCCAGGTTGCTACGGGAATGCTGGGTGATACCACCTGACAGAAGGCCCCAGGGGAGGTAATCACTCTTTATGGGTTTCTTCGGCTTTCTATGGAAAGGAAATCTACCATAACAGTCACTCAAACCTAGAACCCAAGAAGAGTGGTTCTCAGCTGGGGTAATTTTAATCCCTGCCCCCATCCCAGGGATCTTTTGACCATGCTCGGAGACATTTTTGCATTTCACAACTGGGTAGGGGAGTTGTACTACTGGCACCTAGTGGGTCCAGGTCAGGAATGCTGCTAAACATCCTATAATACACAGGACAGCTGCCCTTTCTCAAAGAATTATCTTGATCCAAATGTCAATAATATCCAGGAAGAGAAATTCTGCTTCAGAGTGATATGGGTGAATAAAATTGAATTCCTGATGTCATTCTCTGCTATGTGGAATACAGCAAAAGTTCTTACTCTGTTAAGGACAGAGGTGGCTTAAGAAACCCTTCATATTCTTCTACCATTTTCTGTACCCTCTCCCACCATCTGAAGGGGTCCCCCAAAGACCTGATATAGAGGATTCTATGTTGTTCTTAATTATAACAAGTAATGACATCATCTGGAGACAGATGCATGCACATGAGACTAGTTAAAATCTCAGTCCACAACTGAGGCATGCAAGAAATCCTAATTGATCCCTTCTTTACATCAGCCCAGGATGTCCATTAGCCAAGGATGGACATGAAGACAACACATACAGACAACTCTTTCAAGACAGTTTTTAGTGAAAGGGAAGCCAGTAAATAGAACCACAGGGGGACATGGGTTTATGGATATATTAAAGGATAATAATTTTTTTAATTTTTTTATTTCTTAATAATTTTTAAATTTTAAAATAATTACTCAAATAAATGGAAAATGAACATGTGTCAAATATTTTATGTAATTCATTAATTAATGAGGGAACTCATAAGACATCACTGGTTCCAGAGAGAATTTAAATTATTGCATCAACCTAGAGAGAGAATTCCAAATTAAATTATTGCATCAACCTAGAGAGCTAAGTCAGGAATGCTGACATGAACTTATAAAAAGCTGTAAAACTAGCTTTTCCATGGAGGAAAAAAGAAATTAATTGTCTTTCCACAGGACAGAATTTGTGTATCTATGGATAACTATCATTTTCATTTCTATCAGTTATCTATAACTTCCAGACTCATAAAACAGCTCAAAGACAATGAAAGGTACAGAGACTCTGAGAACCAGATCACCAGGGAAAATGTATTTAGATAATGCATTGCTTTCCATAGAAGAGACTTACTAAATTTTTGGTCTATTTTGGAGTTTTTCATAATTTCCCCTACAGAAGTTTTTGTGGTTGTCATTTATGTGGAGTGATTATGATATAATCTGTGCTGATGGAAATAATGGGGGAAATTCACTGATTCAGGAGGAACTGAATTGCAAGAATGAACTGAATCCAAGCAACAAGCTTCAGGACCAGCCTTAGACAGGAACAGGAACTTCACAAGTGCCACAGGAGAGAAGAGAGAACATGTGAGCCAGATGCAGGCCATTCGTAGACGTGGTTGTGGGGAAGTAAGGTAATGCCCTCAATACCATCTACTTTCTCAGGAAAATAATAAGTGAAGAAATAGGCTGAGGGTAAAGCGGGTAGAGTGGGTGATGAACACTTAGCAATAGCAAGGGATATTAAATGGTCATCCTTCCAAGACAGAACAAGCAGTTAGATATGGTGGGTGGATGGGTATTGATAAAGGCCAGCTGGGATGTATGTGAATTTTTATAACATGATCAGAATTATTGCTCAGAGGGATAGACACTGATCAATAGTACAGAATAGATAGTCCAGAAATAGGCCCACACAGATATGATGGACTGATTTTTCTCCTCAAAGGCACAAAAGAAATTCAATGGAGGAAAGACAGCCCTTTCAACAAATAGAGATGGTCCTGTTGGACAGCCACAGGCAAAAAATGTGAACCTCAACCCTGTCTCACCTTATATAAAAATTAGCTCAAAATGGGTTATGGACTTAAGCATAAAATGTAAAATTATGAAACTTGTAGAAAAATATTGGAGAATATCTTTAGGCTCAAAGACTAGGCAAAGAATTTTTTAGACTTGACACCAAGCATGGTCCATAAAAATTTGATAAATTGGATTTCACCAAAATTTAAAATATTTGTCCTGTGAAAGACCTTATTAAAAGGATAAGGCAAGCTACAGACAGGGAGAAAATATTTGAAAATCACATACCCAACAAAACTCTGGTATCTAGAATATATAAAGAACTCTTAGCACCAACAATAAAAATAAATAAAATCAGAAAATGGGCAAAAGATATGAACAGACATTTTACAGAAGAGGACAGACTGATTGCAAATTAGTACAGGAAGAGTTGTCTATCACTATCCATTAAGGAAATACAAATTAAAATTGCAATGAAAGACTACCATACTTCTCTCAGAAGAGCAAACAATAATAATAATAATAGCAAGTGACAACACCAACACTGATGAGAATATGGAGAAACTGAGTTACTTACACATTGTTTGTGGAAATGTAAATTGGTAGCATCTCTCCGGAAAATCATTTAATAGTTTCTTAAAATTTTAAACATGCAAATATCATAGAACCCAGAAATTATAGTCTTGGTATTTACTCCAGAGAAACAAAGAGACATTCACATGAATATATACACATGAATGCTTATGGAAGTTTTCATAATATCCCCAAATTGGAAATAACCCAGATGCCCTTCAATGAGTGTAGAATTAATCAAAGTGTGGTACTGTCACACCATGGAGTACTACTCAGCAATGTAAAGGAACAGACTATTGATATATACAACAATTTGGACGAATCTACAGAGAATGATGCTGAGTGAAAAATCCCAACCTCAAAAGGCCACATGCTTTATGGTTCAATGTATATGATTTATATAAAATTCTTGAAATGACAAATTTAAAGAAATAGAGAATAGATTAGTGGTTCTCAAGCATTAAAGACATGATAGAAGTGGGACAAAAGTGGGTGTGGCCATAAAAAGACAATAAGACATATCCTTGTGACAGAAGTGTTCTGTATCTTGATCGTATTGATGTCAACATCCTAGTTGGGATACTATACTGCCTTTTACAAGGTGTTACCTTTGGGGGAAACTGGGGAAAGTGTACAAGAGATCTTTTTGTGTTTTTTCATATGACTGCATGTGAACCTACACTTATCTCAAAATGAAAGGGTTTGAATAAAACAATTGTGACCATTCAACAATGATGTGGGCTTTGTCCCAACCATTGGTCCTCAAATGTGGATGTGGATTAGGATAAGACCCAGGTTTAACCTGACTGGGTTGCAATTTGCCAGGTGAGAGCCATTAAGGGAGATGAGGATGTACGCAAGGAGCAGAAATGAGGTTGGGCCTGACACTATAAGAGGGGAGGCATGACAGTGGAAGTGGAGGACAGACAAAAGTGATGAATAGTAAGAAAATGGTGAGTTAGTCCATGGAGTCCTATGAGTAGCAAAGCACTGTAGTAAAATGAGTGAGCTGCAAAGAATGAAATTCTGAGAGTGGGATTCTCAGTCGAGACTTGGTAGGCATTGTGGTTTAGAGGTGTGATTAAAGGAGTGGGATTGCCAAAATTCAGTGAAGAAGAACTGGTTGTGAGGAAGTTAAGGAACTAAGAAGCCAAGGCAGGGCATGGATCATCTCCTTGGACAGATGAATCCATTCAAGGGTGAAAATAGACACTGGCGAAGACAAAATGGAGTAAGAGACTAAAATACTCCATAAATGAGGCAAGTTGGTATAATCTTGTGGTATGCACTTCAGATAAGGTGAGTCTTTATAAAAGAAGGGAGGAGAAGTGGTCTTGTTTGGAAGCAGCAATTAAGAACAAAGAAGACAGCTAACTCCCAGTTATGTATGATACGAATGATAGGAATGAGAGTGGGTGCAAGGAAAGGTAAGGAGAGGGTCAGAGAATAGATACAGTACTCAATAAATATTTGAAACATTTTAAAATTAAATTTAACATAAGGAATAACATGGAGGACATGGGGAGATGGAGAGGAGAAGGGAGTTGGGGGAAATTGGAGGAGGAGGTGAACCATGAGAGACTGTGGACTCTGAAAAAACAATCTGAGGGTTTTGGAGGGCCGGGGGATGGGAGGTTGGGTGAGCCTGGTGGTGGGTACTATGGAGGGCACGTGTTGCATGGAGCACTGGGTGTGGTACATAAACAATGAATTCTGGTACACTGAAAAGAAATTAAAAAGATAAATAAAAATTTTAAAAAATGAAAAAACAAAAAAAAATTAAATTACAATTGAGAAGACTAGCCTTTCATTTGTTGGTGGCTTCCAGCAAATTTGGTTCCAAAACTTCTTTTAGAAACTCATTTTCTAAATAAATGAGCTAGATTTTTCTTTTTATCCATTGAGAGTAAGAGTAAGAACTTGCCAAACAACTAATAAAAAAGAGAAGGGGTAAACAAAGATATTTTTTAATGATCAAAATCTCAAGTTTTCCTAGAAACAGCAAAATCAATAATTCACCCTGAACTTTCAGAAAATTTCCCGCTCTGCTTTGGAAAATGAGCACCCCCATCATTTTACATGTGGGGTTGTCCCAAAAGTAGACTCTTGAGTCAAGGACCTGGATGCTAATAGTTCAGTTGGGAGATAGATTAGCTGCAGATTCAGCTGGGAAGCTTTGGGTGCAAGTGAGGAAGAGGGGACAGAGAACCGGGAAGGCAGGTTATCACTATGGACATCTGAGTGCTATTTTACCTCAACCTTCTGACAACCAGGTGCCTCAATGTTGCTCCATCAAGGATGGGGAGATTAGGACATTTGTCACTGATTCCCATTCTATATAGGGACCAGGGTGGCTCCTGATAGTACTTGGTCCCCTTCTGCCACGCTGCTCCCAACTGCTAGAGAAAGTCTTTGGCAGGGGCTCCAGAGGGAAGTAAGTAATTGTCAGCATGTTTGGGACCTGTCCTGAGTGCTTCAGGTGAATGCAAAGATGAGACAGACCACCTAGGCCAGTTTGAGCTTAAAGTCTCTCTCACCTGCACAGATGGACCAGAGAGTGACCTCTAGAATGACCCAGGACTACCTTTACCTCATTATAATATGAAAATCTCTGCCAGAGGAGTAGCCTCAGCCTCATTTATATAACATGCAATATAGGTATAGGCATATTTCCTTAAGGCACATGAATGACTTATGCTCACCTCTACATACAATGACAAGGCTTCCCTATCAAAATAGGAAACCCGTTCACCCTCTTTTGGGGATTCGAGACTTTGGGAGCTATTTATCGCGATCTCCTTTCTTGCTGCAGTTAAAGTTTTCTTTGTGCAACAACTCACCTAGTACAGTTGCTATGACTCACCAAGAAGGAAACTCACGTGGGCTTGGTGACAAGATCAGAGTTCAGAGTTTCCTTCCCCTCTGCAGTTGTGTTGGTTTTTGGAAAGTTGGCCCATTTCACCCTAAATCCTTTACTGAAAGTTGTCACAAGTACCCGATAGGGGGCTTTTTGCTCAAGTGACTTTTATTTTCTGATCTTACGCATTATCTAGTTGAAGCTGTATGTGCAGGTGTCTTTCAGAAAGTGAGTTGAGGGGGTACCCGGGTGGCTCAGTCAGTTAATTGTCTGCCTTCAGCTCAGGTCATGATCTCAGGGTCCTGGGATTGAGCTCTGTGTCCAGCTTCCTGCTCAGTGAAGAGTCTGTTTCTCCCTCTTCTTCTGCCCCTTGCCCCTGCTTGTTCTCTCTCTCTCTCTCTCTCTCTCTCAACCTCTCAAATAAATAAAATCTTTAAAAAAAAAAAAAAAAAGGAAAGAAAAGAAGAAGGAAAGTGAATTGAGTTCTTTCTCCTAACCCTCTTTGGATAACCTATATTCATGCTTCAGGAAAGATAGCTTGTTGTTTACAAAGCAAAGAACCAAATGCTGGTCATGCACCTCGCTTTGCACAAAGATGTTCTGAGCTGGTGAATTATGAATTGGGGAGCTGCATCCCTGCGGTGCTCAACTGTGAGGGATCTCACATGCTCATGCTGCAGTCTGGCCCAGTCAGTTTTTCCTGCTAAGGAAAATGCCTTTGTCCATGTAGAATCATGCCCCAGTTTGTCAATCTTCCCTTGACCTTGGTGCTCCTGCTGCTTTTTGCCCCACTTTACCTGAAAAGCACACAGTGCTGTCGTGCCATTTTGAATCCCTCAGTAGCCTGTTCACTCAGCCCAGGAAGAGCTGACTGTTAGCCTCATGACTTAGTGTGCTGGGATTCTCAAGTGCATTGAAAGCCACCCCCACATCAGGGCTTGGGCATGGTCAGGACTGAGGAGGTTGATGAGCCTGTACTGGTGTTCCTGCATGAATTTTATCCAGCTGAGAAACTTCTAGTGCTTGCAAGGTTTGGTTGCATCCAAAATGTCATGATGAAAGTTTGCTTTTTTGCAAAGATTTAAGCTCCAATCCCAATTACTAGTGTATCCTTTGATTTTTTTCAAATGTTTGCTTTGAATCATTCAACACCACCTGGGTTTGTACCATTTGTAACTTCTCAGTGTTTGCAGGAAAACTGGCTGGTGTGGAGCTTTAAGGGAGAATCCTTGCTGACATTTATTGTTTTTTTCTCTGTACCAGCTATTTCAGAAGAAGCTTTTTCTAATTTTGCAATGACCTGAGCTCTGTTTTGGGAGCTCTTTACTCAGGCTCTACTGACTGAGTCCTTTGTTCTCTTCCCTGAGGGAATGACTTTGCATAGCATACTTTGCAGGTCTGGTGTGCTGATCTTTGATTCTTACAGAGTTTCTATCTCCTTCCTTGATTCTGACCCATCCCACCCCCCCTCAAGCAGACTTCCCGGGAATTCCTCCTGTAGCTTCCCTAGCAGCTGTTACTGGGTCTTCTTGGAATTTAACAATTAAAATGGACTGACTACATTTTCCTTTTTGAGACTTCTTTTCCCATTCATAATCCTTAAAGGACAGGAATGTTTCCCAAGAAGAGTTCACCTAGCTAGCCTTCTCTTCATCTCTGGTCAGCAAGCTTGCTTGTGTCTGCCTGGCCTGTCTTATGTTCATTGAGCCTCTTCACTTGGGCTTACAATGGGTCCCATGTCCCCAGCTCTCCTCATTTACTACCACCTTGTTTTTAATTAGCTTTCGGCAAAATTAAGCATGGAAAGAGTTCCCCCAGTTCACCTGTCTAGGATGGACAGTTATGACAGTTTTTGGCTATTTGTGAAATAACATATACATATCTGTCCCTCCTGACACAGAACTCTTAGAGCCCTTGTGAATTCCTAAGTGGTAAGAGTGCTCAGAGCATTTTTTGTTCTATCAAGGTGACTCTGGACGGGATTCCCGATGGCTCCTGAATGGGGGCCAGTCAAGAAAGAACAAGCCATGATTAGAAGGTTGGGCTTTTCAGCCCCACTAACCATTCTCTTGAGAAGGCGGCTGGAAATGGAGTTAATGATCTACTGCATCTACATGAAGAAGCCCCTGAAATCCCAATAGTACAAGGTTCAGAGAGCTTCCAGCTTGGCAAACACATCCATACCCGGAGGATGATTCTCCCCAGGGGGACAGAAGGTGCTGCGCTAGAGACCTTCCCAGACTTCACCTTTATGTTTCTCTTCATCTGGCTGTTCAACCACATCCTTTATCATACTCCTAATAAACTGGTAACCATAAATGTTTCCATGTGTTCTCTGAGTTCTTCCAACACATTATGAAACCCAAGGAGGGGAGTTATGGGAACCTCTGCTCTGTAGCCAAATCAGACAGAAGTTGTGTGTAACCTGGGAACCTTCTATTTATAATTGATATCGGAAATATGAGGGCAGTCTTATGGGGCTGAACATTTAACCTGTGGGAACTGATACTATCTCCAGGTAGATAGTGTTAGAATTGAGTTAAAATGTAGGACACCAAGTGGTCTCGGTTAATTGCTTTTTGGTGTAAGAAATACACATTTTGTGACGAGAAACAAAGTATTCAGTATGAGTAGTAAAGGAAATACAAAGGAGGAAAGAATTGGGGTTTTCCCTACATAGGAAGGAAAGGGTTGTCTTTTTCTGTAAACAGTATAATTTCCAAGAGAATCCTGAAGAAAGAAGGTAAGTTTGGGGTCTTAAGTGATGCCTTGGTTTGCCATTACCTACAGGGATAAAAGAAGTGATCACTGGGTCCAGGCAGCTCTGTGATCAGTTGGTTTCTATTACCTACTTTCTTTACCTTCATCCCTTCTGCATGGGTATCTTTTTGCTTTCAGATCCTGCTAAATCCACAAAACCACCAGTTTGAGTGGGAAGGTCTGTATCTTTAGACTCTCATTATTTTCACTGTTGACTCCATGTTAATTGCAAATGCAGCTGGAGACTTAGAGGATTCTCTGTCCTTGATGTTGGTGCCACATGTGCATCCCTCTGGGAATCCCTCAGGTGGGTGGCTTCTGCACCAAGGTGGACACCTGCTGCATTGGACCCACCATACATACTCTCTTTGTATGTGATCCCTAAATATAGACCGGCCAAAGCAGAATCCCACAGGCAGTTTGTTTTTTTTTTTTAATTTATTTTCAGCATAACAGTATTCATTGTTTTTGCACCACACCCGGTGCTCCATGCAATCTGTGCCCTCTCCAATACCCACCAGCTGGTTCCCCCAACCTCGCACCCTCTGCCCCTTCAAAACCCTCAGATGGTTTCTCAGAGTCCATAGTCTCTCATGGTTCACCTCCCCTTCCAATTTCCCTCAACTCCCTTCTCCTCTCTAACTCCCCAGGCAGTTTTCAATACAAGAACCCTGACAAAGGAAACCCTAGCTTCAGTCATTGCTTTTCCACAATCAATTAAGAAAAACAAATATCTAAAACTTCACGGGATTTCTCAAGTTATGAGAAAAATTTTCAGGTCCATCATTATAATATTCTCCTTCCACCAGCTTATCTGTATGCAAAGGTGATGTCATTATGACCACCCCTGCAAGCTGTCACAATGCTCGTGGGTACAGTGAGAACACCTGCCACAAGAGCACACAGCAGGGGGTGAGGGGGGTTCAAGGAGAGCACAGAAGAGCCTGATGTTAGCTTTGGGGATTTGTAGCTGTTCTTCATGAAAGTTCCTCCCTATTCCTGGGCCACCAAGAGATTTTGTCATGAATGAGCATTGAATCTTGTCAGATGTTCTTCCTTTGTCAATTGATATGATCATTTTTCTTCTTTATCTTGATGATATGGTGAATTACATCTACAGATTTTCAAATACTGACACCTTACATAACTGGAATAAATTCCTCTTGGTTACGATTCATTATTCCATTTATACAGTGTTAGGTTGGAATTGCTAATATTTTATTGTTTTTTTTTTTTGTTGTTGTTGTTGTTTTTGTTTGTTTGTTTTCACATCTAAGGTCATGAGAGATATATAGTTTGTGGCTTTCTTTTTCTCTCTTTTCTTTTTCTTTTTCCCCCTTTGTCTGGTTTTGGTATCCAGGCAATATTGGCCTCTTAAAACGAGTTGGAAAGTGTTTCCTTCTTTTCTACCTTTTGGAAGAAGTATGTAAAATTGGTGTTACTTTACTTTGAATGTTTGGTAAAATTTTCCAGTAAAACTATTCAAGGCCTGGAGATTTCTTTTTGAAGCCTTTTAAATTACAAATTTAACTTTTAAATAGTTACAGTTCAGGATGTATTTTGACCACATTCCTCCTGACGATCTTTCTTCTTATTCTTTTATCTTTGATTTATTACCTTCCCCAGTTTATCCTGTTGTAATTAGTACCTCAATGAAAAAAAATATATATAAGCCATCTTAAATCTTCCTTGAAATAAAGTGAACGGTATGGAAAAGAACAAATATTGTAAAAAGATAACAGTCTAAATTCTACCACTGAAAGAAAAATAACCATTTTGAAGCTGGCCGCAGTTGGAGGCAACTGACTTACTGCTTCTTTCCTATGTTATGAAGTATCCCACAGTCTCCAAAAGAGGGTCTGTTTTGGATAATTACAGAGAAAACCACCAAAAAGAATGCAATCTGACAGACCTAGAGAAGGTGAGACAAATTTTCCAAGATATCTCTCAGGGAAATTCCAGGTACCAAGTATTCCCTCTTCAGGCTGGGCCCACTGCAGCCAGGAGGGCCCAGGAGCCCAGAGGACCGGGCCTTCAGAAACACAGTAGGAACATGCCCAGGCATGCATCTTCCAAGTCCCAGAGAAGGAGGATCAAGGGAAAGGAGAAAAGGAAGTCTACACAAGGGCAGCAGGTCCAGTCCCAAATCACAGAATGTGCTGGACTTTGACACATGGCTCCGTCGTTATTATGGAGAAGTTCTTTGGGGTCCAGGAAATGGTACATGGGGAGGGAAGCTTCTCACAATCTATCCCTGGGACTCAAGGTTTCCACAAGGGTGCTGGCCACCAGACACCACTGCACAAGCTCCTTTCAGCTGAGTCAGAGCCATTCTGTTGCCTGCTTTGTCCAGGACTCCAAATAAAGAGGGGGCTTGGGAATGTAAGTTGGGCCCTTTGGAAAACAAGTCTTTTGTCCCTTTGGCTTCATCTGTTTTGCTCACCCCACAAAGCTGAGAGAAGTCTGCCGAGACAAATGCTTCCAAAGGCAGTGGGGCCTGCAGCTCACAGACTCCTAATGATTAAACTCCATATCGTGCTTTGAACTTCCACATGAGTTTTTGAAAGAGAAATGTGAGTGGGAGGGTAGGTGTCTTTTTATTTTCCTTAATAAAAGCTTCTCCTGTTCTCATTTCCTAGAAGCATGGCACAACCACTCTTCATCATCCCTGGAGATGCAACAAAAGCATAGCAGACAGGTAAAAACAGAGAGAGCATTAACTGAGCAGATAGATCCTTTCCCTGGCCTTGGTCACCCCTCTGCAATCTCTGGAGGAGTCCAAGGCCCTGCCCTGGTCCAAATCACTTGTGAGAAAGATCACTAGGCTCTCTGTTGCCACTCTTTCCCTGTCCTAAGTCACCAGAAATGTTGGAATCCAAGCTTCCTGGGTCAAGGAGAAACAGTCTGTTTATTATGCTGATCAGTGGTGCTCCTCTGCTCTCCTGCACAGCCCAAGGGCCTCCTCTGCAAACCAAATATCCATTTGCCAAATAAAAATGCAGTTTTTGCCCTGGGAAGAATCCTGCTGTTCAAAGTAGAGGTGTTTACCTTGGGGTCCCTGGATAGATTCAGGACAGGACTCTGGGTGGGAAGAAATTACATCTCTATTTCCATTACTCTGTAACTGAAACTTGGCAATTCAAAATGAGAGGAACCACAAAAAACGTTGTATACCTACAGGAATGGAAAGTTCTCCGACCTTCACCTAGCTTGTGGGAAAGCATGTTCTGTTGGCCAAAGCTATGTAAAGAACTAAGGTGAAGCTGTGGAGAAAAAGGAACACTCGTGAACTGTTGGGAATGCAAACCAATGCAGCCACTGCAGGAAACAGTATGGAGGTTCCACAAAATATAAAAATAGGGGCGCCTGGGTGGCTCAGTGGGTTAAAGCCTCTGCCTTCGGCTTAGGTCGTGACCCCAGGGTCCTGGGATCGAGCCCCTCATCGAGCCCCGCATTGGGCTCTCCACTCAGCAGGGAGCCTGCTTCTCTCTCTCTCTGCCTGCCTCTCTGCCTACTTGTGATCTCTGTCAAATAAATAAATAAAATCTTAAATATATATATATATATATATATATATATATATATATCACTAGAACTACCATATGATCCAGTAATTCCACTACTGTGTATTCACCCAAAGAATATGACACCAATTGGAAAATTCCACCCAAAGAATATCCCACCAATTGGAAAAGATATGTGCACCCCTATGTTTATTGCAGCATTATTTACAACACCCAAACTATGGAAGCAACCAACAGAAGAAAGGATAAAGAAGATGTGGTGTATTTACTCACTGGATTATTACTCAGCCATAAAAAGAATGAAATCTTTCCATTTGCAACAATATGGATGGACCTAGAAGGTATAAGGACCTAGATATGGTCCTCCAGTAATATGGGTGGACCTAGAAGGTACAAGGCTAAGTTAAATAAAACAAAACAAACAAACAAATAAGAGACAAACAGAAAACCGGACATGTAAATACAGAGAACAAACAGATGGTTGCCAGAGGGGAGGTGAGTAAGGGGATGGTGAAACAGGTAAAGGGGATTAAGAGTTAAGAGTACATCTTAATACATAGCAACCTTGAATCATATTGTATAACAGAAACTAATATAACATTGTATGTTAATTATACTTGAATTAAAAAAAATAATAATAAAAGAAGCAAAGTTCACCAGAAAACCACATTCAACTCACAAGGCACTGGCCTCTGGGCACTTTGCTGATTGTCCCTTACCCAGGAATGACACAGAGGAGGCACAGTTCACCATTAGCTTTCAGGACAGCACATTTCAGGCACAGTTAATATCCTGTGTCATGATCACCACTATTACCTTTTTTTTCTAAGATTTTATTTATTTATCTGACAGAGATCACAAGTAGACAGAGAGGCAGGCAGAGAGAGAGGAGGAAGCAGGCTCCCTACTGAGCAGAGACCCCCAATGCGGGGCTCCATCCTAGGACCCTGGGATCAAGACCTGAGCTGAAGGCAGAGGCTTAACCCACTAAGCCACCCAGGCGCCCCGATCACCACTATTTCTTATCCAGCTCTTTGTCAGGCTCCAGTGGATCCTGCCAATCACCTTTTACAGTCTGTCCCCACTGACTTTTTCAATTGCGGAATTAAGAAATACAATGCAGCAAACAAAGGGTTGGGGTACAAGATTGCTGGCACATTGCTTCCATAACTCAGAACACATTTCCCTAGAAATAAAGGCGATATAGCACAGACATGGATGGCTCTCTCCTTCCACTCTGCAAAACAAGACTTAGCCTATGATGTTTTGAAAGCATGCTATTATCTTACCAGTAAATTGTCCCCCAAATAATGCATTCTGAGTTGAAACTTAGATACCTAGTATCTTCCTAGGAATCCATAGTGATTTTAAAGTGTGGTCTCAAAATTCTTTGTATTTTTCCCATTGAGATGAGTCTGTGTCCCGTCCCCTGGAATCTGGGCTTTGTGATTACTTGACCAGAAGAATATGGCAGAAAGGAATCTGTGCCATTTTTATTTTAGGAAGACGTTATTATCCTAGCACCAAAACTGGACAAAGATAGTACCCAAAAAAGAGACCTGTATCCTTCCTAAATATAGATGCACTGATTCTGAACAAAGATAATTACGTATCATGACCAAGTGGCTTACACCAGGAGTGTAAGGCTGGTTTAATATTTGAAACTGTATCAAACTGTTTCAAACTGTTTTTTCAAACTGTTCAAACTGTTTCAAAATTTGAAAACTGTATCAACCATATCAACAGGCTAAGAAAAAATATCATACAATCATATCAGCTGATGAGAGAGAAAAGCATCTGACAAAATTTAATATCTATTCTTGGTTAAAAAAAAAAAACCTCTCAGAAAAGTAGACAGAATAGAACTTCTCAACTTGGTGAGGAGCATATATAAACAGTCCAGCTCCTTACATGGTCTCTCTTGACAGTATGGGAGTGGGAGTTTTTACTGGCGGGCAGAGGTGGAAGTCTTGGCTCCCTGGCAGGTTTCTCTGATATCACCCTGTTGTGGGGGTTGGGGATCTGTGCTACGGCCCAGTGAGGGTGAGAGTCCAGGATTCCCATGCAGCCTTGGCTGGGGTGGGGAAGGATAGGGCCACATTTTTTTTTTTTTTCTTGTGGACTTTGACTGGAGTCTAATGGCTCTTATCAAAAAAATGTTCTGTTTTTCCAGGTGGCCACTTGCCTAGTGCTCTGGTAAACAGAGCAGGTTTCCACTAGGGCCTTTCTTAACTCTGCCTGTTGGCATTTCCAGGCTTCTTCAGCTCCAATTCTGGGATCTATGAGGTGAGAAGAAAGCCCTGGAACTCCCACTAGAAAACCCACTACAGTTTTCCTTGAGTCCTGAGCTTCCTAGACAATCAGCCTTCTCTCCACCTTTCAGAGTCTTCTAAGGTTGCTTTACATATAATGTCCTGGATTTTAGTTGTTCTTATAGCAGGAAGAAGAGGGAAAGTACATCTAGTCCATCTTACAATTATCAGGCAGAAATCCTGATATTTTGGAAATATTTTTATTCTCCTTACATGTTATTTGTCTGACTACAGAATTCTAGGCAGTTTAGCTGCACTAACTTTTATTCTTCCAGTGCTGACTTCTGATTTCATTCACTTTAGCGGGTTCCTTTCTCCCTCTCTCCCTCCCTCTCTCCCTCTCCTATCTATCCTTCTCCTTCTCACCTTCTACCCTCTTCTCTCTCTATCCCTCTGTTTTTCTCTCTCCTTCCCTCTCTCCATCGCTCCCTCTGTCCCTCTATTCTTCACTCTCTCCTCCTCCTCTTCTCTCTCCTCCTTTCTCTCTCCCTCTCTCTCTCTCTCTCTCTCTCTCTCGATACTGCTTTCCCTCTAGAATTCTAAAACCTCAGAAATGTGTACTTTGGTGTGTGTGTTTCCATCTCTTTAGTTAGGTACTTCTAGGGCTCATTCAGTCTGGAGATTCAAGGCTTCAGGGATGGAGAAGTGCCCCCACCATGTACTTGATGGGGTGGCTTCTCTACCCCTTTCTTCTCACTGTTTCTGAGTTTCTAAAGGGTCAGACATTGTATCTGCTGGATTGCTTCTCCAAGTTTCTTATCTTTTCTCACCCATTTTCTATCTTCTTTTGGTTTGTTTTACTTTCTGAACATATTCTTCTAATCTTCCTATTTACTATTTTTGGTGATCATATTTTTAATTTACAAGGCTTCCTTCACATTATCTGATTTTTTCCGTTTGTCCTAACATGGTATTTCTGAGAATGGAATCACTGGACTTTGGATTCTTGGAATATATATGTTCCAGGGCTTGCTACATTATTTCCTCTGGGTTTCTTCTTTTCTTTTCTTTTCTTTTCTTTTTTCTTTTCTTTTCTTCTTTTCTCTTTCCTTCTTTCCTTCCTGCCTTCCTGCCTCTTATTCTGTTCACTGCATTGTTCATTTATCCTATTTTCCGCTTGTTTACTTATTTATGGATTTGTGTGCTTATTCATTTTCGGGGTCTTCTTCCCTCATCGAAGGAGTTTGTGGGCTCCTGGAAGCCTGTTCAGATTTAATGAAGAGGAACAAACAAGCTGATTGGAAAGTGGGCTGTATATTTTTCACTGGCTCCTCCAGATTGAATCCACTTCCACCCTGCTCTGTGCCCCTGATGTTGACCTACATAGGCTGCATCACACAGCTTCCTTTGCCCTCTGGATTCTGATGGGATTTGGCCACCAGAGCACTGGCAGGGGGTCAGACATCAGGATGAGAGACTGTGTGGGGAACTGAGGTCCCAGTCTTCTCCTGCTAAGCTGTGTCTTGGCAGTGATTCCATTCCTCTGCTGAAGGTGACATACATCTCCTGTTGGTTGACCTTCTCGGGCAGCCTCAGCCCTCTCTGGGTTCTAGTAAACCTTCCCATCCTGACTTGCCACACAGAGTTGATAAGAGCAGCCTCTGCTGCCCCTCTCAGGGCCTGCTCCCACCCCCTTACCCTCGGTTTCTCTTGGCCACACCCTCTGCCCCCTAAGTAGTCCCTTTATTAAACTTCTACCTCCCCTTTTGAGAGTGCCATCAGGATTTCTTGCCAAGTCCCTGATCCATACAGAAGTTCCACGCATGTCGACAACGCCTATGAACTGGTGAAGTTCATGGTACCATCATTGGCCTTTTCACTGGAGGAAACATCAAATATCCATGCATCTGTGTGCTCAGGTTTGTACACACAGTACACAAAGTACACACAGAGTGGTTGAAACAACAGATACTTATTTTCTCAGCGTTCTGGAGGTCAGAAGTCCAATATCAAGGTGACTGCAGGGTTGGTTTCTTCTCCTGGGCCTCTCTCCTTGGCTTGCAGATAGCTCATTTCTGTGTCCTCACAGGACCGTTCCTCAGTGTATGCAGATCCCTGGTGTCTCTTTGTGCAACCAAATTTCCTCTTCTCAAAAGGACACCAGTCAGATTGGATTAGGGCCAACCCTGATGGCCTTGTTTTTAAGTTACTCACCTCTTTGAAGGACCTGTTTCAGAATATCGCCACATTTGGAGGCACGGGGCAGGCGCAGGGGGTGTTTGAGGACTTCAACATGGGAAATAGAAGAGGACAAAATTCAGCCCATAAAAATCTGTATCTGGAAATGTCTCTCTGTATCCGTTAAGTACATTGGGATCTGTTTCCTCAGAAGAATCATCTGAGGTTTGGGGAGCTCCCGCCTGGCTATGGGCCTTTGGAAATAGGTCTTGGAAAATGGCCCCACTGTTCACAGGAAGAGTTTTCGATGGCTTTCCCAGGAGTAGGGCCTGGGACTGAGCCTCCTTGGTGTGTGTCCAGAATCCTAACTTAGCTCTGTCTGATGCATCCAGAGAATGAACTGATCACCTGCCTTGGGATCGGGGAAGCCATCTCTCAGCAACCCAGATCCAGGGAGGGCACACCCACTTCCCCTCTCAACCCTGTTGTTCGGCTCTGCTGTTTGAGGTATTGGGTGCCTATGATGCCTGGGCAGTTCTGCGTTCCTGCAGAATCTATGGACTCCACACTGCTCTTCCTTTCCATTTCCACAGGAACTTGGTTTATATGTTTTTTTCTGCTTTTTCTGAATATATGATTACCGGTTCATCTGTGATTCATCCCACAGAAAGAATTTAAACTGGTGCATATTCAGTCAGTGTTAGCTGTTCTCTCGCCTAAACCACTCCAGGGATGCCTCCTTCGTTTTCTTTGTCCTTATAGGTTTATTATGCCTTTTTTCCCCCCACTTTCTGTCATCATTGTGATAATTTTGGGGGAGGGGGTAAAGACAAAGACTGTGGTCAATCCACCACATATAATGAGAGGTTCTGCTGATCCTTTGGAGTTACTCCTGCCAAGGATTAGGAGCATCTTTGACCACTATTATCCAAGCCCATGTAGTAAAGTATAACGATGGGCTGGATTTCAGACTTTTTCAGTGTTAGGTATTTCTGTTTGTTTGCCTTAGCATAATTTGACTTTTTTTAAAAATATTTTATTTATTTATTTGACAGATAGCGATCACAAGTAGGCAGAGAGGCAGGCAGAGAGAGAGGAGGAGGCAGGCTCCCTGCTGAGCAGAGAGCCCGATGCAGGGCTCGATCCCAGGACCCTGGGATCATGACCTGAGCCGAAGGCAGAGGCTTTAACCCACTGAGCCACCCAGGCTGGTTTTTTTGTTTGTTTGTTTGTCCTGAAGGATGTCACCATTTTATAACCAGGTTTCTTCAAAACCCTCTTGTCTACTATAACCAAGAGAGAACTCAAGAGATTTAATTTTATATCAAATTCTAAAAAACTCTTTGGAAGCACTAGCCTTAGATATCTCCTATGCTAGGACCAACCCTTTTTTAATTATTAGTTTTACTTAATCTTTTTTAAATTTTAGAATAGTTTAGATTTCTAGAAAAGTTGTAAAGACAGTACAGAAAGCCCCTGTGTGCTCCTAATTCAGTTTCTCTGATTATCAGTTTATATTAGCGGGTCTAATGATCACAACTGAAGAACGGACATCAGTACTTAACGATAAACGATATTCATACTTCATCGGATTTTGCTAGTTTTTTGGTTTGTTTGTTTGTTTTTCCCCAATATACTTTTTCTGTTCCAGGATCTCATCCAGGGGACCAAATTACATTTAACTATCATGTCTCCTAAAGCCTTCTTTGGTCGGTGACTATTTCTCAGACTTTTTTTGTTTCTGATGATATTGAAGAGCACTGATCAAGAATTTTATAGAAGCTTCCTCAGGGTAGGTTTTCCTAGTGTTTTTCTCATGGTTAGATGGGGGTTATAGGCATCTGAGCAGGAAGACCACAGAGGCTAAGTGCTCTTCTCGACATGTCATATCAAGAGAACGTGCTGTCAACATGTCTGGTGGTGTTAAGCTTTATCCATTGGCCACTCTAAACCTACTCTCTCTTTTTCATGTTCGGCATTTTAGAAGGATGTTGTGAGGTGTAGCCCACACTCAGGGAGGTGAATTGGGTCACCCCTTCCTTGAGACTCTCCCCCACTTTTTTTGACATTACAAAACCACACATGATTTAGATAGCTTGAGTTTGCCAATGGCTCTCCGTGGATGAAAGCTGCTCTAAATGTCATTGGTTAAAGGCAAAAGCCAAATTGTCCTCCGCTGCCCCCAACATCCTTCCTCCTGAGATAAAACAATTGTCTTTTCTCGGAAACAAAGCCCTTGACATCACAGCAATGGGTTATTCTACAAGTAAGCAGCCACATGTCAAGAGGTCTCCTGGGGGTCCAAAGGGCCAACTTTACACTTAGATGAGGATTTCAGAAAGTTATTAGGTCCTTGGGTGTGTTTGTTAGAACAAAAACTGTGTATTCTGGCAACGAAGAACCTAAGAAGAGCAGTTGGAAATCTGGAGTGGTGTGCGTGGGGACAAAATGCCAGGCTCTTCTCTCACTCACATCCCTGGAGCGGACCTCTGTCTTCCATTGTGTGACACACGGATCACGTGTCTTGGCACTTCCCCATCTCCCCAGGCTCTTCTGGGGTTAATGAAATAAGCATTTAGAAAGTCATCTGTGCTCCGTGAAGGAGAGGAAGAGCCCTGTGCCAAATGAATATGGTCTGTGTGATGCCGACTGCTCTGCAGTGAGACACTGTGAAGATCTTCAATTTCTCCAGATTGATGGGAGATGGTGAAATATAAGGAAGGAATTAATTTCCCTGTAGCACAAACTAGCCTGAGTGTTGTAAAAAGTCCTAAAAACAAAACAAAAAAACAAAAACAACAACAACAAAAAAAACCCAACACTGTGTTTTACCCATTCAAACACACAGAAGTACTTTCACCCCTCACTGGCGTCATGGGCTGTGGCTCCTTTATGTTCCCTTCCTGAGTGTCAGTGAAGCGGCTGGTTGCATGTAGATATCTGGGGTTGGGGTCCTGTGGCTTTTTGGCTTGGTTTACTTTTATAGAACACAACTTTATTTATTTTTTATTTATTTAAATTCAATTTAGCTAACATAGACTGTAGTATTGGTTTCAGAGTTAGAATTGAGTGATTCACCGGTTGCATACAACACCCAGTGTATAGCATACAACTTTAGTTTTTACCAAGGAAGGCTACTGAGATCTTTCTCAACTTGGTCTCGGAATTAAAGACAAAATTAAGTTTTTGTTTGTTTGTTTGTTTGTTTGTTTGTTTTTTAACTGTCCTGGACATGATGCGTCCCATTACAGCCACACCTCAGTCCATTGTGCTTCATGGCTACCACCTTCTTTACAGACTGAAGGTCATGGCATTCCTGCATGGAATGAGTTGGCCCCATTTTTTCCCACAGCATTTGCTCCCTTTATGTGTCCATGTGACATTTTGGTATATCTCACATTAGTTCAAACCATTCTTCTATTATTATATTAGTTCTGGAGATCTGTGACCAGTGACAACTTACTGAAAGCTCAGACAACGGTTAGCATCTTTTAGCAGTAAAGTATTTTTTTAATCAAATAGTGTCTTTAAACTTTCGTTGCCTTAGACGTAATACCATTACACACTTAATAGACTACAGCATAGTGTATAAACCTAACTTTTATATGCACCGGGAATGCAAAAATTTCACTTGGCTCACTTAACTGCTCTCTTCCCCTTTTTTGCGGTGGTCTGAAACCAAACCCGCAATATCTCCAAGGGAGGCCTGTATTCACAGTTAAATGATCCTGACTACGAGAGCCTGCTCCTCCAGGGTGAGAATTACAAGCTACCAATACATCAAAAGAAGCTGGAATCCAGTCTCCTGTTCTTTGGATCACTTGTTCACTCATCAAAGTTAAGCCACACCTGCACGCTGGGCGGGCACTCCCGCAACAGCTCCAGACCACAGAAATAGAGCGGGTGGCCAGCACCATGGAGCCGTGAGACGTACTTTAAAGGAGGCCAGGCTGGAAGCCATGCACAGGAATGGTTAACCCGACCGGCTTTGCACACTGTTTCCAGGAACACACCCAGGAAAAGGTGAGGCCCACTCGTTAAACTGATGATCCGGCCCAGTTACATAAAGACACTGGGTTATTTTTATAAAGAAAGAAAAGAGGCAATCCCTTCCAAACAAATCCCAGATGGGCTGAGACCCCTTTCTGTAAAATAAACACACCCAGAACTTAGGAAGTGCGAGGGGAAATGTTTACAGGAGATCTGAGAGCTGCCCGGCAGGGGCCTGGAGACCTGGACTATGTGAAGTCTGCCTCTTTTGTGAATACTGCGTCATGGCCAGAATGGGGAGCTCAGCCTGGACACCAGAATCCTACCCACCATGAAATCGGCTTCAAACCCCCTAAGATGGTCTCCTGTACATGATGAAATTCCTTTGTAATTTTATTAAATTATTTCTTTTAAAGGTATCTATTGAGCTACTGCCTCATGATTTCTTTTCATTTGAGTTTTGTTAGTACCCATTTATATTATAATGAGCGATTAAATTGAGTGTGCAATGCAAATGAAAAGAGGAGTGTGCATGTGTGTATAAGCATGTACAGTAAGTGTGCACATGCACATATGTGGATGTATGTATCACTTACAAAGGGTAGATTTCCCAAGTTTAGCAAACAAAAATGTTGGATATTGGTTAAATTCAAATTTCTTTTTTTTTAAGATTTATTTTTATGTATTTTAGAGAGAGAATGCGTGTGTTTTTGTGTGAGCAGAGAGAGGGGCAGAGGGAGAGGAAGAAGAATCTCAAGCAGACTCCACACTGAGCATGGAGACCACCAAGGCTGGATCTCACGACCTTGATCATGATCTGAGCCAAAACCAAGAGTCTGACACTTAACTGACTGAGCCACCCAGTCACCCTGGTTAAATTTGAATTTCTAATAAACAACCAATATTTTTTTTAGTCTAACTATGTCCCAAATATTACATATGGTGATAATCTAAATCCTGCATGGGTGGATATTGCATGGGAACATACCTATACTAAAAAATTTAATCATTGTTTACCTGACATTCATTTTAAACTGAGCACCCTGTGCTTTCCTGTCCTTATCTTGCAAGCCTAGTAAACATGAGTGTCCACAGTTATGTCAGCATGTATGTTGTGAGTGTGTGTGTGTGCACATGAACGTGCTAGGGCCAGGTGGGTGGAGGAGGAAGGTAGACGTGAGGAACACGGGTGATTGCACTGCCATCAATCTGAAAGAAGTCATCACTGCCAGGCTTCACCTTATCCCACCCTCCAAAAAGAAACAGTAACTACCATAAGTCATGAATTCCAAATCTTACTAATTTCCAAAAGACTTCATACAAATTGAAAATATGCATTTTGAGACTGTTTGTGGCTTAGATCAAAAACATCCACATTGGAAAACATCTGGTCTAGTGAATTTCCGACGTATGGCCTTACTCTAAAGGATTTTATCCTAAGACCCAGGATCCCTGACACATTACTTCCTCTTTTCCTGCATATATGAAAAGTGGATTTAAATTATACCTTCACTTCATTAATTCCACATCTGGGGAAATCATTAGAAAAAAATAAGCTAGGGGCACCTGGGTGGCTCAGTCAGTTAAGCATCTGCCTTTTGCTCAGATCACGATCCTGGGGTACTGGGATCAAGCCTCATGTCAGGGTCCCTATTCAGTGGGAATCCTGCTTCTCCCTCTCTCTCTTCCTGATGCTCCCCCTGCTTGTGCTCTCTCTCTCTGTCAAATAAGTAAAATCTTTAAAAATAATAATAATACTCTAAAGTGCATTAACTGCCTTGTGTAAATGCATGGTTTATAAAATGAGCTGCAATGTTCACAACTACAAATACCTAAGTGTCATAATACAGGATGCCCGAGTCTGTTATGGTCCATTTGCACAATAAAATAATACACAATCAGTAATGCAATGCGTATGGAAGTTTTCTATCATTCAGACTAAAGATAAACTGAGAAACAGGAGGCACAAACAAAGTTAGAAAATGATTTCTCTATGCACAAAATGTATAAAATATAGAGTGCCTGAAAATTCTGGTAGGAAAAGAAAAACATGCATGAATTGTTGCAAATTGGAAAAATATAAATGGAAGGAACTGGAACAAAACATGAACAGAGCTTTTCTTTTTGTGCTGGGTTAATTTTCTTTTTTTGTATTTGTTATGCTTTTCACAATGAATGTGCATTCCTTCAAAAATTAGAAATAAAATTTCTTTTGGAAGCAAAATAAGCACACACCAGAAAAGTGCTGCTAATGGCTATGGCGCAGATGGGGCCCATTGCATCGCTGTGACCACGTGTACCTGTGACCCCTGTGGGGAGCCCTAGGAGTTCTCTCGCAGGGAGCTTGACCGTCCTGGCTGAACGGTGACCCTGCAGGTGACCCTGCAGAGAATGCTGAGCAGACCCCAGCTTCCGTTCAGTCAGGTGTTCCGTCTTTCTGTCAGGCGGGTGTCTACCAGCCAGCTGGGGCCCTGCCTAGCAATTCGGTGTAGTCATGGTTAGGTAGAAAAGTTCCAGTGAGGGAAAAATGTCATACTTTTGTGCAAGGACAACTAAATGATAGCTGGTGCCCTGGCATGTAGGCCGGCATTGGGCTATGGGGCTGCAGGAAATACATATGCTTTGGAGAAGGACCTAGATGGCAGCCCAGCGCCCCAGAATTATTTAAGTAGAGTATTTATTTCCCAACTATTGGCTTCATGTTCTTGTGTGCTCAAGGTTCCCTTCTGTTCTTCATGATTAACATGATTGTAGCTGTTGCCTTCTGTGGCTCACGTTTCTTTATCGTTCTCATGGCTTGATGCATGAAAAGTGCACTTGGAGATTTGCATGTTTTCTCTGAGGTATCCCATGACATCTCAGAGCCCATGAATGGTCCAAGCATGGACTAGAGGCTTAGGATCATGAGTGTGGGGACCAGGGAAGATTTGTAAATCTTCCGCTTGCTGCCAATCCTTCTGAATGGGGGAGTTCAAAAGTGACCACTCTTAAAAACCAAAAAGAGTATTTTGCCTTGTATTGAGCTGTTACAGAGCACGGCACCACATGACACCAATCTGGATACAACCATTGGAAAGGTAAGTCACTTTTGCTCTTGACCTCAGCATCCATTCCACCACACCCTCTGTTGGGGAGCAGCTGTGGGGTGAAGCCTGACTGGTCTCAGTCATTAGGGACAGTCACCTACCGTCACTTGTTTTGGTGACTCCCTGTAAGTCCTTGTTCAAAACCTGTAACCCAATCTGGGCCAATTAACATGAGGCCACGTCCCTGGCAGAGTCCCTCTAGAGGGTAGTATGTGAGAGTGAAGCTCAGAACAGTTGCAGTCACACCATAAAGGAACCAGAGGCCCCTGGGATGAAGCTGGCAGTGTAGAAGGTAGGGAGAATGTGGGAGAGGTGGTGTCATTGAGTCAGCTATTAAATCTGGCCATTATGGAAGAGCCTCTAGTTCCTGAAGTTTCTAGGTGTGGGAGCCAATAAGTGCCTTTTATTGTTCAAGCCTGTTTGCATCAAATTTTCTGTCATATCCACAGAAAACATCTAAACTGGTTCCTTTAGGAGTTATATTTTTATAGGTCACAATATGGATGAATATGTTGGAGAAATAAAAAGAAAGAAGTAATGAGAAAATTCCTGGAAAGTTCAGAATCTACAGTTTTCATAGATAAACCACAGTTACTTTCCCCCAAATGGCATAATTAGTGGCTCAGTTGAAATCACAACTTTCAAAAAGGTGTGATAGGAAATGATTTGGGGGTAAGGCCAAAGATGGCCCTAAATAAGATGATCTATTTGAGCACTCCCACCAATCCAGCCCATCCACCTGCCTGTCCCCAATTTCTCTCCTTTCCCGTATTTCCACCTCAATGACCAATAACGTGGGTTCTTTGGTCAGATTGCCCAGGACAGATCTTGGCTTCTCCAGCTTACTAGCTGAATGATTGAGGGCTATTTTCAGAGGAAGGCTCAGCAAACTTCCTTTTGGGTCCCACTGGCTCCAAACGGAGCTGGTGCCCATCTATGGGCCATCCTTATGGGAGAGGAAAGACCTATTGACAAGTGCACACTGATCCAGTCACTGGGTCAAAGGAGGTGGGTCTGTTAGCCCAGTTGGCCCAGACCAGCATTAAATAGAGGGCCAGGCATGCACTAAGCACTTTAGAGTTAGCTGTTGTTATTTGTGTTACATGCTCTCCCAGGCAGCCTGGTTCATTATTCTAGTCCTACCTGATTTTGTCATTAACACCATTGAGTGATATTCAAGTGAGTATTGATATTAAGGCCATGGCCTCCCTAACTGATGCTATCTTTGGTAGTCAGGACTGGAATCTTGCTCATTCTTTGAAAGGAGGGACCATAACTGAACATAAAGAGTGATCAGAATCTTCCCACCCCATCCCTATCCCAAGTAGTTGCCAATGTGGCCATATTATATTATGCATTATGAACATCATCAAGTGTAAATATGAGACAAGGTGGATGCCCTTCAGTAATACTGCCATGACCACAGTTTGTAAACAAAAACCAAGCTAAACAAACTCTGGAACATGTGGTTTAAAAATGAGACAAAATACTTGAAAACTGATAGTCACAAAAAATTCAGACCCTAGGATTGTCTTTTCCACATCCCTAGAGGGTTGCTTACCCCATGCTGGCTTGCAATAAGGTGGATAAGATGTGAGCAATCTGAGAAAAAAGAAATCCATACATCATGCGCTGTGTGAACAGGGAGAAAGTAGACATAGGGAGCAGGGGGAAGAAAATAAGACACGTTTCTGGTTTAAGAAAAAACATGTCCCTGGGTTCAAATCCAGGAAATATTTCTGGCACGGTGATAGGATGATTACTTCACAAATTTTAACAAAACTTGTAGCATACTAGAACTCAATTACCACAAGTAACCCAGTCATTTGTAAGAATAAATAATAAATTTACTTATATTTTTTACTGCCCCTTTCATGCCACACTTTAAAGAACACTATGGGAAAAGTGAGATAAATTCCAAAGAAATGTTGACTGGCCAATTGAGCAAATACAAATATGAGCCATTTTTGGAAAATCTGATACACAAGTATCTTTCAACCTAGAAAAACTGGTAGTTTAGAGGAAAATTTTGACACTAGAGCAGACCTTCTTAAAAACAATTCAACACAGGGACACCTGGGTGGCTCAGTTGGTTAGGTGCCTGCCTTTGGGTCAGGTCATGATCCCAGGGTCCTAGCATTGAGTCTGGTATTGGGCTCCTGCTCAGTGGGGAGTCTGTTTCTCCCTCTCTGCCTCCCCACCAAGCTATTGCTCTCTCTATATATATCAAATGAATAAATAAAATCTTTAAAAAAATGATTTAACACAGAATGAATTTAAAGGTGTGCAATGAAAATGGACAGGAACAGACTTTTCCATGAAATCTCTGCTTTTCAAATTTCATTTGTATCATCTAGGATGCCTACACTATAGGCAAGAGAAGACTTGTCTTACAGGCACAGACAATGTAAGAGTTTCTTACATCAAATAAGAGTGAGTTGAGGGCTAACAGGGTTCCAGGCTGGTTGACTCAACAGCTAGCAATGGTGTCAAGGACACATGTTCTTTCCTGCCTCTGCTCTGCCATGTTCTGTGGGCTGGAATTGCCCCCAGCTGGTTCCCCTTGTGGTTGCAAGGTGGCTCCCACAATTCTGGATATTAAACCCAGACCTTTAACATCCAGTGTCCAGAAACACAAAGGGACCATGCCTTCATGTGACTCCTTAAGAATGAGGACAACTTTTCCTGGACCTCCAGAAATCATCTCTCTATGACTTCTTGGTCAGACTGGGCCAGTGTCTCTCCCAAACCCAGTCATGACCTTGGCACCAGCCTGCTACCATCCACAGCCTAGACCATACCTGTGTCCCTCTGAGGAGAACAGAGTCGTCATCACCTTTGGGTCACATACAAAAATGGTAGATACCTGAACAAAATCAAGAGCCTGATGAAGTTATTTTAGTTACAGAGTTCTAGATTAGTTGTTTTAGAAAGCACAGAAGTTCAGGGTCCTGAATTAAGAGGGCCAGAATTTAAAATACTTTTTTAATTCATAAAATAGTTTCAAGGTCAGCAATTAAGGTGATTTCTTTTTCCAGATTGTGCTTCCATTCTAATCTTCAATTTCAAATGTATGATAATTTACTTTATAGACATTGTGTGCACAGTTTTTGAGGGTCAATCTACTGTAGAGAATGAGAAGTACTTATGTTTGCATTGGAATGTACTCTGTTAGGGGACAATATTACAGATGCACTTCAATGTCATGATTGGCCTGTGCTTTGAAAAGTTGATTTCTGGGGGGCCTGGGCGGCTCAGATGGTTAAGTGTCTGCCTTCGACTCAGGTCATGATCTCCTGGCCCTGGGATCAAGCCTTGTGTCAGGCTCCCTGCTCAGTAGGAATTCCACTTCTCCCTCTTCCTCTGCTTCTCCGCTCTGCTGGTGCTCTCTCTCTCCCTCTCTCTACCTCTCTCTCCCTCTCTCTCCAATGAATAAATAAAATCTTTAAATAAAAAGTTGATTTCTTTTACTTCTTAGAAAGTATTAGAATGTTCTTTTAAATCTTTTCTTTAACCTATATATGGCATTGAGATTTCCATAAAGAATGTTAATTAGATTTTATGTGTAACTGAAGAATACAATATAATTTAATATAATTCCAAAAACATAGAAATTTAGTTTGGTGGACATTGAATATGGAAGAAAAAAGGTCAAATTTTGTGTCTGAACATATTTGAGGAGTAATCTGCAAAAAAAAAAAAAAAAAGTCTTTTGCCTCCCCCAAAAAGGCCTATTTTAACTTTACTTGGGGAATATAAATTTATATGACAATGCTATGATGTTTATCCTGAAGTATGAGAGAATGTGGCCAGTTTTAGCCAACTCCCAAATAGAAATTAATCCAAATAGCATTTCTGGCAGTTTCCAAAATGGGAAAGCCAAGACTCATCTTACTGTGGGTTGGCCTGATGACCACGATAAGGCTGATAAGTCAAAATTCCATTTGGTTATGAAAGATGTTATTTGATCAGATATTTCTAGAAACACAAAACTTAGAATTAAAGAAAAATCCCAACACCCACCTTCATGGCTGCCTGTCTTCTTGCTTTCCTCTCTTCTTTCTATACATTTTTTGGGGGATGGGACTTCAACAGGAGACTTGTGTCTTAGTTCTGTTGGTGACCCTTCAGTGTTCCAAGTACCTGCTTTACTGTTGTGCCTGTGGAAACATAAACATTGTTTATTAATTATAGCCTCTAACCCATATTCATATTAAATTTTTTCATATCTAAGATATCCTTAGGAGCTGGCTTCTTTCCAACAAGTCCTTTGCTGTTGTAAGGAAGGACTGGTTAAAGCTTTGAGGTATCATGCTGCTCCAGGTTTGCTCCAGCAGCCCTCATATGTGGTGCCTGGCACGGCCACATCTGCATCTGAGAAGTGGCCAGAAGTGCGAGTCCTTGGTGGTTCCATAACTACCTGTTGGTGGGGTCCAACAGCTGGTGTACAGACAAACCTTGAAGGGACTCTGATGTCCACTCAAGCTTGAGAGCCACTGGGTTGGCCATTCTCAATTCTTTCTCCCCTCAAAGATCTACCCTTCACTAACTGTAAAAATGAGTTTGTTGTAATGATGAGGGATTGAGGGATGGGCACAGGGGAGTGTTATTTAAGGTTTGGTGGAAAAACCATGGATTTCCCTGTTATAACCACAACATCCTGGGAGCATCCAAGCCAGTACTCTAGATTCCTGGTCTCTTTGAGTTCACCCGAGGTCAGAAGTCTGGACCATGGGATGGGCATAGGTTCTGCCATTCATGAAGAAAGAAATTGCTGGAGCCCACTAGGCCAGAAGCTCAGCTCAGGTCATCACTGCGGTGTCCCTACTTGGAAGTTGTCAGCCATGTCCACTGTGGTTTGGGATGAAGGAATTCTGTTCCTGTCAGCAGTAATCAGTATATGTCTATTCATGTGGTGCCTCAACACCACACTAGGGTGTGGAGGCACTGAAAGCAGGAACAACTCCTGATCATGGGCAGGTGCCAGGGGGTGTGGGGACCACCAGAGAGTGTGCAATGCTCCAGCTGGAGCAAAGGGTCCTCCACAGGATCACAGAGCTGAGGACAGGAATTTACCTGAGACCCAGATATCCTGACCCTATGCTCATCCTGCCATTACAAGCATCACAGAATATGGAGAATGGAAACCGGTGTGAATGGAGATGCAGGAGAAGCTCACTTGCTTTTCATACCACAGGCCGTACCGGTACCCTGCAGCCTCCCCTGGCTTCCTTGGCAGAGGGTCAGTAGGGCTCTACACTGGAGGCCCAGCACTGGAGGAAGGGAGATAGAGGACTGTGAGTCCGCAGTCTCCAAGAGGCACCTGTGTAGCTGTGGAAACTGATGGGAATTTATGCAAAACTACACACCAACAGTTCTCCTCTATAAAATCTCATTGCCTCAGAAGCCCCTAATGCTTACCCAGGACAGAGAGAGATTAAGCAAAGTTTTAAGCAACAAAATTGCCCTGGAGTTGAAGTGCAGAGGACTAGGCTTATACCTTAGCTTCGTAGCTCATACCTGTTGGGCAGCTTTGGGCTAAGTTACCCATTTGTTCATGTAAGAATGGTTATATCTCAACCCACTCCAGCTCCCTCACTAAGCAAGTGACATTCTTAGGTAAGGAAGTGCTTGTGGGCATTTATAGTAAGGCACAGAATGACTGGACCTATTTTTGCCTGATTTCCACTTGAAGTTTCCTAAGATATCCTTAATAATTAAGAAAAAAAATTCCTATATATCCAGCAGCAGAACCCCAAAACAGAAGCAGCTTCTCGTGTCCACTGTAGTCCTGAAACAGTGTGTCTCTGCATTCTGAGGAACTGCTGCAAGCACTGAAATCACTGAGGGCAATTTTGGAGTCTCGTTGCCTTATTTGACTTTCTTGATGTAACAACAAAACTAGTGTCTAGTGACTGTTCCTCTCTACAGGGTTTTTGTGTTCTTTGTCCTTTCCACTACTATTATGGAACTAGACATGGAATGAATAATGCAGGCAGATCACCATGCCAGGAAGCTTGTCTCTCTCGGCCATCTTCATACCTGCCCCAGTGCCAGACATCCCAGAACTAGAAATTCACTCAATTGGCTCTTGAAGAGGCTTTCTCTCCAGTGCCTCCCTGCAATGTGCACACCTTTGGGCAGCCTGTCACCAAGCTGCATGAGCATAGTGGCTGATTCATTAACGGGATGTGGCTAGTGGACCAGAGGAAACAAGTCCACCAGATAGGGAAGCAGCTGCTCCGAACCCCCTGGCCACCTGATTAAATTAATGTGTGAAGACACCCAAACAAACCCTAAAAGTGTATCTGACGAGCTTTCAAAGGGAACCTCCTGCTGCATGTCAGACTCTCCCTGCCAATGCCAACCCATGACCTTCCTTTGGTAAAAGGACCCAGACTGAACAACAATCCAGCCCAACAGTCATTCAGACAGTTACTTGGCACAGATTACATGCCAGAGAGTGTCTGGTTGCTGACAATCAAGAGATGGTTTGGGCCCAGTTTCTTCTTCTGGACCAAGTGGGCAGGTCCTGTCCTGCTCTGACCTGCTTGCTTCTTCCATGAGACAGGAATAAAGTAATTCAAACCCCTCAACTATAGAGAGGACCTAGGGCAATGGTGTCTGAGGCACTCAGCAGACCATACAATGGCATATACATGGAAGGAATTATTGGTCTTTTCTGCAAAGGCAAATTGAGCCACAGAGCTGCTCAGGGCATCCAGATTATTTTGAATTGCCTTTTTCTTCCCTGGATCCAAGCTCTGCACAGAGCTGTTCCAATGAGGCATGTAACGGCCCCTGTTAAGTGATCGATTGAGCCAACCTCTTTCTCCATCCCTTTCACAAATCAAATCCAGGCAGTTGGATTTTTCATGCTGCCTGGTAATATTAAAAATTGAAGGCAGATCTGCAAACACTCTGGAGACCGCAACCGGGACACTCCAAAAAGGTCACTCTGAGATGGAACCTGTCTCTCGCCATGTATAGATCTGAAGTGTCGTGCCACTGTCCAATGTTTTATCCCCACACATGTTTTTTCAATAAACAGTTCATAGGAAACTGGACCCTCTTTGAAATGAGACACTGTATTTAGCTTTGCTCTTGACGAGCCCTAATTCTGAGAAGCCATGCCAGGTTTCTGAATGCAGCATCAGCTTCAAACTGAAATGTGGGTCCTTAGAGTTTTCCAGGCTAGTTGTGTCTCAGTTTGCATTGAGCTGGCTCCAAGAGGGGCAAACCCTTGTAGGAGTTAGAAGTTGGAAACTGGTGCCACTGGCTACCTGCCCACGTCCCTAACCCCCTTTCCATTCCAATGTGCGCCTGTGGCATCCTCTGAAGAAATTGCATGCCTCCATTCTGCCCTCCACCCATGGTGGGCTAGAAGTGCAGGGGAAAATGCCCCCAAGAGCAGCCTTGGGCAACAAAGGACAGGACATAGTGCAAAGTTCTGGAAACCCCAGTCCTAGTGGATACCCCAACTCCTTCAGGTGTGGAAGCAGACATCAGGCCACTGTGCTAGGCACTCCATGTTACCTCCTACAGCTGGCACAGACTGAGTGCCCATGATGCAAACCTGCTCATCACACGTTCTGTTGGCTCTTCCCTTCTCAGGCTCACTCTCCCCCTGCCCTGAAGATGCCCCAAACAAACACACCCCCTTCCCTCAAATCCTCCTCCCAGGACTGCTTCTGAGGAGCCTAGTTTGAGATAGAACCTTAGGCTACATGCTCTTTTTTGAAAGTTCCTGTTGATGAGACAGAAACAAAATTTTGGGGAAAAAAGTGAAGCAGCTGCTTGACTTTCTCTCTTAGAACACTCTGACACAAAGTCATTCAGGGCTGCCCTGCCCTTAAATTACTGTCAGTGACCCCAACCCTGAGCCTGGGGTGGAGGAGATGTGAATAGAGTCTGGAAGAGGGGTGCTATGGGAATTTCCCTTTGATGATCACCTCCAGCTCCATCTGAAAACTGGCCCACAACCATTCACCAGCCATTAGCCCACTGGAATCCCAGTGCATGGCCGCCAGACATATGGGGCAGGGTGACGGCCTGGATGGTTGGCCTGAGGATCACCATATTCAGGAGAAATCAAAGTCACACTGTCTGTGGGCTGCCCCCATGAGGCCATCATCACTGCCAGGACAAGACACCTGAGCCCCCTGGGGTCAGGGACAAGACCACCTTGTTTATCACAGGATCCCTGGGGCCGCATGCAGATAAGATGCCCCAAGCATGTCTGTGGTTGACCCAAGACAACCAAGAAAAGGTAAGAACAAAGTCACAACTGGATGGACTTGGCTGGCCAAGATCTAGAGGGCACTTTTAAATTCATACAGTTTAGGGAACTCACACAGATGAGAAAAGAGAAAAGAGAGAAGCCAAGGGTGATAGCTCCCAGGTCCTGATCCCACATGCCAGATGGAATGACACACACTGAAACTGGCCTGGGTGTTACTGGATGTCACTTGGGGGGCAATGCCACACTGCATCTGAGGGATGACACAGGAGCCTCAGTCTCATCAGGACTGGAGAAGCCGTAAGAAACTCTCTACTGACAGCCTTCCGGATGTGGGGCGGTGGGTGGGGGAATGGCCTCATATTCGGGGAGGACCACAAGGTGTCCACCAAGACTCAGATCTGCTGCATTCTCACTTTCGTGCAGCCACAGTGGATACCTGCAAGGTTGCCTTTGTGAATATGAAGATTCCCCACACCCTGGAGTACTTATGAATGAATCGTTTATGAACATAAGTCAGAGCGTTCTGAGTTTTATTCTTCTCCACTGATATCTGAGCACCTACTGATACCAGATGTTTTAGCAAACATCTTGGAGATACACTGTATTATTTAATTGAATCTTTACCAAACCTGTGAAATAAGACTTATCACCTTTTGCAGGTAAGGCAACAGATCTTGGTGGTTATGGGATGGGTCATGGTTGGGCTGCTGGTGTGAAAGCCAGGGACTGTCAGAGGACCTGATTCCCAGGTTCATTCCAACACTTTCCAACTTACACTTTGAAAAAAGCTCAATGAAATACTTTCATATTATACATAATTTTTAAGAGTGATCAGGACTATTACTTGTGATTTTATGAAAAAAGAAGACCAGTATGTCCTTGAGAAAGTCACTGGGCTCTATCTTGAGTCACAAAACCTTTCAATGGGCCCCCTTTTACAAAAAGCATCAGGGCATCATTCATAGCCACTTCTGGTCACTGAATACCATGCACTATTTCTAATTTGTAATGACAACAGCAGCCTGTTGACCTTGAAACCTCCCGATCTGATTGCATGGATTCTTTGAAAACCTAATTTAACTCTTGAACTAAATGAGAATAAGAAACAAAAATAATAATAAATCCCTTTCCTTCCTTGCCCCCTAGCTGCATTTCGCATCTCTCCTCCCCAATGCCATATAAACACAAAAAGGAAGGTGCCCCACACTTAGCCTGTATTTCCGGGTCCACCGTGGTCACGGCTGGGAACGGTGGTCTCTCCACTTCAGGAAGAGGCAGGGGGACGGTGACAGCTCTGTGTTTGGTTCTTGTGAAAGGAATATGAGCAGTGGAGTGGAGCCTTGTGTTAGATACAAATGAAAATGAATTTTTTCCCAACTTCCTCTTTAATGATTTAAGTGTATACTCGAATGGATTATTTGTAGGTTAGTATTTGGGAACTTTTAAACTCGGCTGTTCCCTAGTTCTGTTCTGCAAGGTTATAATTGAGAAGATTTCCTTGCTTTTCAGGGTATCATCCTTGCTGAAACCCCTATGAGGGCCGGCAGCTCAGAGGCTCTGCTCCTCTGCGGAGCAGGGCAGGACATTGAGCTCTGAGCCCCATGGGCTGGAGGAGGCAGCCAGCAAGCTTGAAAACCAGCCCTTCCAAAGCAGAGTGATGGGATGCCCTAACAGAATTTTTGACTAGACTATTAGCAAGATTACTAATATTTAGCATTTAGCAAGTGGGTAAGAAATATTTACTCTCACACCATATTGGCAGAATCATTCACTGTTAAAGGCATTTTGGGGAGCAATTTGTTAATATCTATTAAAATTTAAAATGCACATACCCTTTGATTCAGATATTCCATTGTGAGATGTATATATTCTAGAAAAACCTGAAGATTGACAAAGGGTGGTGAATGTGACTGGGTAAATAATATAAAAATTTGGAAATAACCATCAACAAAGGAATAAAGAGTCCAAAGAACAGATTTTATGGAATACTATGCAGTTGCTCCATGTGCACCACAATGGAAGGAACTAAGATTCATTAAGTGAAAAACATAAGTGTAGAATGGTACATCTGACTGTCCTTCAAGCCAAATCAATGTGGGTGTCCTTCAAGCCAAATTATGTGTGTAGTTGCAGGTTTGTGTGCACATGAAGGTAAACTCACCAAAGGGCTGAGAGCAGTTACCGATGGGAGTGTCGAGGAGGACAATTGACCCAAGCAGAGTCGTTCCCTTGGGATTTGGGGACCGGGGGTCCTTGGGCAGCAGGACATGACCATGTGCAAACGTGGTTGTCATTGACAGAGCTGTCTTCCTCCTGTCATGTGATTAGCAGAGAGATGAATCTGTGAAGCATAAAAAGGGAAACTGAAACATGGGCTCCTGGGTGGTTCAGTCATTTAAATGTCTGCCTTTGGCTCAGGTATGATCCGAGAGTCCTGAGATCAAGTCCCACATCGGGGTTCCTGCTCAGCGGAGAGCCTGCTTCTCCCTCTCCCTCTGCCCCTCCCTCCTCTTGTGCACGCTCTCTCTCTCAAACAAATAAATAAAATTGTTAAAAAGAAAGAAGCAATGGGCACCTGGGTGGCTCAGTCATTTAAGTGTCTGAGTTTGGCTCAGTTCATGATCCCAGGGTCCTGGGATTAAGTCTCACATCGGGCTCCCTGCTCGGCAGGAAGCCTGCTTCTCCCTCTCCCACTCCCCCTGCTTGTGCTCCTTCTTTGTCTGTGTCTCTCTCTGTCAAATAAATAAATAAATAAATAACCTTAAAAAAAAAGAAAAGAGAGAGAGAGAAAGAAAGAAAGCAAAAAAAGCAAGCAAGCAAGAAAGGGAGGGAGGTATTATACCTCAAGAGAGGGAGGTATTATTTCATGGGCCCCAACAACTTTTCATCTGGCTGTTGCTCCATTTCAGTGTGTAGCAATATTCCCACTTGGAAAGTCACTGCCCTGAGTATCTCCAGAAACCACGGGATAAGTTCCTTTCTCTGTGTGGGAAGATGCTCAATTCAATACAAGTTGTGCCTGGAACATGCCACCCCATTTGCATTTTAATATGTGTTGGGGAGCTATTTCTATTAATAAAACTCTTGCAAATTATAGACTTAATGGTTATCCATCAGACTACACCCTTCTTTCTTGATCTTTACGTTTATCTTTTCCACCCCTGGTACTTAATGGAGTGTTTGCTACTCAACTGGCATTTAATAAAAGCTTTCGGTGAATGAACAAGTAGACATATTCAAATGAAGCAATGATGGACAAGGACAGCCATGGGTTTATTATATTCCAACAACATCATCCTGTTGAATAGAAGCAGGCCTAATTGCTCAAAGTCAACTGTTTTCACCACAAAATAGAAATTCCATGTGCCATTACATTTTACAGTTTGTAAGGCATTTTTATATTTTCTGCCCGCCTCTTGGTGGGGACAAGCTCTGAGGGAGGAGGGACTCTTCCCAACACACCCAGTTAGGGACAGGTTCACCTCTCGAATCCAGCCCCCACGGTACCTTTGGCAATGTTCTCCTTTGTTAAAGAACAAATAAAGAACAGCACGTGCCATGTTGCAATTCAACCTTATTTTGGCTGAGCACACTGAGGGGATGGGGCAGAATTCAACAACCCCAGAAGCCACACCTACCACATCCACTGTGACTCGAGACACTAAATGTTGAAGTTGGCTCATTTTGCCACCTCTCGGAACACTCAGTGTTGCCTAAGCCCTCTGGGACTCATATTCAAAACTCAAAAGGAAGAGGAAGGCTTCTCTCCACTTACAGTGAGAGAGAAACCATTTCTCAGGGTCATAAGATTCTATTTCAAGATCTTGCCAGAAACTTGGTTTATATAAACCAAGAGGCTTGTGATCAAAGTCAGGTTTTCCTGTTAAAGTTGCTAAATATGTCACAATAAAAGGCACATTTTAGCTCTGGATTGGGATGCTTTGAGGAAGAATTTCAATAGCTCTTTTCAAAGTTTGGATTCTCCCCAGCTGAGTAATAAACCCAAGCATTGCATTTGTGTCCTTTCTCTCCACTCCCTATCTCTGAGCATTTTCTGGCTGTTACATGCCGCACGTGTAATCAAGCAATGGGCTTCCCAAGCTTACATGCAATCACATGGAGTCCTTGATATTTAAGTCTTTTGATAAAAGATTACAAACATCTTTAGTAAGTGGTTATTATGACAATATTGAAATGGGAAATATACCTGTTCTCACACATTCTGCAGTGAATGCTATACTTGACCCATAATCCTTAAAACTTTTATTGAGAACTGACTGTTAGCCATTGGCACCCTTGACTCTTCATCCATTTTCCCAGTTTTCTTTGGCTTCTTACTTCCTATTCTTACCAGGAGAGGACAGCCCCAAACCTTTTGGAATGACTTTAATATTTGGTTCCCATATATAAGAATCATTGTGCATCCTAGTTGGACTTGCCCCAACCTGTACCAGGAATGAGACCTGAATCTGGGGCAGCACCAGCTCACCCATGTGTCCTTCCCTTTCCTGGCCATGCCTGGTCGCACTGCCTTTGTCACAGCTTCTGTTTGCATTTCTATCATCACCCAGCTCCAGAACTTTCACAGTCCCTGGACATTTATTTGCCTCTCTGGTCACATACTGTTGATAAAGAAAGTAAGAAAAAATAAGTAAGCATAGGTAAAGATCAACAAGTAAGTAAATACATACATACATATATGCAGTTAGTTTTGCTGTCTCAGAATAATGCATGCACTGAAGAAATCCACATTAAATCAGTGATGATAGTCAAAGAATTAGAATGAACCTGAATGTCCATTCAATTAGTTAGCACATTTTATCTGGCCCTGTCTTTTTCTATGAGAGCTCTTTGTATTCTTTTTCTCTTTTTTATTATTAATTATTTTTATTAGCATAAAATGTATTATTTGCCCCAGGAGTACAGGTTTGTGAATCATTGGGCTTACACACTTCACAGCACTCACCATAGCACATACCCTCCCCAATATACATAACCCAACCACCCTCTCTACAACCACTTACCCCCAGCAACCCTCAGTTTGTTTTGTGAGATTAAGAGTTTCCTAGGGCTTGTCTCCCTCCCGATCCCATCTTGTTTCATTTTTTTTCCTTCCCTACCTCCCAAACCCCCCACTCTGCCTCTCAAATTCCTCATATCAGGGAGATGATATGATAATCGTCTTTCTCTGATTGACTTATTTCGCCCAGCATAATACCCTCTAGTTCCATCCACATCATCACAAATGGCAAGATTTCATTTCTTTTGATGGCTGCATAGTATTCCATTGTATATATATACCACATCTTCTTTATCCATTCACTGTTGATGGACATCTAGGTTCTTTCCGTAGTTTGGCTATTGTGGACATTGCTGCTATAAACATTCAGGTGCATGTGCCCCTTCAGATCACTACATTTGTGTCTTTAGGGTAAATACCCAGTAATGCAATTGCTGGGTTGTAGGGTAGCTCTATTTTCAACTTTTTGAGGAACCTCCATGCTGTTTCCCAAGGTGTCTGCACCAGCTTTCCTTCCCACTGACAGTGTAGGAGGGTTCCCCTTTCTCTGCATCCTCGCCAGCATTTGTCATTTCCTGACTTGTTAATTTTAGCCATTCTGATTGGTGTGAGGTGGCATCTCATTGTGGTTTTGATTTGTATTTCCCTGATGCCGAGTGATGTGGAGCACTTTTTCATGTGTCCGTTGCCCATCTGGATGTCTTCTTTGCAGAAATGTCTGTTCATGTCCTCTGCCCATTTATTGATTGGATTATTTGTTCTTTGGGTGTTGAGTTTGCTAAGCTCTTTATAGATTTTGGATACTAGCCCTTTATCTGATATGTCATTTGCATATATCTTCTCCCATTATGTCAATTGTCTTTTGGTTTTGTTAACTGTTTCCTTTGCTGTCCAAAAGCTTTTGATTTTGATGAGGTTCTTAAAACAATGAGAAGGCAGTACAAAGATAGACAAGAACAGTGAAAGAGATTAGAGAATCCAGAACCAGACCCACCTGATTTATGACAAAGGAGCAACTGAAAGACAGTGGGGAAGGGTATTTTTTTCACTAAAGACTGCTGGATTGATTGGTCTACCATGTAGAAAAAAAAATCGATCTTGGCCCCTACTTCACCTTGTACACAGAAATCAGCAACAGATAGCTCATACACTGAAATGGGAATGGTAAAATGGTGGAGATTTTAGAAGAAAATGAAAATATTTTCATGACCACAAGGTGGGAAGTTTTTAAAAATAGTTTACAAAAAGCAGTAACTTCAAAACAAAAGATTAATAAAATAAATGATCATAAAAATAAGAATGCCTCATCAAAACATGTCATTAAGGGAGCGCAAATGAAATACACAGATTTGGGAAGAAGTTTGCAATGCATATAACAGATGTATTTTTGAAACCAATGCAGAATACTTTTGGAGTAAAGTGAAGAAAAATAATGCATAAGTGCCATTTAGTGGGCACACATTGTTTGGCACTGGGCTAAATACTTAATCCACCATGATCAAATTTAATCCCTATGAAAACGCTAGATGATACGTATCATTAATCCAGTGTTTCACAAGATAGGGGAGAGGGCTATGTTATATTAAGTGAGCTCCTGAGCTCACACAGGTAGCAAATGACAGGGTCAGGAGACAAACGCAACCCCAACCTCTGTAAAACTCTCAACCAGTGCATTCAACCATCCATCTTTCTCTCCTCCTTCTGTTCCTTCCATCCATGTACTCACCCATCTATCCATTCTTTTCTTCTGTTCATCCATGGTAATATAAGGCCTTGACTGAAGGCCCAATATTTCATGCTGCTTTGACATTTGGTAAAACTGGGAGAGACAAAATTGAAAGATTGACATGGTGTAATGACAAGTCAGTTTTGGGCAGACGCTTTAACCCATGGGTCTCTGCTTTCGGTCCCAGCTGCTGGAATATATCCACCTGGCTTCTCAGTTGTGTGAATCCTCAATTTTGCACCTTGAGAAAGTTGTGTTCCTGCTCATTATTCCCTTAAGAAGGGCTCAACACCCAAACTTTGACTTTTTTACTCCAAGCCCGTGAAAGTATAGAAGAAAAACTCTCAAGAGGAAATAGGTCATGACACTCAAAATGATGAACTTGAAAACTCTGATGAATTGGTCAAGTTTACAAGTCCTCTAATTCTATGGCAGACTCTGACAATTGTCATCAGTTTAGAGGAAGGAAGGCTTTCAGAGATCACGTAGTCCAGGTTTGTCAGCCCTAAATGTACAGCAGAGGAAAATTCTGGGACCAAGTGTCACGCTGTTTATAAAGTTAAGTTCTCCAGGTGATTCTAACGTGGAGGTAGGGTTAAGAACATGGAAGTATTCCAAATTTCCCTGACTACAGGGCAAGCTAGGAGGCCTCAGGGACCCCAGCAAAGTGTAGATAAGTAGGCCACAGTCATCTAAGAAGAAACTCATGGTAAATTAACCAGGTCAGCATTTTCACTAATCCAAGAATTCCGTAGCCCTGCTATAAGAGAGTAATAAAGTACACCAGTGAAATCCATCTTCTTGCTTTGCATCTTCTTAAGAGGCTGGCTGACTACCACTTGCCCCAAAAAAGTCTATAAATTTCTAGGATAAATTTATGCCAGATCTAAGTATTCAGCAACAAAGTCATGGAGAAAGCATGAGTCATGTGAAAGAAATTCAACTCTATCCTACTCCACTGAGGACAGGGCACAGGGAAGGAGAATATTCATTGTTTTGTTTTGTTTTGCCTCTCCTTGGTACAAAAAAAATGTAAATAAATAAATAAATAAATAATCGGATGGCTTACAACCAGGATACACACACACATTTACACACAATACATTAGGAAAGATGATGTGATGAAATGGAAATAGAGATAATGAATCAAGAACAGGAAAACATTTTAAAGGACAAGAATGCATATGCAGACAGTGAATGAATAAAGAAACATTATTTATGGATGCCTTAGACTGAAGAAACATAATACCTAAATATTTATTAAAGGGGTTTAATTAAACAAATTATGAAAGATCAGTGAGATAAAAAATGAGGTGACTTTGTGATGATAAGGAGAAATTTCCAAGACAAGCTGAAACAAATAGAAGTTCAGACTGGAGCACAGAGCTTGCTGCCACCTCCAGAAGAGGTAATGCCAGGAGCAGACACTGCCTCTGGGGATGGTTTCAGGATGGGCAGGGACAGGAGGGAGTTGACATTCATAATAGACCGTTTTGGTCTACTGGAATCTTTTGTACTATATGCATTCCTTTTTCCCAAATAAAAAAAATAAAGTCACCCTAAAACTATTATTTAAAAGAAATACATAATCTTTAGAGAAATAGAAATTCAAACCTAAGGAAAGAAAAAAAAAAAAAGAAACCTAACTAACTTAGAACGATGAAGCCCTAAACACAATTTAATTAATTTATTTTATTTTATTTTATTTTTGTTGGATAATAATTCTTTAAATCTTTTTTCAAATTTGTATTTAAATTCTAGTTATTGAACATACAGTGGAATATTGGTTTCAGGAGTAGAATTCAATGATTCATCACCCAGTGCTCGTCACAACAAGTGCCCTCCTTAATGCCCATCACCCGTCTAGCCCATCCCCCCACCTCCCTTCATCAACCTTCAGTTAAGAGTCTTTTATGTTGTTTTTTTTTTTGAAGAGTCTCTTATGGTCTGTTTCCCTTCTCTCTCTCTCTCTCCCTCTCTCTCTTTTTTTCCCATCTCATATGTTCATCTGTTTGTTTCTTAAATTTCACATATGCATGAAATCATATGGTATTTGTCTTTCTCTTACTGACATTTCATTTAGCATAATATAGTCTAGCTCCATCCATGTCATTGTAAATGGCAAGATTTCACTCTTTTAATACTACATATTATTCAGCCATAAACATCAGGGCTGAACACAATATTTTAAAGCTGTCTCCTGATCTGTGACAAAAGGAAGGGAAGAGGTGAACTTACAAAAAGCCACCTGAACATTAAGGAATAACTTTCCCAGCCTGGGTCTGGGTTGCTCAGACAAGACTAGAAACTGTCAGATTGTGTGGGCAGCAACCATTCTCCCCAGATCAGCCAGAACCCAGGACCCTGGTGTGACCTCCTACTTAGGACAGTCCCTCTCAAGCCAAGAGCCTGAGAGTCTTTATGATGCCAATCTCTGATCACAGCATGGCTCACCCAGACACATTCTCTTAAGACAAGGCCACCACACAGCCCCATCCAGGTGTCCCATCTCCCCATCCAGGTGTCCTACCTCCTTCTATAATTTACTGCATGATGAAGAGACTGTCTCATATTTTGTGCTGGTCACATGCTGTGGTGCCAACTACAGATAACACTAACTTGATGCAAGAGCCCTTCCCTAGAGACAAAATACTGTCTGCATTTTCAGTGCTGGAAATTTGAGGCAGAATAACACTTCGAAAGATTCAACTATAGAATCTTCCAGCAGCGACTTGTTAAATCATACCATATAAACAAACTCCTGAATCTCCATCTTGGGTCCATTCTGTACACACATAAGTGTCATGCTAATTTGGAAGACTGGAAGATATTGATTTCTGTATTTTCCTCTGGTGCTTTTCCCCTTTACTGTCCCCACTTAAGCTGATAGACAAGCCCCATGCTTCCTCATAAGGGGGAGGTTTGTGGTAGGGAAAAAGAAGAATTTGTCCTCAAAAGACTTCAGTTACCTAATTTTGCTTGCCCAAAGCCTAAGCAGGTTGGATGTTGCACTCAGTGCTGGGGAGATGAGAGAAGAGCGGTGGAGACTGTGTCCCAGGCTGGCCAGGAGGGCGAAGGGAAGTACTGGCCTCAATTGAAAGGCTGGCAAAGCCCAGTGGGGGTGACCCAGGAAAGTGGTGGGATCGGAGAGCTATGTGTGAGGAGTCCAGAGATCCAAACGCTGAGCTTCGCCATGACAGAGGTTACGCACCCCTGCCCCAGCTGCCCCTTCCCCCTATAAGCTCTCCAAGAGTCTGTGAGGGGAGACCCCCCCACCCCGTAATGCCAGGATGGTGTTTCACATGCATTCAGTTGGGGGCAGGGGTTCTGAGTCAGAATGACATGATTTGAAGGGCTAGAGATAATTTTATTTCTTGCATACCTGAGTATGTGGGCTGCAAATCCTGCCAGCAACTCATAACTTCCCAAGCACTGTTCCAGAACAAGTCTGATAACCTCTTGTACACTGACGCTAAGTAGAATTAAACGGAAAGAGAGAGAGAGATTTTGAAAGTGAGTCCTCTTCTCCTCATGGCATATTTTCACCATGAAAAAGGCAGAAATGGGGCGAGTCCACATTCCTCCTGAACCCTCTTTCCTGCTGTTGTTCAGCGGCTGCTCCCATTCTCCATTGCATTTTCTTTTGTTTTTGAAAATAGGAGAGGCTCCAAAGCAGAGTTGAAAAAGACTCCACGAGAGGGTCCCTGCCTCACCTGCCCTGTGTCCTCCTCCTTGGCTTGGACCCAGGTTTGGAGAATGAAGGACTGTGTGCTTTCTGGCCTTCCACCAATGTGTTTGACCTGCAGGGATCACATCAATCCTCGTGGAAAAAACCCTGTGTCTTCCAAATACAGCCAACTGTCTGAGGAAGCTGAGAACACACCGGGGGGGGGCTTGTGAAGTACACCTCCACCAAGAGGAAAACACACATTTCCCAGTGGCGAGAACTGATAAGCAGGTGGCTCTCACGGCTCACAAGGAAGGAGCTGGATAGGGTCACAGAGAGTGACATTCAGGGAAGAGAGAGGTCTTACTCACAACGTTGGACTGTTCTCAAGAGAAACCATAAAGTGCCTCAAGACTGCAGCTGCAGATAAGGTCGTGTGGTCTCACTGTCATCCCATCTTTGCAGGAGTGTTGTGACAGAAAGCAGACTGTCTGAGAAAGGCAGAGATTAAATACCAACTGCATCCCTCACAAAAGAAAATAGAAACTTTGCTGTCAGCTCCAAAAATGACTGTACAGAAGTGAATGCTGTCCTATGCTGGATGCTGGTGGGAGTGGGGACGGGGAAGGGAGATAGATTTAGGAACACATACCTCTCTGTATGTCTGCCTTCCAGGCTAATGGGGTTAAAGGCCACCATTTTTCACTTTCCCTGCTTAGGTGCTGTGGCTGGGAGCACTCCCTGCCCCCACAATCCAGCCTCTGCAGAACTAACATGTGGAACCCATGGGACAGGCAGCTAAGATCAGAGCAGGGAGCACTTGCTCCCACGGCCCTGGCCACTTGCACCCACCATGCAGCCTCTATCAAGGCATGGGGTGGACAAGTAATCACACCGTGGGAGTAGAAGGCCATCTAAAAACTTGTCTTGTTTGGTTGCACATAGTTTTTTTTTTTTTCCCCTAAGTAATTGCCAAATAATTTCTTGTAAAACATGAATTGAGGTAAAGTTGTAGAGTCTAACAGAATGGGGCCCATATTCCCCACATACCCACAATCATATGGGACTAAAGAGCAGCTCCCTTTCTGGATTGGGACAAGCTCCCCAGTTGGACATAGTCCCCAACACTCCCTATTGCACCACTACTTTGGTCCACGTTGCTGTCTTATATTATTGCCTGGTCTCTGTAGGTTTTTGGGGCTGTGACCTCTGGGAGGATAAAATCAAAAGACCTTTCAAAACCAGTCTTTGCTATGACCTGGCTGGATGCCTCTTCTGGCATGCATGTAACCACTCTGAACTTTAGGTTCCTTATCTCCAAAATAAGTCATGATATCTTCTACTGGTACCTCACAAAGTAGGGGTGAGTCTAACTGGGATGGTACTTGAAATTGTTTTTAAAAATTACAAGTAGATATGATTATCTGTTTTGTGTGTGATGAGTTTGAGAAGTTCTTTATAGATCCTGGATATCAATTTTTTGTCTGTACTGTCATTTGCAAATATCTTCTCCCATTCTGTGGGTTGCCTCTTTGTTTTCTTGACTCTTTCCTTTGCTGTGCAGAAGCTTTTGATTTTGATGAAGTCCCAAAAGTTTATTTTGGCTTTTGTTTCCTTTGCCTTTGGAGACATATCTTGAAAGAAGTTGCTGTGGCTGATATCGAAGAGATTACTGCCTATGTTCTCCTCTAGGATTCTGATGGATTCCTGTCTCACTTTGAGGTCTTTTATCCATTTTGAGTTTATCTTTGTGTACGGTGTAAGAGAATGGTTGAGTTTTATTCTTCTACATATAGCTGCCCAGTTTTCCCAGCACCATTTATTGAAGAGACTGTCTTTTTTCCACTGTATATTTTTTCCTGTTTTGTCGAAGATTAACTGACCATAGAGTTGAGGGTCCATATCTGGGCTCTCTACTCTGTTCCACTGGTCTATGTGTCTGTTTTTATGCCAGTACCATGCTGTCTTGGTCATCACAGCTCTGTAGTAAAGCTTGAAATCAGGTAATGTGATGTCGCCAGTTTTATTTTTGTTTTTCAACATTTCCTTAGCAATTTGGGGTCTCTTCTGATTCCATACAAATTTTAGGATTATTTGCTCCAGCTCTTTGAAGAATACCGGTGGAATTTTTATCGGAATGGCATTAAAAGTATAGATTGATTTAGGCAGTATAGACATTTTAACAATGATAATCATATCAAAAAATGGGCAGAAGATATGAACAGACACTTCTCCAATGAAGACATACAAATGGCTATCAGACACGTGAAAAAATGTTCATCATCACTAGCCATCAGGGAGATTCAAATTAAAACCACATTGAGATATCACCTTACACCAGTTAGAATGGCCAAAATTAGCAAGACAGGAAACAACATGTGTTGGAGGGGATGTGGAGAAAGGGGAACTCTTTACACTGTTGGTGGGAATGCAAGTTGGTGCAGCCTCTTTGGAGAACAGTGTGGAGATTCCTCAAGAAATTAAAAATAGAGTTTCCCTATGACCCTGCAATTTCATTACTGGGTATTTACCCCAAAGATACAGATGTAGTGAAAAGAAGGGCCATCTGTACCCCAATGTTTATAGCAGCAATGGCCATGGTTGCCAAACTGTGGAAAGAACAAAGATGCCCTTCAATGGACAAATGGATAAGGAAGATGTGGTCCATATACATACACTATGGAGTATTATGCCTTCATCAGAAAGGATGAATACCCAACTTTTATAGCAACATGGACGGGACTGGAAGAGATTATGCTGAGTGAAATAAGTCAAGCAGAGAGAGTCAATTATCATATGGTTTCACTTATTTGTGGAGCATAACAAATAGCATGGAGGACATGGGGAGTTAGGAGAAGGCAGTTGGGGGAAATTGGAAGGAGAGGTGAACAATGAGAGACTATGGACTCTGAAAAACAATCTGAAGGGTTTGAAGAGGTGGGGGGGGTGGGAGGTTGGGGGAACCAGGTGGTGGGTATTAGAGAGGGCACGGACTGCATGGAGCACTGGGTGTGGTACAAAAACAATGAATACTGTTATGCTGAAAATAAATTAAAAAATGATTAATAAAAAAAAATTACAAGTAGAATGTAAATCTGGAAGAGTGGGCCAGCCACCTTCCTTTACCTCCTATTAGATGTTCCTGTGGGTCAGCTGAACCAGAGTCTTTTCTCCCAATAAAATGTTATCTTATTCGTCCATGTCTATACACAGAGTGGCTTGGAACATACCCAGTTGGGCAAGACAAAGCTCCAGTCTTCGGGAGACGCTGGAACGGAAAGAAGAACAAGGAAATAGCTCATTTGTATCCTTGTTACCACCCTTCCTCCAACCCCTCCCTCGTGGGTCTTCATGCCAATTACCTCTGCTTAGAGAATGAAATGTCATCACTTGAAGCTCTCGAGTATCAAATCTGTAATTTCCTTTGTTGTTTGGGTTTATAGACTATGACCCTCTTTTTAAAAAAATATTTCTTTATTCGTTTTTAGATAGAGAGAGTGCAAACAGGGGGAAGGGCAGAGGGAGAGGGGGAGAGAGAGAAGCAGACTCCCCACCAAGCACAGAGCCAGACGCAGGGCTCCATCTCATGATGCTGAGATCATGACCTGAGACAAACCTAGAGTCAGACACTGAACCACCCAAGCATCCCTAGACAATGACCCTATTATGTTGGACTCTTTGAAGGCTACCTGTACATACCAGAATTCTGAAGAATCTTTGCAAAATTTGTTTTCTCAAAGGAAAATGTGGAGCCTCCCATTGAGAGGATTCTGAATTTCTCAGCTGGGGCGAGGACGCTCCCATCGTGACCAGGGCTGGCAGGATCTGTACCCGCCCCAGCTGTCTGTCTTTCACCCTCATGCCACATAAACATCGTTTGTCTAACCCGGCCATTTGATCACCGCAAGATAAACACTGTGAGAAATAAATGTGTAGCAACCCTTTCCCCAATTCCCATCCTGGTCCAGGGAAAAAAGATCAAGAGAAGTAGGAGCAAGATGATAGCTGATTATGTTGGTTCAGCTGACACTGTTAGAGAAGGCAGTAGGTTCAATAGTGAAGAGGGATGTCTTAAGTGGAGAGAGGCTTGGTCCTGAGTGCTTGGTGCTCTGAGGAGGAGAAGGTTTGCTACTCCCTTTTAAACCTACCCCGGAGCTTCTCTGACCATCTCAAACATAGAGAACATGCTAGAAACATACTAGCATGATCTCTAGCAATAGACACACTAGCATATGTACTCAATACCCATATACCAATGCTGAGTCAGGCATTCAGATACATTCCCAGATGTAAGCTCTAGCTGTCCCTTGACACCCAAAAAAAGTTCATTCAGCCTTCCCTTCCCTGATCTGTGGGAAGTCCTCAACCAGGCTCTTGCAAATTTCTGTGAACCAGTGTTCTCTCAAGAACTTCTACTTGGGGGCATTATTTTCCAGTCCTCACTGCTTTCATATTTGGTCTCCATGTCATTGCTCCTTGGGGAAACTCAAGCCTACACTTTAATTTCATCAACACACACATGCACACGCACACATTTATGTCAAGGAGGGGACACTTCAATACATGTTTGGGGCATAAAAGGACTTGCATGAAGAACTACAAACAACATCAGCTGGTTCTGCTCTTCACATCCCTTCAATCCACTGCACAACCTGCTGTCCATGTTCCTGATACCTCTTTTGTACTTTTTGTTCATTCTCTTTCCCCTTATCCCCTTGGTGTCTCCAGGGCTTCTTTCTTTTCCTTTCTTCCTTTCTCTTTCTTTCTTTCTTTCTTTCTTTCTTTCTTTCTTTCTTTCTTCTCTCTTTCTTTCTTTCTTTCTTTCTCCTTCCTTCCTTTCTTTTCTTTTTTTTTTTTTTTTAAGATTTTATTTATTTGACAAAGAGAGATCTAGAGAAAGAGGAAACGCAAGCCGGGGAGTGGGAGAGGGAGAAGCAGGCTTCCTGCTCAGCAGGAAACCCCACAAGGGCTGGATCCCAGGACCCTGGGATCATGACCTGAGCTGAAGGGAGACACTTAACAACTGAGCCACCCTGGTGTCCTGTTTCTATTTCTAGTGCAAAGCAGGTTAAGCCAACCACTGGCACAGTGGTCCTGGCCAGCCCATTCCCTCCCCTTTTGTCCTCAGGAGGTTACCAAGACATTTTCTTATAACAAAAGTAATTCCCTCCCCATGAAGAATTATGGTTTAGGCTCTTAGAATGATGTTTCATGTCACCACTCTCCATAGTGGAGACCCTCCTTTCCACCTCTTAATCCTATTCTTTTGAGTTGCTGCTAGTTTTTCTAAATTTTGGCTTTCAGAACTGAGAAAGACCTGAAATGACTATTTTACCCTAGAAATGAAAAATGGAGTCTTTTTCTTCTACCTATGGGCACTGCCAGGTTTCTCTCTAAAACAAAACCAAGAAGCAAACTATGTAAATCTCTCCCAAACATGGGTCAACTTGTACTATTAAAGTGGGACATGACTCGGTGGCTCAGTTGGTTAAGGGTATGACTCTTGTTTTTGGCCCACGTCCGGAGCTCAGGGTCCTGAAATCGAGCACGCTGTTGGGCTCTGGCTCAGCAGAGAGTCTGCTGGAGACTCTCTTTCTCCTTCTCCCTCTCCCTCTGCCCCTCTCTCTGCTCCTGCATTCTGTCTCTCTCAAATAAATAAGCAACTCATTTTAAATATATATAAATAAATAAAATGTATCACATATCTATGGCTTATGTCTTAGTTTTGGTCCTCCCAAACAGGCCCTAAGACAAGGACTTGGATCCAAGTAGTTTATTAGGGATGTGATCCTGAGGGATTGGGGAAGTAAGATGAGAAGGAGGAAAGGCTGTTCCTGGGGTAGGCTCAAGGCAGTGACCTCTGGAAGCCATGGAGTCCAATACTTGCTGACCCGAGAACCTGTGCAGGCAGACATGGCTCAGAGTTGTCCAGGGAAGGGCAAGCACAGAAAGCATCAACCCAGCACAAGCTGGTCAGAGTTGGCAAGTGGCCTTAGCCATGGACCTAGGGGATACGGGCTGGACACCAACTCCCTCTGCTACGGAGAACTAAGGTGATTTCTTTTCCCAGTATAATTAGCAGGGTGCCTATCACGTACATACTGTATATATTATTACCTTATTTGCTTCCTCCAGAAAATCTATGCAGTTAGTGTTCTCCCTGTTTGAGAAGAAGATGCCTGGAGGGTCAAGCATTTAAGCACCATGCCATGACCATGCAGCTGATTCTCGACAGGAACAGGGTTCGACTCTTACATTTGATTCTGGAGGACAGTCTTGAGAAATCACAAATTCCCTCCTAATAACTACACACAGTGACATTCATCAAGATATGTATGGTGTCCACCACCAACCTGAATCTGTGCTGGCCCACGACTACTTTGACCAACACTATGTGGCAGGGTTAACACCATCTCAGTCCTGGGATGAAGACCTACGTGGCTCACAGCCTCCCATTTCTCTCGTGAAGTCAGACACCGGGAGGAAGGTGGGCCACCCTGAAACCACCATTCTGTGAGGAAGCTCCAGTTAGCTTCATGGAGAGGGGCAGTCACATAAACAAAGAGTTCCTCGGCCCTCCAGCCCAGCCCAGAGGCCAGAGGAGCATACCACATCAGTGCCTTCTGGCCGTGCTGTGAGGAAAAGAACCACCCAGCTGAGCCAAGTCAGCCCACAGCACTGCAGAAAGCAACAAACCATCCCTGTTTGAAGCCACAGCATTTTGGCATGGTCCATTCACTGAATAATGTCATTTTCTTTTCCACAGCCACACTCTATTTGTATGTACCTTGGATAAATAGAATCATTTTTAAGATAAAAAACAATTAAATAAAAAGGGTTTGAGAGGAAAATCTTAAGATTTCTCTCAGGCATCATGTAATGTTGAAGCCATTCCTGGGGAATGATTTCCCTGTCGCTATGGAATGGGCGGTGATGCACAAGCAGGTTGCAAATGGGAGCACAGCAGGATGTGTAGGCTTAAGGCCTGACCCTGTTCTGAGCCCAGCCTGGTTCATCAGTGTGCCTGTGTGCCATGGATTTGCCTTGCTCCATCTCCACGAACATATCTAGATTCATCAGCTTCTTCCTAGAAATGATTTGGGTTCTCCAAATTAGGAAAATAACAGAATACTAAAAGAACGAATAGTTCTCTAGTTTAGAACATATTTGACTGTCTACTCTGTGCCCATTGCCAGGGACCAAGGAGTGAACAAGTAAACAAGGTTTTTACCATCACAGAGACAGGGAGAGGGTCAGGAAATACAAAATTACATAACTAACAATCTAGCACTGAGTTATTCTAATTAAATAGGATAAAATGTCAGGCCAGTCCAGCCTGTCAGGTGGAAGAAATCTTCTCAGACTAAGAAATACTTACACAGATGCTTAGCAAATCAATAGGAACTGGCAGGTAGAAGGTGGGCACTGGGAGCCGTGGATGTGAAGTCAGGACAGTGTCAGGTGTGGGAAGCAGCATGTACACAGGCCCTGTGGCAGGAAAGTGCTGACTTGGTTAGATAAAACTGACAGTTATCAGTAAGCCCAAAACAGGGCTAGCAAGGAATCAAGAGATAAAAAATAAGGCTTAGGAGGTAGGCAAGGTCTTATAGGTTAACGTGAAGGTTAGGATAATATTCTCAGAACCATGTAGAACCCTGAGGGCTCTGAGTTCAGGAGTGGAATTTTCCAATCTGTTTTTAAAAGAAGATGGAGCTAGAGTATCAATATTACCCCCTGGATATTTTGGTTCAGTTTTCAATTATCATTCCTCTGAAGTTACAGTAAAAAAATACACACCCACACACACACACACACACACACACACATTATTTCGTATGTATGTATGTATGTATGTATGTATGTATGTATGTATGTATGTATGTATGTATTTTTAAAAATACTGCTTGGTTTGCATCCATTACTAACCCTTGTTTCCGGGTCTTTCACCAAGGCTTGAACGGAAGAGAAACGGTAAATAGGCACTTTGACGGTCTCTGCCCCCAACTGCCACATGGGGGCAGCACTTCACTATGGTCATCACTGCAGGGTCAACCAGAGCACTGCGGATGCTGCTGAAGGGGCAGATCCTGAAGTGCCAGGGAGACTTGGTCTTCCAGAAGGCCACAGCCACTCTGCGACACACTTTATCACTCAGGCCTCCAGGATGTGCTCTAGTCCTCGTTCCTGTCTCTGACAGAGTCCATCCCAAGATGACCCCTCCGGAATCTTCATTTTGGCTCTCTCCTCAGGCCTTGGATGTGTGAAACTGCTCCCAACAAAGGCTTCTGCTTCAGGGCCTGGGCTGATCCCGGTGCTCCAGCCAGTGGCTCTTGCAAAGAGAGGCTTGACGCTCACCCACCTCATCAGTCCCAGGGCAGCGCCCCTGAGTCCCTTTGGGACCCTGCTAAGGCCCCGTGGGCCCACTGCACTACTTCAAAGGAGCTGAGATGTCTGCAAAGTGTCTTGTTCACAACGCTACAGACACAGAGGAAACGATGCAATGCCAGGCTCGTGCCCAGAATGCACATTCGTATTAAATCCCTGTAACAAGGTCAGAAGCACAACTTCAACAATACCAACTTTCTAAAATGAAAAACAGACAAACAACAACAAAAACATAGGTACGCACATACATGTCTTGGTCCAAGTCACAGAGCAAGTCAAAGTCACCAGTGGGATTTGACTCAGCAACTCCCCATAAAGGCTGTGCTTTCCCCCTCTACCATGTGGCGGCAGAAACCCAAGGAGTGTTGGCTACATCACAACACCCACCCCCAGCCGCCCACCCTCACCCACTCTGTTTAGTGAGGCAGCAGGCTTCAAGAGTAGTTTAATTTGGTTCAGTTGCTAAAAGACTGCTTTTTGAAAAAATAATTCATGGGGTGCCTGGCTGGCTCATTCGGTAGAATGTCTACTCTTAATCTCAGGGTGGTAAGTTCGAGCCCCATTCTGGGTGTAGAGATTACATCAAAAAATAAAGTAAAATCTTCGGGGCACCTGGGTGGCTCAGTCGGCTCAGCATCTGCCTTCAGCTCAGGTCATGATCTCAGGGTCCTGGGATTGAGCCCCACATCGGGCTCGCTGCTCAGTGTGGAGCCTGCTTCTCCCTCTCCCTCTGCTGCTCTGCCTGCTTGTGCTCTCTCACTCTCTCTGTCAAATAAATAAATAAAATAAAATCTCGAAATAATTAATAACAATTCAGGAGGAATTTAGTTTCACAAAGAAGACAGTCTCCTATAATCAACGACGCCTGGACATTTTTTGTCTAAAGTACGCTGTGTTCTTCTGAAGAAGCTGAGCGTCTCTTCCATTCCCTGTTGCTTTAGTATCTACTTGTTCATCGAGGGCCTGCCTTTAATAAGCACTTTATTCCAGACATCGTATTTTTTGTTTCTCTGATTTCCATTTTTTTATAGTTTCCATTTCTTTACCAAAAATGTCTCTTTTCCATCGCTATGAGCGTGCTTTCTCTTACCTCACTGGGAATAGTTAAGTCAGTTGCTTTAAAATCCTAAGGATTCGAATATCTGGGTCATCTCCAGAGTGGTTTGTGGTGTTGTCATTCTCCTGGTTCCTTAATATATTGAATGATTGGGGATTCTGTTCTGGCACTGGGACCATACACTTTGGAGTCAATTATTTTTTTTAAGAAGAGTGCTAATGTTCTTTTGTTTTTGCAAGAAAGTCGGGCTCTAACTGAAAACCCTCTTTCCTGGATAAGGGAACAAATCTCGGCTCAGGATCCTGTCCCACAGCAGGCCTACTTGACCTTGTGGTTGAGGAATCAGCTGCAAGGCAGGCAGAGCCATGCACAGGATACGGGAGCCCTGACCTAGACTCCCCCTCTCCGGCAGCTGCAGTCACCCTGAACTGTGACCCGAGCTCCTCAAACCAGTAAAGGGACGAATCATCTGTTGGAGGTTTAGCCTCCCAGAATGAAACAGACTGGGGGTCTGCCCTTGGCCAGAAGCCTGAACAGTACTGTGTCATTCCCTTCTTTCAAGTACCAATTCCCCCCTGGAACTTTCTGCAGATCCCGTAGAGAATGTAAATACACCCCTCATTTCAGCCTTTTAGCCACCCCTTCAGGTGGGCGGTAGCTTAGTCATCATCCCCGCTTTACTGAATAAGAAACAGAGGCTCAAAGAGCATAAATCATGGCTTCAAGATCAAGGTCACACAGCTAGTAAATGTCACAGCCAGGAATCAGACTTTGTTTAGCAGGGCTCTGAAGCCCCAGTTCTTACTCTTCAGGCTGTGACGTCGTCTCTGAGCAGCAGAGTCGTCTCTCCTTAGCAGTGGTTGCAAGACAGCCATGGGTATCAGCGAGTTCTACATTGCAGAGGACCTAGAAGTGCGGAGAGCTGCTTAGGCATGGATGGGGGTGTGGGGTGGGGGCGGGGGGGGTAGGGAACTCAGGGGGTGGAGTGGGGAATGGAGTGTCAGAATGTCCCCTGGACACGGAGCTCAGGGACACAAGGAAGCACAATGGAGAGTCACCACAGGGGCTGAAGTAAGCTAAAATAAGCTGAGTTGTCAGATGGAAAGGCAGCCTATGACTTTCTCAAGACGTGCAGAGAACGTTCTGCAGCCTACTTGGAGGAAAGACGCAAAACTTCCTTAACTGGGTAGTCGTTGATAAAATCCGGCGCGATGGATGCCTACAGGTCCCTGGGCAAAAGCAAGGCTCTCCCTTATGGCACCACAGTGGGAACCAGTGTCTGATGGGCAAGACCACCTTGGAAGACCTCTGCCTCCTAACCACCTCATTCTTGTGTGGCTAGTACCTTCCAGCTTCATCATCTGAGAGGCAGGGCCCACACTGTGTCCTTATCAGATAGCACTAAGGAGAAAGGAGATAGGGTACGTGCAGCTTTTGCATGGAGCTCTGTATTACCATATACAAAAACGTGAACACCATCTGCATGTCAGTAACCTCCTAGCACAGAGCCTTAAGGAACACAGGGCTTATCCATCTGTGCTTTCCTCTTTAATCTAAGTTACAACAACCTTTCAGTAAATGCCTGTTGGGCGTGCACTCATCTATTTAAACCCACAGTAGGTGAGCCTGTGAGGTGTATTTAGTACTGGTTCAGGCAGGGGAGAAGCTTCAAAGGTAAATCAGATAAAGACTGTTCCTCCTAGGTATCTGGGAAAGGAGACAAGGGAGTCCCAAAAACCCTTGCTAATCCACATATATCCCGTGGACCTACAACATCAGCTCCCAAGGAGTTTGTGAGAAATGCAGAGTCTCAGGCCCCGCTCCAGAGTCACTGAACCAGGAACCACATTTTAACAAGGCCCATAGGGGTCCGTATGCACATTAAAGTGCTGACATAGATCTCTAGTTGCAGTCAGAAGGCTCTGTGCAGGTGTGAATCAGCTGCAAGAAGGAGATTGTCTGCTGGAGGAGACAGGGCTTAGGACCTTCGAGGAAGCAGAAGCAAGAAGCACCTGATTCTTGATTTGGGTCTTGAGGGACAATCAGGATCTGTCAGTTGGGGAAGGCCAGTCCTGCTGGTGGGGACAGTGTCCTAACAAATAGCATGAAATATGGGAATGAGGACAATATTGTTTGCAAACCGAGACGGTTTGAGGGGTGACCAAAGGGAAGAAACTGAGACAGGGACCAGGACATAAATGCCTGGCTCCCATGCAAAGAGACAGGATTCAGTCCAAATGCTTGCTGTGCATGTCTTGCTGTCCCGGGCCATCGCTGACCATGCCTGGCAAGGGAATGAAGACGAATGCTGTCACCGAGTATCCCAGTGGCGGTCTGGCTCAGAGGGTAGAGACAAAGCAAGTCGGAATCACGTTTAAGAGAACAGGAACTGGAGTGCAAGTTCGCAGAGAGGAGCCGGGTCTCGAATGCCAGTAAAGAGTGTGAGGCTGGAGAGACAAGACAGGCCCAGGAAATACGTGTGCTGCTCACATCCTGGTCCTGACATTCAGGGATAACGTCTGCTAAGGCCTGACCCTAATCCCAAAGGTCCTGCAACCTGGGGTCTTCCATAAAGGATGGTGTCTTCTCGTGCCTTCCATGGATGTGCAGCCCCTGGCTTTGTGGATGGGGTGCCCCTCCCCCAAAGTCCTGATGGTGCAGCGCTGTGCTCTCAGGGCCCCGTGGCCTTCCCTGCAGGGGACTGGCTGCTTGGCCTCGGTGTTCTGGGCTCACACACATACCATGGTAGGGGGACTGTTCTTGTTTCCAGTATTCATAAAAGGTAGTACTGGTGACTGGATTTCTAGAAGTAGAGATGGGGAAGGGGATTCTGGTGTGTTTAGGATGAGGAGAAAGGCGGTGATAGAAGCAGGATGGAGAAGAGGAAGGCTAAGTGAGCATATAGCATCAGCAGGAGACCAGCTTTAGCCTGATCCCACAGGGAGCTCTGAGGCACCCAGAGCAGGTCTCTTCTAGAGGCAGAGGAAGCCAGCTTTTTGTACCCACCCCCTCAGTCATTGGCTAAGGGGCGTGCAGTGTAACATGGTCTGAAGTGTCCTGGCACCTGCAGGCTGGCTTGGCCCCCAGCTACCAGAGTCACATTCAAGCACAGACTGTAGCTCCAGGATCAGGGTGCCGGGCCGTGAGTGACACTCAGTGGTTGTCACTGCAAACCTTTAAAGAAGCTCACCTGCTTCCCCACTTGAGCAGAACAAAAGCCTGGCCAGAGTAAACCATCTACTCAAAGGGCTGTGTGTGCAGAGCACAGCCAGAGCTCCAGCTAACTACAGTAAGCCCCACTGAGCTAGAAAACCTCCTTCCCCAGCAGGGGCAGGGGAATGGAATATAGACTTTGGGGTGAAAGGGTTTGCTTTGGGTTTTTTTTTTAAGATTTTTATTTATTTATTTGAAAGAGAGATAATGAGAGAGAGAGAGAGAGAGAGCGAGCATGAGCGAGCACAGGGGAAGAATGAGAAGGAGAAGCAGACTTCCCACTGAGTGGAGAGCCCTATGCGGGGCTTGATCCTGGGACCCTGAGATCATGACCTGAGCTGAAGGCAGATGATGCGTAACCAACTGAGCCACCCAGGCACCCTGGATTTGCTTTGGTTTAAGGACTCTTTAAAAATCGCCTGCATCTTTTTTTTTTTTAATACCTCAAGTCATAAGCATAAGTTGTTTATTTTGAAAACAATGTCTGGGTATCTTGGTTGTCAGATTTCAGAAGCAGAAATGCAAAACCAGAGTTTATTTAAATATGTAAAAGTCCTCATTTCTCAAGGTCTGAACATTGTAACAACTAGAAACTTCTTTGTGACAGATGAAAAGGCACCTGGCACTTTTTAAAAATGCTTATTTCCATTGACTTTGTAATTTTTAAAAAGATTGTTACATTTAAAAGCTTGCAGTAAACACACACACACACACACATGACTTTAAAGCTTCTACCCCACCCCCACCATGGCAATCAGATAACTGGGAGTTTGGTTCTTATAGACCCACAGTCAGATATTCTCCAGCACCTCCTGCTCAGGTGGAGATGGTCACCATCCTTTGTGCTCCCATAATGGGAACTTCATCATATAAGCACCATTATTACCGCCTGCAGTAACAGCAACTGCTCATTCATTCTGTTTCAGGCATCATATCAGAAGGAGTGCATGCATTATCTCCTTTGATATGTACCATATTTGGTATTGATACTATTTGATAGTACTAATAGGAGATGTTGCTACTATTAGCTCACTTTAAAAATGGAGAAACTGAGGCAGAGAGAGTGAATGGGAATTTGCAGAGCCCAGGGAAGATGGGAAAAAAGGACCACCCACCAGGGTCTCACCATGCCCTACCATACCTTGGCTTGGCCTCCACTAGGATCCTTTACTGGGAACCAACAGGGCAGCTCGTATGGTTTGATTTTTCTAGCAAATGTGACATTTGTCAGGCCATGTATTTTATTACACAATAGTAGTAACTGGCAAGGCCTACCCCCGCCCCCAGCCATACACATAATCCAATGATCAAAACAAATTAGGAAGTGCTTCGGATCAGAAAAGGTTTCATTTTTTATACAAAAAGAAGGAAGTAAGGTAGAGTCAGAGAGCCATGGGTTTGAAAGCAGCCCGATATCCCTATAAGCTCTGCCCCACTCCTCACGTACAGTGCCCCCGAACCTGGGCATCACCTGCCTAACCTGTAAGGTGGGATTCTTAGCCAAGTACCCAGGTGCTGAGAAGAAAAGAGATACATATGTACACACACATACTTACATGTATATACACATATTCACATGTATATGTGGCTAAGTCTTGAACAACGCAGGGGTTAGGGGTGCTGACGCTCAGCATAGTAAAAAATCCAAAAGTAACTTTTGATTCCCCAAAACATGTAACTACTATTGGCCAGAAATCTTATCAATAACAAAACATTTGCTTAATGCATATTTTCTGTGTTATATACATTATATTCTGTATTCTTGCAATAAAGTAAACAAAGAGAACATACATTTACAGAAGTATACTGTATTTATTGGAAGATATCCATGTGTAAGTGGACAAGTGTGGTTCAAACTGTGTTGTTCCAGGGTCAGCTGTATATGCATAGCTGTGTGTATGTGCACACACAGTACACACATGCACACACGTGTGTGTCATGCCTAACACAGTGTTCAGCTTAAATTCAGGCTGCAGGCAGAGTACCTTACTCCTCCTTCCACCAGAAAACTAGATTTACCACAAGTCCCCTTCAAATAGCATCCTTCTCAAATGGAAGGATGTCAAACACCATCCAAAACAGCTCCTTTATGATAAGAAGGTCTTGTTTGATGATCAACCTATTAAGTAGAGTGTTTTGCAGTCATTGCTGTTTGGAACACTTCCTTGAACATGGCCACAGAGATCTGGAGAGTTACCACAAACTGGTATTTCTAAGGAACTGTGCTATTTCTAACAACTGGTAAAGTAGGAATAAACATATGTCAAAAAACACAAAGAAACATGCATAAAAGAAGTCAGATGTGGACTGGCTTTAGCTTTGCAGTGGCCCTTTAAAAGGACAGGGCGTCCCAGCTCAGCAGCAGGCTTTGCTGGAGGCATTTCCTCCAGGCTCCCCATGCATTGTCTGTAAGGGAAACCCAGGCACCTTCAAACCCCTGGCAGAGTTCGGCCATTCTGACTTCACCCCACAGAGCTTCAAGCTAATCCAGAGACTTGCACATTGCCTGTTTATATGTTCAAAAACCAAGCTCATTGTAGTGAGGATGTCTGTGATCTGTGTGCGTTATCTTGGTAACCATGTTTGAAGAGGAGGAAGATCCTTAAAATAACAGCCATTATCTTGGGGATTTGGCATCTGCCAAGTATTGTCTAGATCTTCACCCAGTAACAATGGTAAAAGTACCAGAAAAGATAATGATCTCTATAACATCACTGAGATGCTTAGCAAGTCAGAGAAAGCAAACGGAAGGTACTTGAGTGCCTCCTCAAAGACCTGGTAGCCTCACCGTTTGGGATTGTGGAGCATCCAGAGTAGTCAGCAGAAAGGGTGTCCTCATGTTAGTGAAACTCTCCAGGAAACACATTAATTGTGCATGGGGAAGAGACATACCCAGTAGCGTGGGATCTGGAAAAATTCAGGCTTCCCAGAAAAAGGGAGGGGCAAAAGGACCTAATGCTTTCATCCACAGTTGCATGCGTTAATTATCTTCCCTCCCTCTTTTGTGTGTGGTTTGGGTCCTATTTGGTGGGGGTTTGTGTGTGTTTCTTTTCTTTCTTTTCTTTTCTTTTCTTTCTTTATTTTTTCCTGTCTTTTTTTGTCTGTAAAATTACCAGCTTTATTTTTATTTATTTTTTATTGTTATGTTGAATTAGCCAATATACGGTACATCACTTTTTTTTGATGTAGTGTTCAATGATTCATTAGTTGTGTATCATGCTCAGTGATGTGTTTCTCAAATCCTTCAGGGAAGTAGGCACAGACACCTTAACCAGCAGAAAGAAAAAAAAAAAAAAAAGCACAAGGCACCCTGGTGGCTCCGTTAGTTAAGTGTCTGCCTTCAGTTCAGGTCATGATCCCAGGGTCCTAGGACTGAGCTAGGCATGGGGCTCCCTGTGCAGGGGGGAATGTGTTTCTCCTTTACCCTCTGCACCTCTCCGCACTTGTGCTCTCTCTCTCTCACTCTGCTCTCTCAAATAAATAAATAAAATACTTAAAAAGAAAAGAAAAGCACAGTTGGAATATGTATGAAAAGAATCATTTGTATCATTTCATTTGTTGTTGGATTTCAAGGATCGTTAATGCTTATGACGATTATTTGGCAGAAAACAGATCTTTAAATATGAAAAGGAACATGGCCCTTAATCCCGCTACTTAAAAGCAATGATAGCAATGACCATTCCCTCTATTTATACACACTTTTTAAAAAAAATTAAGTTTCCACAAAAAAGTTGTAAGAGTCAAAGAACCCCCATATACTCTTTAAGAGAGTCACTTACTGCTTATACTTATCATTTTCATTCTCTCAGACTATCCTTTTACTGTCTAAACCATTTGAGGCTAGGGTATAGACATCCTGCCTACTCACTTCCTAAATATTCTACTTGTGTTTTCTTAAGAACAAAGATATTCTCTTACACAATCACAGAACAATAATCAATATCAGATAATTTAACACTGAACCATACTATTACCAAATGTACTGGCCACACCGAGTGGTGTTGGCTGCCCAGTGATGCCCGTGCTAGTCCCTCCCCAACATCCAATCCAGTACCACATGTGTTCAGTTGTCAGTTCTCTTGAGCCTCCTTGATTTGAAACCTTGATTTGAGCACCTCGGCATGGTGCTCTTGACCTTGATGTTTTAAAAAGTAGGGGTCAGATATTTTGAAGACTGTCGCTCAGTTTGGGTTTGCCTGATGTTTCCTAATGGACTGATTCAGGTTATGCATTCTGGGCAGTAACGCCACAGACATGCCTGGTGTTCCCATCAAGATGTCATCTCAGATGTTATGTGGCTTTGTCTTGTCCTGATCTTGCTGATTTTTAGCTTCCATGCTTGGTTTATGGTAGTGTTCACCAGCTCTCTTCCCTCTATAGTTTCTAGTTTCCCCTTTCACACACCATTTTTTTTAATTAATAGCTTTTATTATTTTTTATTATTTTTTATTTTTTTTAATTTCTTTTCAGAGTAACAGTATTCATTTTTTTTGCACCATACCCAGTGCTCCATGCAATACGTGTCCTCCCTAATACCCACCACCTGGTTCCCCCAATCTGCCATCCCCCACCCCTTCAAGAACCTCAGGTTGATTATCAGAGTCCATAGTCTCTCATGGTTCACCTCCCCTTCCAATTTCCCTCAACTCCCTTCTCCTCTCCATCTCCCCATGTCCTCCATGTTATTTGTTATGCTCCACAAATAAGTGAAACCACATGATAATTGACTCTCTCTGTTTGACTTATTTCACTCAGCATAATCTCTTCCAGTCCTGTCCTTGTTGCTACAAAAGTTGGGTATTCATCCTTTCTGATGGAGGCATAATACTCCATAGTGTATATGGACCACATCTTCCGTATCCATTCGTCCGTTGAAGGGCATCTTGGTTCTTTCCACAGTTTGGCAACTGTGGCCATTGCTGCTATAAACATTGGGGTACAGATGGCCCTTCTTTTCACTACATCTGTATCTTTGGGGCAAATACCCAGTAGTGCAATTGCAGGGTCATAGGAAAGTTCTATTTTTAATTTCTTAAGGAATCTCCACACTGTTCTCCAAAGAGGCTGCACCAACTTGCATTCCCACCAACAGTGTAAGAGGGTTCCCCTTTCTCCACATCCTCTCCAACACACGTTATTTCTTGTCTTGCTAATTTTAGCCATTCTAACTGGTGTAAGGTGGTATCTCAATGTGGTTTTAATTTGAATCTCCCTGATGGCTAGTGATGATGAACATTTTTTCACGTGTCTGATAGCCATTTGTATGTCTTCATTGGAGAAGTGTCTGTTCATGTCTTCTGCCCATTTTATGACATGATTATCTGTTTTGTGTGTGTTGAGTTTGAGAAGTTCTTTATAGATCCTGGATATCAACCTTTTGTCTGTACTGTCATTTGCAAATATCTTCTCCCATTCTGTGGGTTGCCTCTTTGTTTTCTTGACTGTTTCCTTTGCTGTGCAGAAGCTCTTGATCTCGATAAAGTCCCAAAAGTTCATTTTTGCTTTTGTTTCCTTTGCCTTTGGAGACATATCTTGAAAGAAGTTGCTGTGGCTGATATCGAAGAGGTTACTGCCTATGTTCTCCTCTAGGATTCTGATGGATTCCTGTCTCACTTTGAGGTCTTTTATCCATTTTGAGTTTATCTTTGTGTACGGTGTAAGAGAATGGTCAAGTTTCATTCTTCTACATATAGCTGTCCTAGCAACAACAATCAGACAACAAAGAGAAATAAAAGGTATCCAAATTGGCAATGAAGAAGTCAAACTCTCTCTCTTCGCAGATGACATGATTCTTTATATGGAAAACACAAAAGACTCCACCCCCAAACTACTAAAACTCATACAGCAATTCAGTAATGTGGCAGGATACAAAGTCAATGTACAGAAATCAGTGGCTTTCTTACACACTAACAATGAAAATACAGAAAGGGAAATTAGAGAATCGATTCCATTTACTATAGCACTAAGAACCATAAGATACCTGGAAATAAACCTAACCAAAGACATAAAGGATCTGTACTCGAGGAACTACAGAACGCTTATGAAAGAAATTGAAGAAGACACAAAAAGATGGAAAACCATTCCATGCTCTTGGATCGGAAGAATAAACATTGTTAAAATGTCTATACTGCCTAGAGCAATCTATACTTTTAATGTCATTCTGATCAAAATTCTACCGGTATTTTCCAAAGAGCTGGAGCAAATAATCCTAAAATTTGTATGGAATCAGAAGAGACCCCAAATTGCTAAGGAAATGTTGAAAAACAAAGATAAAACTGGCGGCATCACATTACCTGATTTCAAGCTTTACTACAGAGCTGTGATGACCAAGACAGCATGGTACTGGCATAAAAACAGACACATAGACCAGTGGAACAGAGTAGAGAGCCCAGATATGGACCCTCAACTCTATGGTCAAATAATCTTCGACAAAACAGGAAAAAATATACAGTGGAAAAAAGACAGTCTCTTCAATAAATGGTGCTGGGAAAACACACCAATTTTTTTTAAAGTAAGTTCTAGGAGCGCCTAGGTGGCTCAATGGGTTAAGCCTCTGCCTTTGGCTCAAGTCCTGGGATTGAGCTCTGCATCTAGCTTTCTTCTCGGTGGGGGGCCTGCTTCCTCCTCTCCCTCTGCCCACTTGTGGTCTCTCTCTCTCTCTGTCAAATAAAAAATAAAATAAAGTAACTTCTACACTTCTACACCCAGTGTGGGGCTTGAACTCACAGCCCTGAGGTCAAGAGTCACATGCTCTATAACAGAGCCAGCCAGCTACCCCTTTCTCATACTAAGCAAAAATCTTAGACTTTTTGGTCTTACATTAACCAACAATGTTACTAGGACTTTTTATTTCATAAAAGATAAAGAATTTCACTTGAATTCACCAAAGATGGTAAAAAGTGGCTGGTAAATGAATATGGGGGCATTGCAGCTAGGAATTTGTTCCAGTGTCTCTGCACTACAGTAGGAGGCAAGAAGATCTCAATTGCCCCTCTCCCATCTGATCAGGTAGCAATGAGAGAGAGGACACGCCTGAGGTCATGGAGACACTCAACAGGCAATTTCCACCTGTCCACCAAAGTCGAAAGCATTGGTTCTCAAACTTGACCACAATCAGAATTTTCTAGAGGGCTCATGAAAACACAGCTTCCTAGGACCCCAAGTTGATGATTCAGATTCTAGGGCACAGAGTTTGCATTTCTAGCAAGGCCCACAGTCTCACCTGAAAAGTCCTTGGCCATCTCAAGGTCTACTGACCTTCGACTCCTTGTGTCACTTCCATTTACTACAGGCTATGAAAATCACGTCAGTTGGATCACTAAAAAAAAAAAAAAAAAAAAAAAAAAAAAAAGATTTATGATGTTAGGAAATTGAAAATCCATTCCAGCTGCTCTGCTCTAAAACCACTCCTTCCTCATTTATAAGTAACCAAAGTACTTATAAATTATGTAGACTCTGGAATTTCAGCTCCACAGATACTGGTTCATGCAGCCAGGGGCCCAACTCAAAAAATCTCAGAGGCACATTACATACCCATAGCCCCCACACAGATCAGCTCTAGCAAATCCTGGTGGTTGGTTTTTTTTTGTTTTGTTTTGTTTTGTTTTTTTTTTACCAGATCCTCTTACCCAATTTCTAGAAAAAGGGATTCAAATTTTGGCTTCCATTAGAATCATCCAGGGAGTGTGCTAAAAATGCAGATCCCAGACTGCAGCTCCCCACCTCACCCCAGTGTTCTTAAGTCAGCCAGACCCCAAGCCTACACTTGACCATATGCCCCAGGTGAATCTGAGAAGCATTGTTCCCCAGGAAAGTGATAGCTCCAGTCTTGGGGCTCTGCACAATGAGAGTCAACTCATCACTCAGCAAATATTGATTTTCAGCATGAATTGTTTTAGCAAAACAGAGAAGCTGGAACTTGCTAGAGTAATTGTTCCTAGTGGTATGAAAACACATCTACTGGGGCTGTTCCAGATGGTGCCTTTGAAGACCACCACCACACAGCTTCTAGAGGGTTGGCAGGGAAGAGATGAGAGTGTACATGTCAACTTTAAATACATGTTCTCTTTCTTTGAACGTGGTCCCATGCACACTTTTCTAGCCATACAAAACAGTTCAGACACTGTCAACACTCAGAGGTCCTCCAGGGCAGACACCACTCAGAATGTAAGTTATTGCCAAAGTGATGAGGAGAAATGTTCTCCTATTAGGTAAAACCCACCAGGGTTCCATCAGCACTAGGAACAGATGGGAAGGAAGCCCTCTCCCCTAGTCATGAGTTCCCTAGGTCCCTGCCCCCCACCTTCCTGGCTCCATCTTGGCCACTTCTCTTGTCTACAGAAGTCTGAACACATCTTCATAGCTGTCTGTCATTGTGAAGTGTGCCCAGGGCCCCCAAGATGAAAGGGAGCTGTGCTCCCTAAATCTTAATGCAGTCTCCAGTCTGGCCTACATGCATTTGAAGAGTACCTTGTTTGCTTGACTAACTTCTCACAGCGGATTGTGATCTCACAAGAGAAGACACCAGGCTTTTGTTTTCATCCTTGTAACTAACGTAGTTTCTTTCTTTCTTTCCTTCTTTCTTTCCTTTATTTCTTTCTTTTACAGATTTTATTTATTTATTCGACAGAGAGATAGAGGGAGAGCACAAGTAGGCAGAGTGGCAGGCAGAGGAAGAGAGAGAATCAGGTTCTTCACAGAGCAGGGAACCCAGGACCCTGGGATTATAACTTGAGCTGAAGACAGCCGCTTAACTGACTGAACTACCCAGGTGCCCCTCATCACTGCAGCTTTCAAAATGCTTAGTCCAATGCCTTGAGCATGCAAAAATAAACCTGGATGGATGGATGGATGGATGGATGGATGGATGGATGAATACCCAAGCCCTGGAAAGACAATGGGGATAGGAGGTAGGAAGCCACTGTCTGAGAGTCAAGCTGTAAGGCCTAGGACAATACATCAAGGACAAGAGAAAAGCCACAGGCAGGGGTATGAGGTGGGGGACAAAGCAAGAGGTCAGCTTCCCCCTGTGTTTGGAGGAAGGCAGTCTCGATGCTCAGTGTCTGATGCAGGACTGCTTGAGGATAAGTAGTCCCAAAGCCTAGAAAGTGGTTGACTAGTGGGCAGGTGTGAGGCCTCTCTGATTTTGGGCCACAAGACAAGGCAGGGGGCAAACGTGTTCAAGTACTTCCAAGAACAGAGGAAATCAGACCCACTCCCCTCACATCAAATTTGCCTGTTGGATATTGGTCATTGACATTTTCTAAACTAGAGACTAATGTTGACTGAGCATACACAATTGACCCTTTCTTGCCCTCTGCCTTGTCTTGTTTTCTTTTCTTTTGTTTTGTTTTTTAAGTAGACTCCACACTGAGTGTGAAGCCCAACACAGGACCTGAACTCACAACGCTGAGGTCACAAGACCTGAGCGAAGATTCAGAGTCAGACTTAACCAACAGAGCCACCCAGGGGCCGCTTATCCTCTGCCTTGTCTTAAACAGACTTTATTCAGGTTTCTTTCTTTGGATTGGTCTTTCGTTTCGTGATGAAAGAATAATTAAAACATAGATAAGCCCATGAAGTATCATGCAGGTTGAAAATGCATTTGACACTGAAGTACACATTCAAGAGCTCTGAGCCTTGTTTCCTGAGAGGCTGATGATTAGGAAACCGGAAGGATTCTACTGATACAGACAAAAGGAGAAAAGCCATGAAGAGGAGAACCCAACTGCCTGTTCTGACTCCTCCACCCACATTCAGCTGGACAGGCCTGGGAGCAGCCTTGTAAGGCCGCTCCTCACCAGTGGATCCTGTCAAGACAGACTTGCTTTTCAGAACTCCACTGTTCTTTTGCTTTTCAGGACTCCACCGTTTCCATGCCCTCACCCCCCACCCCCATCCCTGGTAATCCCTTTTCAACAGACTGCCTTTTCTCTGGCTGTGGGACTGGTTTTGCAATTGCTTTTCTGTTTTTCATAAACAGTACATTTTGGTGGTGATACAAATGATTCCGATACCTTCCAAAGAGCAAAAACCCAGCAAGCCACCAGCCATAAAAAGAGCTGTCATGCATTGCTCTGAACACACACAGCAGGGTAGCACCATCTAGTTTTTTTTTGAATATTCAGAAAATGCAGACTGTATACTGAAAGGACTTTATTACAGTGACTGTTTTCTGCTGAAGTTATTTGAGTCATGTTTGATGACTCTTTTTTTTTTTTTTTAGATTTTATTTATTTATTTGACTGAGAGAGACCACAAGTAGGCAGAGAGGCAGGCAGAGAGAAAGAGAGAGAGGGAAGCAGGCTCCCTGCCAAGCAGAAAGCCCGATGCGGGACTCGATCCCAGGACCCTGGGATCATGACCTGAGACGAAGGCAGCGGCTCAACCCACTGAGCCACCCAGGCACCCCAATGACTCTCTTTAATAGAAGTGAATTTGGGGCGCCTGGGTGGCTCAGTGGGTTAAAGCCTCTGCCTTCAGCTCAGGTCATGATCCCAGGGTCCTGGGATCGAGCCCCACATCGGGCTCTCTGCTCAGCAGGAAGCCTGCTTCCCTTCCTCTCTCTCTGCCTGCCTCTCTGCCTACTGTGATCTCTCTCTGTCAAATAAATAAATAAAATCTTTAAAAAAAAAAATAGAAGTGAATTTGAAGACTTCTAAAGAGTCTTCTGCTGCTGACAATGGTAACATGGATGTAAGGGTGGATGTTCGTTAGATTAGTCTTAATTAATGCTATCTCTCTGCCTTCACCCTAAGAGGATCTGCTCCTCCTGCCCACCCATGAGGATGGGCCAAGTGTTGGTGCCAACTGACCCTGCCCGCTGACCACAGCTTGGTGATCCAGGATGGGGTATGGATCCAAGCTGGACCCATCAGATTCACTTGCCTGGTCATCTGAATGGGGACCCTGAGAATGATTTATTTGGAAAGTGATGGGTTACCAGAAGGTGAAATTTGGGGGCTGGGGCAGCTTGGAGCACCATGCAGACAGCAAGCATTTCTGTCACATACTAACAGGGTATCCAGGAAGAGAATGGTAGAAGCAAGATACTGTGGGGTTTCTACTCCACCCCATGTGAAGACAGAGTGTTGGGAGACAATCCATCCCATTCTCTCTCATCTCTGCATCCTCTGTGCTCAGGCCTTTGCCCTGAACTATTTTCCCAAGGCTGTTTGTATAGCAAAAGCCTTGGGAGACATGGATAATGCCTCATTGGGGCAAAAGGCAGATCTGTCTCCTGATCAGGATAATAACAATAATATCCCTCTCAGAAGCAAAGATGGGGCAGGTTTGCTACCTCTCTTTATAAGATTAGGAGTCTTTAAACTCAGAATTCTTCAGCTGTGATGCAAACCTCCATAGATTGTGCGTGCCCAGCACACACGTGAGCCCACGTCCCTGGCACCTTCCTGAGCTGGGGTGGGGCAGGGGACAGGGGAGAAGAGGGGGAATCTCAACAGGAAAGCCATGCCCCTGCTGAGCGCTAAGAGATGAAGTCCATGCCCCTAAGCCAGGACTTGAGCCAGCTCCCAGGAGACTGTGGTCAGCTAACAGCTTTCAAGTAGGGTCAGTCTTCAACCCTTCACAATTCTTGACAAAGTGTTAAGAAGCACATGATTGCTTGAGAGTCTACTTCTGTCCCAGACCATGACAGGTAGAGCGTGGTGTTCCAACAGAGCAAAACCCATCCTTAAATTCAAGAAGCTTAAAATCTATCTAGGCGTCATTCCTACAATGAACTCTTTTAGCTTCCAGAGAGATTTTCAGGAACTTCATCGTGAGTCTATTTTTAAATAGCTATTATAACCTGAACACAGGAAGGCAGAATTCTATGTATTGATTTCTATGTCATTCAGTTGTGGGAGGATGTGAATTCCCAAAATGGGCTGAGGGGCAAAAACATTTTTCAACTGCTTCTCAAACCCTCCTGGAAAGGTGGAAGAAGAGCCAGGATGGCTACTTCTTCCCACGGTAAGTAAAATGTTTAGGAACAGAATACCCAAATTAATCACCTGGTTCCTGTGGCAATGTTTATAATGCGAAGTGGTGAGAACATATAAGATTCAGGATCCCATACTAAGCATTAAATGGATGCTACATGAGTCTGCTGTATTGAATAGTCCTGCACACAGTGAGTGTGACATAAATGTCTACTAGCACAAGTATCACATGATCTCATAGAATGAGGTGAGAACTCTGTGTTCATGTCTTAGAAATGAGAAAAGCAGGCTTAGAAAGGTCAGTGGCTGTCCCAAGGATAATGGGCTAGAGTGTTTCTGGCTGCAAGTAACAGAAAATACACCAACAAGAATATAGGACAAGAATGTACATCACTTCTCATAAAAAGAAGTTCAGTGGGAACAGTGCCAGAGTTGGCTGTCCCATCAGCTCTCAACTATTACCAAGAACCCTAGTTCCTTCCTGCTCCCTGCCCTACCATCTTCAACATACTGGCTATCATATTAGATAAGCTTTCCACCTCATAGTCACAAAGTGGCTGCAGCCCCTCTAAGCATTATATTCCCGCCAGAAAATAGCCAAAACTGTCTCAGAAACTACCCCTGCAACTTCAATAATTTCCCTCATGTCTCTTTGGCCAGAGTTAGGTCCTATGCTCACCTCCAAAGAAATCACAGATTCTGGGGAGGGAACCAACTTGAGTACCTGAGTGTATTTAAAGTGAAGTCTTAAACAAAATCAGAGATTTACCCACAAGGAAGAGGAGACAGTGGAGTTTGGAAGGCAGGCAGCAATGGCCGAAACTTTGTCAAAACCAGACTGGAACTCTGGGAACTAAAGGTCCTACTCTTAACCTCTAATGCTATACTTTCCATTACAATGGATTGGTCTAGATTCCCATGGTTCAGTATGGCGGCCACATGTGACTACTGAGTGCTTGAAATACAGTTAATGTGACTAAGGCACTGAATTTAATTTTTTTTTTTAAAGTTTAATTCGAAGAGCCACATAGGTCTATGACTTTGTGCAGGAACAGCATGTTAACAGCATTGCCTATGGCATCTGACAGGGTCTAATGCTGTACAAATATCATGCAAGACACAAATGTAACTTAAATTTTCCAACAGTCAGAGTAAAAAAGCTAAAAAAGAAACAGGTAAAACTCATTTTATAATACGTTCCATTTTACCTCCATATCCCTATCACTTCAACAAATAACCAATTTAAAAAAGAAGTTTCCTATTCTTTTGTTCACTCAAAGGTCTGAGATCTGATGTGCAAATGTTCAGGGGCCATGTGGCCAAGTTGTCTGGAGATTTCAGAGCATTCATGTCAAATAATCTTTCCTGATACTGGTTCACCCCTCTGCGAAGTGGGCCGGACAAGGAATACCAGCGGCTCTCAGACTCAAGTGTCACCGCAGGGCCCTGGAGGGCTGGTGAGCACTCTGGCTGGTCCCTGCCTTCAGTGTTTGGGACTCAGCAGGTCCAGGATGGGCGCTTCTAACAGGTGGTTTGGTTGCTGGCTGCCAGGCCCACAGTAGGAGCAAAGGTGCCCGAAAGGAGCCACCCACACTCACACCTGTCATGAGCAGAGGGTTCAGGGCAGAACCCATGTTTTGTCTTCCAGCTCATTCTCTTCTACACACAGAACAATGAGGCCAGGAGTCTGGGGTGGTCAAAAACAACTCCAGAGAACAGAATGTCGCTCCATTTCCTCACTCCAAGTGGTTGATAGCCCAGTCTGGATACATGATCCGGATAGAGCACGAACACCATTCCTGTCTCAGACCTGTGCCTTTCTCATGCTGACTTTCTGGTTATCTCACATGATTTTTGGTTCACTCTCTTTTCAAGGAAGTGATTTAATAGGTAATAAACTCCTAAAGGAAATCCTTGACCTCACAGTAAAGTCTTTGGGGTGGAATGGGACTGTGTTGTCACCATCCTGTCCACATCACTGGAGTCCAGATGGGAATCTGAAGAAGAGCCGATCATGTAAATCACTTCTGACAATGCCATGCACTCAGCCCCCGGTAAATTATGCTTCACTATACCCAGCAGAAGCTATCAAAGCCAAGCTGAGCTGCTGAGAGCACTTGAGATGATTTTCTAATCAACAGATGACAGAAGTGGCTCTCCGGAAGACAGTCCTCACGCTGCTGAGGGTCAAGCATCTCCTGGGTGCATGGCTATTTGCAAAAGAAGCTCTTCTGGAAGACCTGTGGCCCAGATGCTTGGAGGCTCTGGCCTGAGGAGCACATGGGAAGGATGGAAATAGACGAGATTAATCACATTTCCAACAAAGGTGCTCTTCTCTCTGGCTTGGGGGAGGGGTTGTGAGGTCTCTGCTCCACCCTCGCTGCCCTGGCTCAGCCTTGGAAATTCCACCAGCCCTCCAGCAGCTGGGGCCAGCTGGGTCTCTGGGCCGCCCTATCACCACCCAGAGAAGGACACTCAGACCCAGCCCAGCCCCAGCTCTGCACTGCTTGTAACAATGGGCAGGGGACCAATTTGGGCCTGATGTTAGATATTTAATCAACAACCCCAAATTGGCCTCTGTATATACACCCAACAGCAAAGGACAGGGGAGCTGAAGGACAGCTTACAAACGGACTTTGCCCCCTCCCCCCCACTTTTACTCAGCATGAATGTTTCACTTTGTTTTCTGTCCCAGTAGAGAAATGTGGCCGGTCCCCTTTCAGTGGCACTTAGTCCCTTGGGAGAGCACAGCAATGGGGCCCCGACCACCACAGCCTCTTCCCACCTGGGTTCTAACAGGGTACCCCTCTTGAGCTCTCTGTTTCTCTGAGCAGAGGGGTCTCTGGTTTTCCAGATGTTTCTCCTGGCCCCTCCCTTCAGCCAGGCACCCTGGAGACACAGTGATCTCCACACACTGTGGCCCTCAGGCTTCCTGCCTCTTAATAACTCCTTTTAGTTGAGTGAGTGTTGCACCAATATGCGTTAGAATTATCTGGAGAGCCTTCAGAATATTCAGGAGTGATACCAGCTCCTTGCACCTCACTGAGTCTGACAAAAGGGGTCATCTGCTTAATGTCGGTGTATTTGGGGCAAAACCAGATGTGCCCAGGAACTTTGAGCCAGCAAGCACCAGAGACTTGGAGTGGAGTATTAATAATAATAAACATATATGGGAGCTTATCACTGCCAGATCCTGTCACAACTGTTTGATGTATGTCAGCTTGTCCAATCTGAACAACAGCCCCTCTGTGATGGGACTAAGATTAATGCCATTTTACAGGGGGAGGAAATGGAGGCACAAAGAGTTTGAGTAACTTGGCCAATGTCACATATCTGGTAAGCAATAAGCTGGAGTACAGATCAAGCCAGTCACATTATACTATGTTGCCTCCTACAAGTGTGCTGTTCAAAACTGACCTCCTGCCCCCCAGTGTCAGCTCAAACAAAACTCCAAGTAACTCAGCCCCATGACTTTCTTGACTTTGAGGAAGAACCTCCATATCAACCTGAATTTCCCAACCTCCTGTTCTTCTAATCTATGAGAATTTTTTCGTTATGATGAGGCTGGGATGAAGACAGTGATTCTCGGTATCAACTCAACTTTGTTTTCATCATTATAGCGATTTTTCAAAAGCTAATATACTCTTGCCAATCCCAACCCCAGCCTGATGAGGCCTGATGGAGACTGAAGACAAAGTAGGGAAACAGAATGGGCAGAAGAATGTCCATCTCAGGACAAGATAAATGTGACCTAGGGACATGTGTCCCTCCCCCCCCCAGGTCCATCTCAGGAGGGGTTCAGCACTGTGCGTGCTCATTATCTAAAGAATTCAGTTGCTTGAGTGGTCCACATCTCAAATGCCTCTCTGATCCCTCCCTAAATATACAGTCTGGGACCAAAATGATTCCCTGCTCCTGGCCTTGAACACAGACACATTGTTTTCAATACAGGTTAGATATAAAAGCACTGTCGGTAGAAACCAATACATCTGACAACAAAAGCTTTAATAATAATTCATGGGGGAGGGTATTGGGGACCTCCACCACGACCTTCACTTTTTGCTCTCTGAAAGCAGCCAACCGATGGAACATGGGACAGTGTGGTGCCAAGTGGGAGGAGACAGACATCCTCTTTAGTCTCATCACCTAGACAGGGGTAGAAAAATAAATAACCTGGATAGCCCATACTTCCCCAGTCACTGTGGGTATGCCATTGTGATGGATCCTCATGGTGCCCTACCAAATAGTACCATAATACCCACTTTCCAGATGTGGAAACTGAGGCACACAGAGACAGAGGGATTTGCCCAAGGCTGCATATCTGGGAGGAGGTGAAGCTGGATTTGAACCAGGCAGCCTACTTTCAAGGCCTACCTGCCCTGTGTGTGCCAGGAATGCACTGGAGTGCCTGCTCAGCTTCCTGCTGCAATAGTTGTGGCACAGACACGCAGCTCATGCTTGTGCTGTTGCCAATGCTCCAAAGGCTCCTTGTGTAGACCTCGCAGACCTACACTCCCAGGCCATCCTCTGCCAAAGGTCAAGGAGCCATGCAAACCCCAACTCTGACCTGGACAGCTGACTTATACATATTCCCTAATGACTACGTCACCCTCTCTTTCCCCTATAAGAGTCTCTCCCTTAGAGACAATGAGGAAAATGGGAGCAGAGGAAAAGACAGACCCGTTTAAGGAGTGTCCATAAAGAGGAGGAGGGCTGCTAAGACAAATATTTTTTATTATTTATTTTTATTTTTATTTCTTAAGACAAACCTTTTAAAGGAACCATTTGAGTGGCAGAAATTGGGGACAGAGATTAGACTTAGCCACTATGTTGCTTAGGTGCTTATCACCTGTGTTCCACCCCCCACCAAAAAAATCCTGGGTGAATAGCAGTCAGCAGCCTCCAAGCCCTCTGAAAGGTCACCTCCAGCTGGCCTCAAGCATCCTGCCACCTTCTCTTTGGAAACTACTCCAGCCACTAGGCACTGGAACTGGGACCCCAACCCCTCTTCCCCCACACACACCTCTGGGTGGCCTGCAGCCACTTCCAGATACACCAAAAGCTTTTCAGGACTGTCCTGAAGGGAGTCTCAAGGAGGCCACGACCCGGCTGATCCGGGGTTCCAAAGGGCCAGCATTACTATGAAGATAATCTTCCAAGACAAATCCCCACTTCACTAATTCTGCTGTGCCCCGTGTGGACTAATAGGGACAGAGTTGTGGGGCTGCCTGCTGGGTCCTCACACTGGGACTGTCTAGCCCAGATCATCTAGTCCAGGGGTGTCAATGGGCACATTCTGGAGTTTGGGGGAGGAGGAAATCCAGCCTGGAACACAAACCTTTCTGGACCGCCCTTCCCCAGGCACATTCCCGAGTCTACAGCGGAGATGCCTCCTAAGATATCCGGCTCCGCGTAGGTTTCGGGGTACCTGGCTCTGGGGCGAGCTGTCTTTGAGGTCTAGCACAATGGGCACAGGACACGATGGCTGGCCTTCTTTTACAGCATCTCTGCCTTGGTGCGTGTGAACCTCCGTTCCTGGAGGCCACCCTACCCCCACCCCACCGACATCTTGCTAAAAAGTTCCTAGTATTTGTAGTTGCGTAGAGTGTGGGGAGGGGGCGACCTGGATCCTGTAGACCTAGAACTTACCGGGATGCCTACAGGAGGTTCAGTATCCACCTCAGTGACATGCGTTTAAAAGTTGTACAGACCCTGCAAGTCTTCAAGATGGTCACAGGGGTTAGGGAGGCCGGGTGGAGAGGGGGTGGACGTCAAGCGCCTGGCAACTGGCTCCGCACCCCTGGGTTAGTCCCTTGTCATCCCCAGAGCCGCGTCACCCAAACGGAGGACTCAGGGACACACACACACACCCCACCCCCCCACCCCCCCCCACCCCGCTCCAGCCTTGTGGCTGCAGAGTACAGAGTAGGGGAGGGAGCGGCAACCGGCTGGAGAAGAGGCCACGGGCCGGGGGAACGGATCTAAAGTGAAGGAAGACCTGCGGCGGGGCTGGATCCCGGGCGGGGGCCCGGATGGTAGTGCGGCCCGGGCGCGGAGGTGGGCAAACGGGGCGGGGCACGCGAGTGCGGGGACTGGGGCGCGGAGGGCTCGCGGCGCGGAGGGCTCGCGGCGCGGGATTGGAGGGTGCTGCCGGCGGGCCCGCCGCCGGCTCTTCAGGCGGAGCAGGGAGAGGCGCGCGCCTCTGCGCGGTAGCCCTCACCCAGGCTGCTCCGCCGCGCTCCGCAGCTCCGCGCGAACACCCCTGGGCATGAGCGCTTCCCCGACGCTGCCCCCGGGGGGCGAGGAAGATCTCGAGAAGGCCTGGTCCCCAGCGATCAACGCCAGCTGCGCCCCGGCCGGGGAGGAGGAGGCGGCGGCGGGGAGCGGGGACACGGGGGCAGCAGGCATGGTCGCCATCCAGTGCATCTACGCGCTGGTGTGCCTGGTGGGCCTGGTGGGCAACGCCCTGGTCATCTTTGTGATCCTTCGCTACGCAAAGATGAAGACGGCCACTAACATCTACCTGCTTAACCTGGCCATCGCGGATGAGCTATTCATGCTGAGCGTGCCCTTCGTGGCCTCGTCGGCTGCCCTGCGCCACTGGCCCTTCGGGTCTGTGCTGTGCCGCGCCGTGCTCAGTGTGGATGGCCTCAACATGTTCACCAGCGTCTTCTGTCTGACGGTGCTAAGCGTGGACCGCTACATCGCCGTGGTGCACCCTCTTCGTGCCGCCACCTACCGGAGGCCCAGCGTGGCCAAGCTGATCAACTTGGGCGTGTGGCTGGCGTCCTTGCTGGTCACCCTGCCCATTGCCATCTTCGCAGACACCAGGACGGCTCGGGGTGGCCAGGCGGTGGCTTGCAACCTGCATTGGCCGCACCCGGCTTGGTCAGCGGTCTTTGTGGTCTATACTTTCCTGCTGGGCTTTCTGCTGCCCGTTCTGGCCATCGGCTTGTGCTACCTGCTTATCGTGGGCAAGATGCGGGCGGTGGCACTCCGGGCCGGCTGGCAGCAGCGGAGACGCTCAGAAAAGAAGATCACGCGGCTCGTGCTGATGGTGGTAGCCGTCTTTGTGCTCTGCTGGATGCCTTTCTACGTGGTGCAGCTGCTGAACCTGTTTGTGACCAGCCTTGATGCCATGGTCAACCACGTGTCCCTCATCCTCAGCTACGCCAACAGCTGTGCCAACCCCATCCTCTATGGCTTCCTCTCTGACAACTTCCGACGTTCTTTCCAGCGGGTTCTCTGCCTGCGCTGCTGCCTCCTGGATGGCGCTGGTGGTGCTGAGGAAGAACCCCTGGACTATTACGCCACTGCTCTCAAGAGCAGAGGTGGGGCAGGATGGATATGCCCTCCGCTCCCCTGCCAGCAGGAGCCCTTGCAACCAGAACCCAGGTGCAAACAGGTCCCCCTCACTGGGACCACCACCTTCTGAAGAATGCTTTCACCTCCTCCCCCGCCTGCCCACCTCAGAGGAGTCCGTGCCGTCCTTACAACCCAGCAGACTGCCTGTCCCTGATGCTCACCTAAGAGCTGCCACCTGTTCCCACCACAGGCACCTTTTTCCAGCAGTCTCCATGCTAGCCCCAAGAGCATCAAAGCTCCTTTGCTTTCTCCCATCCCCAGGACTCTGGGTTTCAGGAGGACACCTCCATGGGGGTAGGACTCTTCTGAGTGCTGATCTATGATGTTAATTATCCTTGGACCTCTGACTATTTTCCCAGGGGTGGGAGGCCGGGGCATGCCAGGGAGGAATAGCCATCTGCCTGTGACGTGTGACAGAATCTCTATCTCTGCCCGGGAGAGGACTGTCCAGAGGGTGGAGGCGGCCAGTGCCCTTACTCTCTGCAGATTCTTTGGCTGTGGTGGGGACATCACATGTTCGATACAAAAAGGGAAGAAGGAAGATGCCTCCAAGCACACTCCCTTTGCTTCCGTTCCTGGGCTGCTCTCTAACTGAAATTTATGCACAAGGGTCTGGGGCAACAGTTTGCCAACCCCATCCCCCCAGTGCCTGCTTGCAGTCAGAAGTGTCCCTCCGGTTGTCTTGGTCTAACAGCAGGCTTCCTGTGAGTAGAAAAGGTTTGGAGAATCATCATGTGGGATTCGTTATGTCACAAACTTTATTAGGTCAGTAATAAAAAAGCAGAAAGGGTAAATCCCATTTGCTCCTACGATGTGAGTTTTTTGCCTTGACCCTTTGGCATGGGAGCACGACCTCATTAAATCGGCAGTTTATACCACAGTGGTGAGTGGGAGGGGAGCCGGGGGGAAGGGAAAGGAGACCAGAGAATGCAGATGGAAATCAGCCCAGATTTTGGATAGAGGAGGCAGCTCTATCACCCACTATTAAAAAAAAAAAAAATCACAATTCAGTAAAACATCAACCAGACGTAGATAATAAACATATGTAGGCTGAACACAGTAAGCGACTCTAACTTTTTGCCTGATGTTGACCCAAGGATAAATTATCTTTTCCCAAAGGAAAAAGTCAGCTTATGATGAGCTTTAATCCTGTTTTCTATGAAGAAATATTGCAATGCTTACGTTGGGCTCTGGAGTGAAAAACACGCTATTAAACATTTGTGAACAGCTATGTGGGGGAGATACCATCTGGCTTTAGCACAGCAGAAGACCCTTCTGGGTTTGGCTGATCCCATCCAGATGGAGAGAGGAACACAGGCAGGGAGGGAGGAAAAGACGGCTGAAGAGAGAGCCCCTTTGCTCTTCACAGAGCCTCCTGGAGCTCCCGGCGTCCTGGCAGGAGGGCTTCTCGAGAAAATACTCAGGATTTGCCAGCCTAGCAGACCTCACCTGCCTTGAGCCTTTTCAGGCAGCCAGCAGGCGTCCCCAGATGGGCTCAGGGGGCTTCTAGGAGGCTAAAGAATACTGAGGTAGGGCCAGGAGGGCAGGGTAAGGCCTAGAAGGATGTTCTGCTTCCACCCTGGGCAGGAGCTCCTCTCGGAGATCAAGGAAGACACAGAACAAAGCTCTTTACTGAAGTGTTAAGGCCAAGATCAGAGTTCTACTTGATATGAGCAGAAGCGTGGTGTCTAGGAAACAGGCAGCAGAGCAGACTTCTGGTCCTAGATGTAAACATTGTGTGAGGCAGGCAAATAGCTGAAGCCCAGGGTCCTCAGAGTTCCGCCGATACAATCAAGAGGTCTTCCCGGGACGGGCACACTGTGACCGAGGTCTAACCGTGTGTTCTTTCCTTTGTGGCTATGGATTCCAGCTTCTTCCTGGAATGAAACTGAATGAAAACCAAAAACAGCCTGAGCTATCGTTGGGCATATAACCATTGGATCCTTGTTCCTCTAGTTGGCCAGCCAGAAGCATGGTGTGTAGGCGATAATCAGTGTGGATCCAAGTGTGTCTCGTAGGACTGGGTGGGTGAGGTAGAGATGCCGGTCTTTTGGGTCTGCGCCTTGGGGTATTGTACATCTGTCTGGCAGAGAAAATGTGTAGCCAATCTGTACTACATCCTGGAGACATGGCTGTGGGTTGGAAGCTCCCAGCTAAGGCACAGAACCCCTTGAACTCACAAACATGCATGTGCCCCACGTGCACACACACATGCACATGAATACATGGACAAGGACAAGCCCAAACCTGCTGTACCCACTAGAGTTTCTTTGGGCACCTGGAGTAAGTCAGTGCTGGTGTCCACTGGCCTTGTGTAACTGTAATTTCCTGGCAGTCTTTGAAACCAAAGTAGTTCTTTGTCCCCAGTGTCCGGCGGTGTTCAGCAGGGTGGTTGACCCCCAGGCTGAGGGCAGTGCGGCAAGGGCTTTGTGGCCCTGGCAATGACCTGAAATGAGCATGGGCTCCCGGACTTTTGCCAGCCCCCCACCACACCCCCCACAGTTGTGTGGGGCTGGGGTCCTTCTCTTCAGTCTCCAAGATTCACACCAGGCAAACGCTCTGCTGAGGAAGATAGGGCACTGCCCAAGCGTCTTGGCAACACTCCTGCTGGGCTGAGTATTTGAAATGAAACGTTTTAAACTACTTGATGACGGTTGAGGCACAGGCAGCCTTAAGCAATAAAAGAAAAAGTCCCCTAGAGACAGGGGCCCTCCAGCAGGACCAGAGACTAGTGTTGAAATTTCCCTGAGCCTCAGTTTCTCACGTGAAATGTGCACAAAAGCAGGGTGTGGGTTTGGAGTTCTCATCAGCTGTAAACAGCCTTCTCAAAAGCGCTGGAGAGGCGCGCTAACTGAGGTAGTAGGAGGGTGAACGACAGCATTCTTTTATGCTGAGTACTCTCTCCATCCCTTGTTAAAAATGGGCGTGAACACCGCCCCTGACTTGGGAGTCATAAATCCTGCCAGGAGGGGGCGGGGCTAGCGGGGGTTCCGGAGGACGGGGAGAGCGCGCTGAGGACCAGGGTCTTCCTCAGCTGCAGAGCCTTCCCGCTTCTTGGGGGGGTAACACCTCGTCACTGGCAGCAGCATCTGTCGTGGGAACAGTTATAACCCATTAACTGTGCTGTCGGCCTTAGTTAGCATCAACCCTGAGACCTTTGGAACAGCTGGTTGCCTAAAACCCTCCCAGCTCCTGAGCAGCAAGATTACAGTGAAATGAAGTTAGGGACAGAGGCAGCTGGTGTCCTGAGACCACTCACACATGTCACCTACCTGGGGGGTGGGGGGGTCAGCCACGTAGGCTCCCTTTGACCTGAGTCCTGCTCTGTTGACTGTAACAGCTTTTGGCTTCAAAATGAATGAAAACATTATTCACCTGGGTAGAAACAGCTTTTTTTTTTAAATTTCTTTTCAGTGTTCCAGAATTCCTTGTTTATGCACCACACCCAGTGCTTCATGCAATACATGCCCTCCTTAATACCCACCATCAGGCTCACCCAACCCCCCAACCCTCTCCCCTCCAAAACCCTCAATTTGTTTCTCAGAGTCCACAGTCTCTCGTGGTTCATCTCCCCTCCAATTTCCCTCAACTCACTTCTCTCCATCTCCCCATGTCCTCCATGTTATTCCTTATGCTCCACAAATAAGCGAAACCATATGATAATTGACTCTTCTGTTTAACTTATTTCACTCAGTATAATCTCCTCCAGTCCCGTCCATGTTGCTACAAAAGGTGGGTATTCATCCTTTCTGATGGAGGCATAATACTCCATAGTATATAAGGGCCACATCTTCTTTATCTATTCGTCCGTTGAAGGGCATCTTGGTTCTTTCCACAGTTTGGTGACTGTGGCCATTGCTGCTATGAATATTAGAAACAGACTTTAGACACCCCCTTCAGTCAGTGATCTTGCCTTGCCTTCTGAAGTTGTCTTTAACTTGCTGTTCAGTAACAAGCCAGGTGTTTATTTTTACTGGATGGTCAGAAGATGGTGTTTGAACTTGAACCGGTGATCACTCATCAGAATTCTTGCCCAATTTGTCGGCACTATGTCACAGAGCAAAGATGCATACTATTTTCATTTTTATCTTTAAATTCTTGGCTTCACTTTCATTAAAAACATCATACCTAGCACTCCTTAGGTGCCAAAGGCTGATATCAAAGAAGAAAAAAGCCCCAATGTTTGGCCATGCTCCTCAGAAACTGGACATGGCAGCCTGAGCAGTAACTGGGCCAAGCCCTGTAAATTTGGGTTTTTGAAGATTTTTTCAGGCCGGCTGTCGGTGATAAAACATCCCCGTTTCTCACTACTCCTTACCTTGAGTAGGTGACAGAAAAGCCTCAGATTCCTTAAGCACAAATGTCAGAATCCTAAGGCTCTGTCCCCAGTTACATACCATCCATTAGCAACGCACCTCGAAGTTCTGCTCTGGGGAGCTGTGTGCAGGTGAGGGTGCGTGCACACAGCACAGTGAGTGCTGCTTCTGGCAGCTTTGAGGCACCATGGGGAGCCTCCACAGACTGCTCCTCTGTCCTTATGAAACTTGGAAGTTAGGTGGCCAAAGATGAGCATTAATCAGAGAACCTCAGAAATGAGAGTAGAATTTTAAGCCGAAATTAGAGCAACCCAGGAATGAATTCTGGTTTCTATGAGATGATGTACTAAAAGAACCTGACATGGTTATTAGGACAGGTTTCCCTAGGAAGTTTGCTGGAGATGACCTCCTTAAAGGACGAGTAAGATCCAACCAGGAGAAGAAGAGGGTAGGGTGGAAAGTACAAAGGGCTCAAGGCAGAGGGGACAGCATGTGCAAAGGACCTGTTATGGTAGGCACTGAAGATCCCCAAGGGATTAGGACAAGGGATAGATGACGTCCAGTCAGCAAGAGGCATTGGGAGACAGACCAACAGTGCCTCATAAGTCCCCTTAAGGATTTGGGACCCTGGGCTTAGTGTCTAACCAGGAGGGGTGCCTCTGAAAATGGGGGAGAACTTAAAAAAAATCCAAGATCATTAATTGTGTCACCTAGAATGGAAGTACTGACTTGGTTGAAATAAAAACTACGGCTTTCTATGGCGGAGAGACACCGCGAGCACCCACTGATGTCACATGGGGGTGCAGTGCCTGGGTCTAGTTGGGCTGCCCGAGGTCAGCGCTGGCACAGTGCGAATGTGTGGCGGCCTGGGGAGGACAGACTTGCAGACACACAGACCAGGGACAGAGCATCAACTTATCAGCCCAGTGTAACTTCAGGAAAGCTCCATGGCCCCTGGAGAAAGGCCAGAACAAGACTGTTACAGGGGCCTGGCCTAGAGGAAGGTTCAGTATCCGAATGGTGACCAGCTGGCAGAGAACTAGACAACAAGGTCTGTACAGAGAGTTGGAATTTTTTTTTTTTTTAATTTAGGATTTCTTTAGCCACTCTTGAGGAGGCTGTGATTTCTTTTTAATCTATTTTTACTGAAGTATAATTTACATCTGGCAACAATCACTCCTTCTAGGTGCTCAGCTCTACGGATTCCGACAAATGTGCACCAACAACAGTTGTTCAACTGCCACGCCAGTCAAGGTGGGGATGGTTTTTGTCACCACGCACTTCCCTTGTGGTGGAAGTGATCCATGCCCTGAGGGGGAAGGCTGCCAATAGCAGGGGCGGACGAGAGGGGACCAGAACTGGGGGCAGTATGCTCCCTAAATTGAGGGAAACCACCCACTCATACCATTTCCTGAGCTCCTTTACCCAGACAGGGATCTCTCAGCCCATATACTGAGGAAACGCTGTCCTTTCAACCTACCAGATATGAAAAGAACCACCTTGGGTTCCAGAAATCCCTCACCCACAAACCAGGAGCTTAAGTACCTCCCCGGGCAAAGTCCCAACTTCTCAATGACCTCATAGTCTTTTACTCTGAACTTTGGAGAGAGCATGGCTTCTCCTCCAAGCCAAGGGTTCAGACTCCCTCCAAAGCTTTGCAGAGTGGATACACCTCAAGTGTATGGTGGACAAATCATTTCCATTTATCCTAGGCCTGCAAGAGCCTTGCTGCTGGGTAGCCCCGTGTTCCCTGTCCTGAGCTCTGGACGTTCAGGCAGAAGCCAGGACTTGCTCGGTGACTTTCCCTTCTCATCATGTTACTGTTGGATTTCCAAAGTCCCCCCTTTGGGAGAAGGGTGAAATGTTTGACGAAAGAAGGGAATCACATTCTGTCAAAGAATCTCTCAAAGTGGCACTTTTGGTTTTAATCACCATTTCAGGACAAATTTAACAATGGGTGCCCCCAGGACAGGGGTGATGGTGTGCAAAGCTCAAGATCCCCAGAATTTGTGGGAGACTTTAATTCTCTAGGAATTAAAAGGAATTGAAGCAAGAGGCAGAAGGAAGAAGGAAGGATTCAGGATGCTGTGGCAAAGCACCCCTTCCTGGCTGGGTGGCTGAAGGAAGGTCTGCCTGGGAGTCAAACAAACCACGAGTAAGCAGTTGGGTCCAGTCTCAGTGTGAAGCCAGAAGGAAGATTCCAGAAAGATAATAAAGAGAAGTTGCCTCATGTTCCATATGTGGAAGAGAAGAAGGTTCATCTCAGGATAATACCAGTCATGATATGTCCCATTAAAAAAAAAAAAAAAAAGATTTATTTAGGGCAGAAAATCAGAAAAATGCTTAGCGTGTGGCCCCAGGGGACATGATATCATCACGGACCCCAGTTTAGAATCTTGGTGTTTTTCACTGGATCCTGAAACCCTTCTGTGACTTGCTCCCCTGTCTCCAGTGGGTGTGACTTTGAACTAACGCATCCCCAGGGTTCTTCTTTCCTTTGTAATCACACTTTCAAAACAAGCTGAGAAGGATTTTGATTGTTAGAATCTGATGTTAAAAAAATATTTCATTTCTCTTGTGAGAGGAAATCAGTTGTTTGCCTACATCTGAACCTGCTGACCAAAAGAAAAAAAAATGGGAGAAGGACTCTCTCAAAACAAAAAGAGATAGTGCTGGACCCCGGGGCACATGTTCTGAAAACGAAAGGAAGAGCCGGGCGTTACCTGTATTATTTTATGAAGAAACGCCTGAAAAGGTCAGGGGATGTGTTTTCACATGAACTTGGATACCCCCCACAGAGTCTTGACCATGATGAAAATGTGTTTATATATGTGCTTTGTAACCTCAGTTTTCCCTAAAGACATGAAATAATAATTTGCCCCCATTTAACACGAGACCAACAGACCCCTCCCAGATTAGAACTTGGGGATCTCCTGTTACCTAGCCCTGTCCACAACCAGAATGGCAGACAGAGGTGCCTCAGGAAGTGTGAATAGGCAGTACCATCATTTCTCTTTGCACACTCCTTCCTTTCTTCTTTATTTTTTAAAAAGATTATATTTATTACAGAGAGAGGGAACACAAGCATAGGAGAGCTGGAGAGGGAGAAGCGGACTCCCTGCTGAGCAGGAAGCCTGATATGGGGCTCCATCCCAGGACCCTGGGATCATGACCTGAGCCAAACGAAGGCAGACATTTACTGACTGAGCCCCCAGGCACCCCTCCTTGCTTCCTTATTACACCCTCAAGCTCCACCCCCGAAATTGTGGCATGGGATTTGTCATCTTGCTTTTTTGTTTCTTTCCACACTCCTGGTGGGCTGCTAGGAATTTTGGCAGCATGAGTCCAGAACACGGGGCCAATAAGCAAAGTGCTAGGAGACACAGGAGTCAGATTTCACTGAAACCTGTTTGCTGGAGGTTAAGAGAGTCAGGCAGTCTGGTCAAAGCTTAGAAAAGTTCATCTTTGTGATTCAAACATGAAAACATAGGATCCTTGGTGTGGGGAGACCCTGAAGGGGCGGGGGGGGGGGGGGGGGAGGGTTGGCAGGCGTCAGGGAGGAAAGAATCCTCATCTGGTGTGCGCTCACAACTCCAGTGGCAGTGAAGGGGAGTGGCCTGAGTGACCCTTCTGGTGTGACAAAAATGTCCTATATGTTGATGATGGTGCTAGTTCCAGGAATGTGTGTATTCTTCAGGACTTACAGATCTGGTCACCAAAAGGGGAGAATTTTAATGTGTGTCAATTATATTGTGATTTTTTTTCCTTAAAAAAAAAAAAAAAAGAGTCAAAGTAAAATGCACTATCCACCATGTGGGCCTAGACTGCTCCTCCTTGCACTCATGGTCCTAACGGCCAGAACTTTCCAGGCTCACAGATTTTATTCTTTAGGCCCCTAATCAGTGATCAAACACCACTTAGATCCTTAGGAGCTTAGGTCTCCTTTCTCCCCACAAAGAAAGAGGAAGATGAGCAAATGTGCACATATTTTTCTGATGGAGAGTTCCCCAAGTCCCCACCCTTTAAGAGACGATGCTGCCTTTCCTGAGACACAGGTGGCAGCTGACCCTGTTTTGGGGGGGTGCGCCCATGTGTGGCAGGGGCAGGAAACTCAGTCACAGCAGAGTCTGTGACTCCCCTGGGGGCATTTAGGTGTCCACCCCCACCAGCCCCCTTGCACTGCCCCAGTGAGGCAGATGGTTGACAAAGCTTAGAGATTTGCCCAAAGTCACCCGTCAAGAGTGTGGGCAGCTGGGGCCTCTAATCGTTTTCAACTGATGATTCCTTTCTCTTCTGCCAGTTCCTCTTTGGTGTTGCTACACTTGAGGGCCCCTTGGGGAAGTTAGGGTGAGGGTGTGGGTAGTGCTGCCTTTCCTACAGCCCCAGGGACTGCCTGGGATGGAGCCAGTTTTTTCTTTCTCTTTTGGGTCCTGAGAAAGCAAGCAGGGTACTTTGGGGTTTATTTTCTCCTTCTCTGTGGCCTACCCAGGAGCACACTGGAGGGGATCTCTGCAGCCCTATGCTTTGATGGGCTTTATGAGCAGGGAGAAGAGAACTTGGTTGCAGGATTTTACGGCTCCCTGGAGCTGCTTCTCACCCTGTTCAAACATCTCCCTCCTTAAGGATCCCCCAGATCCCACCAGAATGCTCCCTCAAGGGTGGACAGCATCTCTTCCAAGTGACTGCACCTTGTCTGCAAAGAATACTTTCTACTTCCCATACATCTCGGATTTGTTCTCAAGACAACTGAGATCGCAACTTAATCATTTGTTTTTATCCATGGATGCATCCATTTACTTATGACACATTTGCTAACATTTATTGGGTATCTGCTGTGTGCCCAAACCTGTGCTAACTCACCTCATCTAATGCTCATGGAAACCCTCTGGGGTGGCACTTGGCAGCAGCCCACTTTATAGCCTTACAGGGACTGCATGGTACCCATGGTTATGTGATCACCCGGTGTCAGGCTGGGATTCAAATCCAGGTGTATATGACACCCAAACCCCTTGTTAGTCCTGCTGGATGCTTACAAGGGAAACCATCCAGGTGTCTGCCCATGGGGACATGTGAATAAGCCTAGAAGTGGCTGTTACCTTCTCAAGCAATTTCAGTACAGAAATTGAACACCAGTGTGCTCTTGTTAAAACTCTTTGACTGGCACACTTGCTTCTGTGATAGAATTCACCCTTGATAAGCTAACCTGGAGTACCCTCTCCCTTACACTCTTACCTCTCCGTGCTACCTCTCCAGCTCCATCTTGGCCACCTTCCCCTTATTCGCCATGCTTCATGCCCTCTGGCAAGACTCTTCCCTGCACAGGGCCTTTGCACAAGCTGTTCCTTTACCCAGACTGCTTTCTTCTTCACTCTGCATTTGATTAACCCTTGTCCCTCCTTGTCTAGTGTTAAGGGTCAGCTCATCAGAGACACCTTCTTAACTCCTGCAACCTAAATTCCACTGACCTATTGTGCTGAGCTTCTCCTCCCCAGCTCCTACTGCTGTGTCTAAGTTCAATACAGTTTGGGGGCATTTATTTGTTTTATATCTGTCTCCCCCACCAGAGTGTAAGCTTCTCAAGGTAGAGGGTTGCTACCATGCCTATCACTAAACCAGGCACAGAGTACATGCTCAATAAATATTTGCTGAAGTAGTCCAACAAAAGGAGCTAGATCTGAGGAGGGGACAGATGCCATTTAGCTCACAAAATCAAGTTCTGACTTGTCCACAAGTATGAGCTTGACCTTCTTCCCCAGGCTCTGCAAGCTGTGGATTGTCATCAGCAAACACGTACCACGTACCGAGATTTGGAATTCTCCCTCAGACCTGGATATCCCATAATGTGAACAGAAAAGGAGACCATGCAAATTGACCCACAGCCCCTGTTTCACAAGGTTTACTCTGATTCTAAATTCTGGGCGACCGTTCCTATAGCCGACTGATTTGTTTATGTGATCCTGGCATCTTTCTCAGAGTGGGGCTACGGTTTCCGGTTGTTTTGAGAATCCCAAGTTTAAAGGAGGTCTATAAGCAGGGATGTTTAACTTCCCATAAGACAGGGAATGAGGAGGGTGTGGAGGGACTGGGCTCCCCCCTCCCACCAGTGCTCTGGGGTCCAAGATGACCCAGTAAGGGTTTTCAACTCTGAATCTTAAAAGTGTGTTTTGGTCTTCTTATATCCCTTAAGAAAATTCCCCTCCTTTGGATTTTAGAGAAACCCTAAAGCAATGAGCCCTAGTTAGTCATTCATAAGCTACTTGGAAGCAGATACTTTTGAAAAATGAAGTCCGGGGCGCATGGGTGGCTCAGTCATTAAGTGTCTGCCTTCGGCTTGAGTCCTGATCCTGGGGTCCTGGAATCGAGTCCCTGCTCAGCAGGAAGCCTGCTTCTCCCTCTCCAACTCCCCCTGCTTGTGTTCCCTCTTTCGCTGTCTCTCTCTTTCTCTCTCTGTGTCAAATAAATAAATAAAATATTTTTTAAAAAAAGAAAAGAAAAGAAAAATGAAGTCCAGTAGTAAGGACAAATCTATAAGCTACCGCTCTCTCCTCTAGACCCCCAGCACAATTTATGTATGCCTGCTTTGCTGACACATATCAACTTTTTCCTTCACATGTACCTACTACTGACTTTGGTTTTCTGCTAGTCTGCCAAACTCCTAAAGGCAACATTGCTCAACTTAGGATCCTGGGAGATCCTATGTGCTATGCATAGTGGCCACACCCCCACACACCTCAAGGCTGTCAGCTTCATCCAGGATGGATACAGAATCTCCAGCTGTATCTTTGCAACAGTAAGCAGAGTTAAGAGAAATTCAGCATTATCCAGATGTATAATAAATATTTGACTATTTAATCAAACTCAGTTGTCTTCCAACTTCTGCTTTATGAAAATTTTCAGAGCACTGTATATAAAATTCAGGCTGTGCCACACTCCGAGGAAAAGGGCCCCAGGAAATATTTGTCTTACAAAACACAGTATTTCTAATCTCCAACAGAAAAAAGAATGATTTAATACTGCATGAGACCTTGGTATGTGGAAATGATTCTTTGAATTCGAGCCACAGACTGAGACCCTTCGTGACTGTTGTATTTGTATATCTCAGAGGGTAGATAATGCCAGACCATTCACAGGAAGGACACACAGCTGGGATTCTAGAAATGCCCCCAAGAACTGTTTCTTTAACTCACCCCAACAAATAATCCTATAATGTGTTTCAAAACACATAGACACAAGTCTTATGTATGAAGTTGTTATGGTTACAGAAGGAAACATAAACATTTGTGCACACAGACGTAACATGAAGTCCTTCTACAGTGAAAACAATCTTCTCTGGAAAGATCTTTGAAAGTCAGAGATGGTGCCATGAGCAGATGGAGTTAGTGATGGGGTGTGGAGCTGCCTTTCCAGGTTCCTTCCAACATTTCATTTTTTTGTGAGCCCTGTTTAATGACATAAAATGAGGGGGCTGGGGAAGGGTAGGGGAACAGACACAAAACTCAGGAGCACTTTGTTATTTGTTTATTTTCTACATGTGATGTCATAAGCAAGAGTTTTGCCTGTGTTCTAGTTTATCTCCAATAAATAAATATGTACAAATGTGCTGAGTTTACAAAATAGAGGAAAACTTTTGTTTTACAAAAGATACACTTCTATGATACATTTTTTCCCATACAGTGAAACACAATTCATTCCTAGCTTAGTTGAACCAACAACCCTGTGTAGCAATGTCTAAAGGTGTGTACCTAGTCTTTTCTATCAGAAAGCAAATCTATAAATTGAAAATTCCTCAGTTTCTTGAGAATATAGGCCCGGACTGGCCTGCTGCTTATTACTGATCTATATTTAATGTATTCCAGAAATTTGGAAGCTGTCTGAAACAGTTCTTCTCAAGCTATATTGGGTAGACCCCTGCAGATCTTGTTAAAATATGGATTCCTGTGCAGCTGGAGCTTCTGCATTTCTAGCCAGCCTCCAGGAGCAGCTCTCCCTTCTTGTCCAGGGATCCTGTTCTAAGTGGCCAGGGTTAGAAGGCCCCTTTAAAGTGGGAGAAATTCCCAAGGGCCTGATCAAGGTGAGGCCCTAATTGGGCAACCTCCAGGCTTCATCCCCGAATTCCCAAATCCCTTTTGTTTTGGAGCACACATTACAAAAAGAGTAAGATTCAAAATGATAACGCATGAATTGTGCAGCTTAGAACTTTCTTAAACTCTCTCCTGGGAAGAAATTCATTCCCCTCTTAATCGAGCAATAATGAGAACATTTTCAACATTGTCAAAAATAACCAGTAATAACAACAACAACAGTTATAATAGTGGGAAAAAAAACTGGCATAAGAAGCTTAACAACAATAAAGATCTTTCAGTTCAAATGAAAATGACAACAATAAAACCCAGGCTCATTGTTTAAAAAATAAAAATAAAAAAACTCCTTGGGTTGAATTTCTGTGACAGTCTGGTAACATTAGTTCAATGAATGCCCTCACATCTTAACTTTTGTTAAAATGATATTACTCTGGAAGCCTGAAATTTCGGAATAAATTAGCAAGCCTGGTTCAAGAGCAAATAAATTCCAACCAACCTTGACTGTAGTGTTTTTGATTCTGCTTCATACAGACATTTTGCCAAGGTAGACATGGAAAGACAGAAGGAGGGTGACCAGGTAGGGAGACTCTGGGTAGGCTGGCTGAACTCCAGGGAGGGGAAAATTGGGAGGAATAACAAAGGGAACGGGGGGGGGGGGGGGGGGGGGGGCTTGGCTTCAGCAATGTGAGAGTGCTGGGAACACCACCAAGATGGTTTAACTCCCACCTGAAGAGTAGAAATATATAAATATACAGATAGGGAAGGGGAAGTGAAGAAGGGAGGGAAGAAGGGAGGGATACAAAGCGGGTACTGAAGATATACAGGTGGGGGGGAAAGGAAAAACAAAGGAAAAAAATCATCCTAAATACTTAAAAAAAATAAATATCTTGGTCATTATCCACACCTTGATTACACTCACTAGTCCACGGGATTGCAAGTCTGACCCAAAGGCTGCCAGCCAAGGAGGCTCCCCCCTCCTGTGCCCCTTGGCGAGGTCCTGGGACACTCTGCAGTCTGCATCTTCACTATAAATTGCCATCTATGCCTAGTTGTTTGATGATGTCATGGAAGTGGCTGGGGCGCATACTCCTTCCAACCCCCACTCCCGAGCCAAGTGTGGAATCAGCAAAAGAAGGGGGATAGAATCTTCTCCAGTTCTGATGGACAGCTAAAGTGCTTTGGATTAGGTGCCCAGGGAGTAAGGCTGGGGGAGGGGGAGAGACACAGGAGGGAGGGAAGTCCCACCCCACAGCAGGGGACAGGAAAGAGGCCTCTCAGAGTTTCTGAGGCATCTGCTCGGTTCGAACGTGCTGGAGCACCACCTCTTTAGCCGGGGAACCACACTTGTACTCCAGCTCCGCCCTCGTGGCACCTTGCTTCTTGCGCAGGTGGCACAGGAGCGCCAAAAACGCCACCACCAGAGACAGGCTGGCGATGGAGATGCCGATGAGCACTCCAGAATGCAAGGGACCTACAGGTGAGGGGCTCAAGGTGGCACCGGGAGTCGGGCTGACCGGGGGCTCCCCAGAACCGCCGTCACCGTCACCATCAGTGTTCACCTTGGTGGGGTCACAGTCAGGCCCACAGACGCACTCGTAGGTGCCTGGGAGGTTGCGGCAGGCCCCGGGGCAGTCTCCATTTTCGCACTCATCGATGTCTGTGCACATGAAACCGTCGTCCAGGATGTAGCCTTCAGGGCACTGGCAGGAAGTTGGGCTGTTGGGATCGCAGTCTGCTGGGCATGCAGTCTGGTTACAGAACATTAGGCACCTGTGTGGGTCGTGAGGGCTGGGTGCAAAGCCCTCAGCGCAGATGCAGCGATAGTCTGTCTGGCCCACAGGCTGGCACTGGTACTCGCACTTACTCCCTAAGCACGGGTCCACTGACTCCACGCAGTCGTTGTTCACCAGCTCGAAGCCAGGGTTGCACTGGCATTCGAAGGCGCCCCGCGTATTAACGCATCGCTGCGGGCACGGACTGGGCACCTGGATACAGTCGTCCACGTCCTCGCACCCGTGCTTGTCGGCAGCCAGCCGGTAGCCGGTCTCGCACATGCACGAGTAAGAGCCGGGCACATAGCTGTTGGTAATGCAATAGTGCTCGCAGAGTTTATGGCAAGGGTGATCCGCTTGTGCGGCGCAGGAGCGCCCGTCAGCCTCTAGGTAGGCGTCAGCAGGGCAGAAGCAGTGCGACGTCTCAGCGCTCCTGTTGCAAGTGTGCTGGCAGCCGCCTTTCTCGACGCTGCAGTCCCAGGCGCCCTGGTCATCCCGGCCCCAGCGTGCCTCGGCCTCTCCTGGCGGCGCCGCGCACTCCAGCTCCACTCCGAAGGGCGCTATAGAGGCAGAGCTACCCGCGGGTAGCGCCTGGAAGTCCGCGCTAGTGGCCCCGAACGGAGTGGTATAGGTAATCGTTACACCCGCGGCCGCCACGGCGCCAGAGTCCACAAGCAGGGGCCTGCAGGAGGCTGCAAAGTGGAACTCGCAGAGGAAACCATCAGCTTCTACAGTGCACTGCTGCTCCTCCCAGGCTGGCTCGCCGGGTGCTAGGGCCCCAGATTCTGAGACTGCGACGCACAGGGGGCCGCAGAGAGGCACTGGGTCAACGTGGAACCGCGCCCACCTGCTGTAGCTGGTGCGGTTGTCGCCGGTAACCCACTGGAAGCCGCGCAAGGGCCCGACTTGCCCTGGGTCGCTGCAACCGGACTGGAGCTGCAGGCCGATCCAGAGGCGCGGGCTGTCGCCGCTGTCGCCGCTCAGTAGCAAGGAGATGACATCAGCCGCCACTGAGGAGCGCACAGTCATCAGGTGGCCCCCCAACCCTTCGCAGGCCTGGCTGGCGGCGAAGAAAGTCGCGGGGCCCCGGAAAAGCTCGAAGCAGTCGTGCTCGACGCACTGGCTGCCGCGTGGCTGAGGCTCTGGGGACGTGGGGAGCCCCAGACCGGCGGGGGCCAGCACACCGAGGAGCAGGACCCGGAGCATGCTGTCCCAGCACGCCGATGGCAGGCGCGGGGGAGAGGGCAAACGCCGCGACAGGGCCCGAACTCGGAGGGGACTGAGAAGCGCAGGGCGCCGCCGGCGATAGCCGCTTGAGTTGGTCCCAGCCCAGACGTGTCCAGCCGCGGCGCTCAGTGCTGGCGAAGCAGCCTCTGACATGCCGGCCGGCCCGGGCGGGGGTTTATAAGTGCGCGGCCCTCCCTCCTGGACGTTCGGGAAAAGGAAGGAAGTGCCTGGTGGGAAGGGCTGATGCTGCATTCTCGGATTACTGGGTTCTCCGGACGCCTTGTGCCCGCCCTCGCGCCTGGGATCACCTCGCCGGGATGAGTAAACCCGGCCGGGGCGCTGGGAGGTCCCCAGGCAGGACCGCCAGGCGCAGGCGCCGCGGGAAGACAGCACCTCTGTCAGCAAGACAATGTCCTCCCCCGCCACTAGGGCCCTCAGGCTCGCGGTCGTAAAGGGGGCTTAATACTCAGCCCCTCTTAATCTCTCGGTCCTCTTTCTTTTTCTTATAAAAGAATGTTACCACCGATTTCAAGGGAAGTCTGGATTGCGGAACTCTGTGGAGACCAGAGAGGAGGGCTTTGAATGAGCTGCGGGGAGGTAGTGCCCACGACCGGTCCGGCTCTAGGGGGAGGTACTCGACAAGAAGAAGATTTGGGGAGGGGGTGCCAAGGGCGTGGGCTTCCCTCAAAGAAGCAGTGGCGGTGAAAGAACTGGACCCCGCCCCGAGCCCTGGCGCCTAAAGCAGGAGACACGGGTGCGCTCGGCCCCAGAGGACAAAGGGTGTGGCTGGCGCGATGATGGGGGAAGGAGGAAGAACTGGCCTAACACTGGCGAGCTCCGCGCACAATCAGGGACCCACGGGTCCCTGAGCAATAGGCGAATTCTTGCAGAGCCCTGTAGGAGCGGGCGTGTTGGGGAGCGCGCTAGCCTGTTCGGTCTGTTTTTATCCAGCTTCACAGAGGGATAGGCCATCTCACACCCCAAAAGGGGCGCACGGGAGCCCTCGCGGGCTCCAAGCGAATCTGGCTTGGGACGGTTAAGGAATTTTGCATTTGGCTGAGAGATCAGAGTGATATAAAGGTGCAACGTAATGCCACTCGCGTTGCAGAAGGGCGGTCCTCCGGACGGACAGGGTGGGGACAGCTGCGACGAGGAGATGGGAATCTGTCACTTTCGCGACCTTTTGCGCTTATTCACTTACCAAGAATGTGTGTGTGTGGGGGGGGGGGGCGTGTCCAAAACATAAGGGAGGAAAAAAAAAACATAAGGGAGGGACAAACTTTTTTTTTTTTTTTTAATCGTGCGCCACCTCTCCGCTACGGTCACTCACAACCACACACCAGAGGGCGGCGCTGTTGAACTCTAAACAAAGCCCCCAAAGTTGGAGAGCTCTAAACTTGGGCTGAAAAGCTTAATAATGGGTGTGAGGAATGCAGGGCCTTTGCCCAGGGACAAGAAAATTCGCTCCAGGGAACCCCTATGCGGATTCCACCTTTTAGCTGGGTGTCTTGCCTCTTTGGTCCAGCAGAGCGCGGACCCTGTAAGGGCAGTGTGGCCTCTTCACAGGCGAAAGGCAAGCACGTGCCCACTCACCCCTCCCCTGGATTCTACTGATAGCGACCAAAGGGGTGGGGTGTGGGCACTCCAAGAGTGAAAGGGAGGAGGTACAGTGGTCCTTTCCTGTCTTATCCCAGGGTGGAGCACGGGAGCTCCGACAAGGACAGCTACTGCCTCCTGAAAGCTAGGTGGGGGAGCGCAGCATGGAAACTAAGGTCTGAGGAACCCTGGAATGGGTGCCTCTGCACCTCCGGGGAGAGAAGGAAAGACTAGCAGTTTTGGAGAGTCGGGTTGTCTGCTGGTGGGAGCAGGCAGATGGTGGTCTGACGTCCCAGCGGCTGCCTATGCTGAGCCTGGGTCTTGACTCACATGCACAGGCCACCCACGGAGGCTGGAGCTGGAGCAGGGCTGCCTCAGGTGCAGCTGGCCTTTGGCCTTCCCGGAAAGATAGATGGCCCCTGAAAGATCTCAGAAAATGAGAGCAATGTCTGTATGTGTGAGGCAAGAGAGAGGACAGGACCTATTACACCCTTTCCTCAAACTTTACTAAAATTTTCAAGCCTGCCAGCCCTCAAAGGAGTTTGAGGGATATTCAAGAATCAAGTCTTGCCCCCACACCAGGCTGGTTCACTTCTTGGATGGGTTCTAGATGATTCATCATGGCCATCTTTAGTAGGGTTCCCTATTTGGGTCTCCTTGGGCCATTACTTTGAGGCATTTTTGCATGTTTTAAACTACCTCTGTTCCTCTCTGGACCTTCTGTTTAGGGGGATTGGCCACTACCTATGTCTCCATGAGGATGACACCAGTAACTCCTTTTCCATTGGCTGGCCCCTGGCCCTGCTGCCCTCACTGAGGGCTCACCAGCCCAGGCCCATTTTGCTGTTTCATTGCAACAGCTCCCTTGAGGAACACCCATCATGTCCTAAATACTAAAGCCAAAAACTTATTTTTGGTCTCTATTTTTCTGGATGTCTCTATGTTGTTTGCACTCTTGATCTCTGGTTATTTCAGGTCTCTTCATCCCACAGCTTCTGAGACACCTACCTTCCTGCTCCTCCTCTCCTCTACTTGCCAGAGGGGTGACCCCTCTGCCCTTCTTCCCCCATGAGGGTGGCCAGTCCTCACAGTTCTGCCCATGGCCTTTACCTCTTTACAACCGATCTTTTGTCAAATTCACTTGTTCCTACAGATGCTGAAGGGCCCAGCAAGAGGGTCCCCTGCTGACCGTCAGAGAAACGTCTCACTGTGCCTCACCGCCACCCCATGGCTCCTGTCTTTTTGTCTACCAGGAAAGTTCTCGTCACTGCCTCTTCTCCATCTGCTGAAATCTGACCCTTCCTTTAAGGCACTTGTGACACGCTGCCCCATCACACGTGTTTCTGAGTAACCAAATCAGAACTGATCTCTGGGTGAAGTGTGTAGGACTTCCTATCAGCAACTTAGCACTTACACCTCATTTGCTTTACAAGTAATTGTGTACTTTTTAATCATGCTCTTTCCTAGACTTACAATCTAGGTTCCTGAGTATGGAGCATAACTCTTAGACAACTTCGTATTCCCCATCCAGCCTACAGCAAGTTTCGTTTGCAGGCAGTGCTCAGGGTTGTTTGAGCACCTCTTGGAGGTGTTCCTTCATGCCCTGGCTCTGGAATGACTTTCTCAGGGTAACTTGCAAACATAAGGACGGGGGACCTCAGGGTTAGGAGTGGGGGCTTTGCAGCCAGCTTGGCTGGATTTGAGCCCCCAGCTCCACCATTTATAAATTATGTCACATATGGCAAGTAGCTCAGCCTTTCTGTTCCTCAGTTTCCTTAACTGTGTGATGAGGATTAGAATATTCGAATACTAATAGTCATTGCTACAAAGTGTTACAATGAGAATTGTGTGAGTTATGCATGTAAAGCATTTAGAATTGCTAAACCATGGTAAACTTTTGACAAATTTTAGTTAGAACAGGATACACTCTGCTTTCTAGAATTTGAACTCAGCCACTGATTGTGTTCAACACCAGCATGATTCATGCCCATAGTAGAGACTCACAAATGTCTATTGGGTGAAATTCAGTTCAGCTAAGCATTTTTACTGATAATAACAATAAGAAATCATGAAAAAAAATCAAGGATAAAAATAAGTTCACATACCAGGAGGGAAAGGGATGGAATTGAAGATAACCCAGGAAGCAAGCACTGGGCCCCTATGCACCTGGAGGGCTCTCATAAAACCTCAGGCTAACTCCTTGTCTGCCCTGGAGGCATCCATTGTTAATTTCTCTTTTTCCAGATGTGGAAACCGAAGGTCAGGCAGAATAAGTGACTTCCCAAGGCCACACAGCTAGTCACCGGTGAAACTAAGATTCTCCAGCTCACTTTAGGATGAGAGAATTAGAATGTGCAAGAGCCCATTAGAATGTACATCAGAGCCCTGATTTTGCCATTTGCCAGTTGCCAGAGTTTGGCTAAGTAACTTAAATCTCTGATTTTCTCCCCCCAAAATTGGAGATATGTTATCTAACTTATGGGGTTGTTGTGGAAATTAGAAAATTTACACACAAGGACTGTTAACCTTTCTTGTAACACAGCAGCTCTTCAACAAGTACAGTTGTTACTGCTGGTGGATGTTGTGAACACAGAAATGAAGAGGAGTCCAGATGCAAAAGGGGACCCCAGGGAAATGTGTTGCCCCAGACATACCTTCGTCAAAGATTTGTTTCAAGCGTGGGAGGCAGCTTTTTTCTTAAAAGACTTAAAAAGAACTTTCTAGTTCCAACATGAGCGCTTGCTGAAAAGCCATCTATCAGAATGTATAATTCCAAGTACTAAGGACTTGGAGATCATGGAGAAAGATGATTGACTACTAATTTGTGTTGATGAAGAAAGTTCCACGCCCCTTGGGTGGAAACTGCTTTGGGAAGCACATGGGAATGAGGCAGATGAAAGCTGCATACACTATCCAATAGGACAGGCACTGTTCTCCCGTGATTATTTAAAAATAAACTCATTAAAATTAAAGTTAAAAATTAAGTCCCTCAGTCTCATTAGTCACATGTCAGGTGCACAATAGACTAATGTCTACTGGATTGGTCAGTATGAAGAGAGACCATTTGATCATTAGCAACATTTCTATTAGATGGTGCTGATCTACACAGACAGTCAGATAATATCACCTCTAGGAAGCCATTGGGGGGACACATGAGTGTCACCTTCTTTGATTCAAAAGATATTGTTTCACAACAGTTATTTTCAAGGTAATGGTTATCAAAACCACAGTCAGAATCTATAAGGGAAACATTAAAGGAGTGTTAAAATTATATGACCCTTCCTTACTAATACTTGATTAATAAATACATGAGTATTATTTTTAACCTTGATTTTAATTACAATCATTGATATATTAGGAAGAAATAAGTTATAAAAGTAAAAACATTTATAAGCCATAACAATACTAAAATGTAGACATAAAAATTAAGTTTGTGGCCATGCAGCAATATATGAATCTAAGCATGGAAAATAAATGCCTGGTAAGTAAATGTTATTCAACAAACAGCAGTATGTCAGTGGGGCAGAACAAATAGTCTACTAAATTTGGCTCTCACCCAGAAATGTAAGCTTTCTTCCAGAAGCAAGGTAAAAATTGACAATCCTTTATTGGTTCATTGTTTTGTAAAAGGAAATATGTTGCATCTGCAAAAAACCCATAGCTGATATACTTACTGTGAAAGACTGAAAACCTTCCTCCTAAGATCAGAAGTCAGACAAAGATATCGCCTCTTGCTACTGCTACTCAAATGTTCTGGAGAGTTTCATCAGAACAGTTAAGCATGGAAATGAAATGAAAGGCATCCAGATTAGAAAAAAAAAAGAATAAAATTATCTCTATTCATTAATGACATTATCATGTCTGTACGTGGAAAATCCTAAGGAAAATATCTAAAAACTATAAGAACTAATAAATGACTTAGTGGTTGCAGGATACGACATCAATATACAAAAATCAACTATAATCCCAAATGGTAACAATGCATAAACTGAAAATGAAGTCAAGAAAGCAATTCTATTTACAAGAGTGTCAAAAAGAATAAAATACTCAGGAGTAAATTTAACAAAAGTAGTGCAACATGTATACAATTGACCCTTGGACAACGAAAGAGTTGGAGCACTACCCCCTGATATGGGCAGTCAAAAATTTGCATATAGTTTTTTAATGCCCCAAATCTTAACTGCTGATAACTTATTGTCAGCTATAAGTCTTACCAATGACATAGTCATTAACACGTATTTTATATGTTACTTATATTATATACTGTATTCTTATAATAAAGTAAGGTGGAGAAAAGTTATAAGAAAATCATAAGGAAGATACATTTAGAGTCTTGTGCTGTATTTATCACACACAAACACACACACAGTAACACACACACAATCCTCATATAGGTGGACCTGCGTAGTTCAAACCTGTATTATTCCAAGGGTCAGTTGTACTCTGGAAACTACAAAGCAATGTTGAAAAAAAAGTGTTAAACCTAAATAAATGAAAATCCACCCTATATTTATGAATCAGAAGACTTAACATGGTTAAGACAGACATCAATCAATGCTCCAAAAATTGATCATAATTCAGTGCAATCCTATCAAAACCTCTGCCAATTTCTTTGCAGAGATTTTCATGTTGATCTTGAAATTCACATGGAAATTCAAGGGATTCTAAAACAATCTTGGAAAAGAGAAACAAAACAGGAAGATTCATGCTTCTTGATTTCAAAATTTACCACAAATGTACAGTAATCAGAAGAGTATGGTACTGGCAAATGGACAGGCATAAAATGGAGAGTCTAGAAAGAACCCTCACATTTATGGTCAGTTAATTTTCACAGGGTGCCAATGCAATTAAATGGGGGAAAGGATATTCTCTTCAACAAACGGTGATGGGATAACTGGATAGCCACATGAAATAGGGTCGGACTCCTACTTCGTTTCCTTTTAAAAATTAACTAAAAGTCAATAAAAGCTCTATATGTAAGAGCTAAAATTAGAAAAATCTTAATAGAAAACATAGGTGTAAATTTTCATGGCCTTAGATTAGTCAATGATTTCTTAGCAATATGCCAAAGGCAGAAGCAACAAAAGAAAACACAGAAATTGCATATTATCAACATTAAAAATGTCTGTGCTTCAAAGTAAAAAGACACACACACAGAATGGGAGAATGGGAAAAATATTTGCAAATTATTTATATGATACAGGACTTATCTCTATAATATGTAAAGAACTACTACAAGTCAGTAATAAAAATACTAATCCAATTAAAATATAGGCAAGTGATCTGAATAAATATTAATGGCCAATGAGGACATGAAAACATGCTCAACACCATTGGGCATCAGGGAAATGCAAATCAGAACCACAGTGAGACGCTATTTCACTGATACTAGAGCAGCTAGAATCAGAAAGACAGGATACAATGAGTGTTGACAAGGATGTGGAACAAACGGGATTCTTCTACACTGCTGGTGGAGTTCTATGGTGGTGTAGCATCTTTGGAAAGCAGCTTGGTAGTTACACAAAATGTTAAACATACAGTTACCATATGATCCAGTAATTCTACTCCTAGGCATATACCCAGGAAAAATTAGAATGTGTCCACACAAAAACCCGTACACAAATGTTCATAAGAGCATTATACATAATAGCTAAAGAGAAGAAGGAACCCAGATGACCATCAGCTAGTGAATGGATATATCCATTCATGGAATATTATTCATGGAATATTATTCAGCAATAAAAAGACATGATATATTGATTTGTGCCACCACATAGGTGAATCTTGAAAACATTATGCTAAATGAAAGAGCTAGTCACAAAAGGCCACATACTGTGTGATTCCATTTCCAGGAAATGTGCAGCATAGATGAATCACGAGAGACCAAAAGTAGATTGCTGGTTGCCTAGAGATTGGGAGTGGGTGGGTGTGTGGGGAATTGGGGTATGCTAATGAGTGTGGGTTTCTTTTGGGGTGATGAAATTGTTTTAAAATTGATTTGTTAAAGGTTGCACAACTCTGTAAATACACTAAAAGCCCTTGTTCACTTTAAATAAGTGAATTGTGTGACCTATGGATTATACCCCCAATCAAGATACTAAGAAAATGAGAAAATGTCCCCCCAGTTCCTCAAGCATGGGAGTCACCAAATGCACCTCTGAGCTTTTTCCCACCACTGAAGATTTTATCATTTGAGGTGGCAAATTGTACCAATAACTGTCTAGACCTTTAAACAGAGCTGTGCATCTATCATCTTGACGCATCTTCCCATAAGCCAAAGGCAGCTCACAGAAGTAACCTACTTCAGGTTGGTTGTCCAGTGTGGCCCACATTGGGACTGGAGAGGATTTTTTGTCCGATGGATCCATGGGCCATCACATTGGTCTTCTCACTCAAGTGTCCTGATGTGCCCCCTCCTCTCAAGAAGTATTTTTTGAGAAGAGAGGAACACACAGGAAAACAGCAAGACACACCAGTTGGGCAGTATCCCCTTCAGCAACCTTGGTCTGGCCGTATGTGGTGATCTCTGCTCAGGCCACAGACGGTGAGTAAGAGGCAAGCGGACATTTGTGCCATGGACCATTCTGCAGTTGAGCAGAGAAGCTTGTCGACACTTTCTCAGGATAACATTTTGAATAAACACACGTGATAAAATACACAGAATTACAAAGGACACCAATCATATTGAAATACAGTTGGAGAATGTCAAAAAGAAGCAAAAATGTTGTATCATATATAAATGCCTCTTTATGGGATTTAAAATCACAACACTTGGTGGTGATGACCGAGGCAGACCAGCTATTGAGAGATCTGTAATAACTACACTGTGGTGAGAACTATCTGTGAATTCAGTGCTGATATTTCTTTTTCAATAATGTTGGGATATGGTAAGTTCCATGTAGAGTTTAGTGAAAATAAGGGTGTAACTTTTTTTCCCATTAAGTTCATGGAACCCCTGAATTACAAACTACTGAGTTAAAAGAATATAGAACTATCTCGGTTAGTCAGATAGAAGCCTCTGGAACTATGTTTTGTCAAGGTGTATTTATGCTATTTTAGACTCTTCCTTTATTTTTTTATGTAATATTTATTCGTAGCATATCTTGTTTTTACTGAAAACATAATACATATTTGAAAGGAATGCTCTGTCCTTGAAGACACTCCTCACGAGAGAGCCAAGAAATCCAAAAACGTTATTTGAAAAACGTCAAATATGCTTTGACGTCTGGCAGATATTTCCTGTGGGATATGTTCTTGGCTCAACTGCATGCAGGATGAGAGGCTGAAAAGTGAAACATGTGTAGAGAACATACCTTACTTAGCTATGAAAATCAGAAAAGAGGACTTATATTTTTGTTCATGTTCTATAACAAAATTGTATTTTAATATCTTTAAATATATCGGATGTAAGAAATTCAGCAACAAAAACAACTGTCATAACACTAACTGCATATAATCTTTTTGAGAATGAGATGTCTGAATATTTCGTTAGCATATGAAGGACAGTTAATGAATTATAAGTGATACATCTTTTGGATGGAAAGCTGTGAAAATAGATGATATACCTTATTTAGAAAAAAAAACACCTACATATCATTTAATAAGTAGCTTATATATGTCTATTTAATAAAATTATCTGTGTTGAAGCATAACAGATGATTTTCACTTTACCCCACACTTTCGACAGCAAATACGTATTTCATAACTAATGGGTTCTAATTCTTTATAAAGAAGGTTAAATTATTTTTTAGGAATTGAAAGCTAGTGACTTTGAAAGTAATTTGGTAAGTAATATACCACCTATATTTTGAAGTTTCATGCAAAATAGAATGTATTTTGAGTCACTTTTAGCTCACTGCTTTTGAAGCATTTAATGTGGGTGTCTTCATCAGCATCACAGGAGAGCCGCCCTTGTGGACTTAGGAAGAACTTGGATTTCTGCACCCCAGAGCTCATGCACACATTTCCCCAAACACACATTTCACAAGTGAACAGATTTTTATCATAGAGATTCAATCAGACCATGTAGTAGAGCCCTGTCCCAACTCAGTGGCAATATAATTACCAATTTACTATTTAGTTGTGATACCTTGCAGCTTCTTGGTTTGAGTTGTGGAAGGGGAGACAGTAAGAGCAACAGTTAAGACCAGGTATGGGAAGAATTCTGTGGATGCAGGAGGAGGGCAAACTTTCTCTGTGAAAGGCCAAGCAGCAAATGCTTCAGTCTTTGCTGGACCTTTGGTCTCTGTTGGAACTACTTGGCGCTGCTGTTGTAGCATGAGTGAGCACAGGGGTGTCCAACACAACCAGCTATCTACTGCTATGTAACAAATCTTCCCCAAATTTATTGATGCAAGCAATCAATATTTAAACCTCTCCTCCTTCATTATCTTGTCAGGTTGTTATTGAATAATACAGACCTGAGTTCTTTCAGTAACTCACAGATGCTCGCACAGGCAGATGGCTAGTTTCCATCAACATCTGGTCAATCAGGGTTGCAGACTAGCTGCTGCAGATCTTTGGTGGCTGCAGTCCTGCAGGACAGTTTGACACTTCGGGTGATTTGACTGGGAACATCTTGAACTTGAGAAGGCAGGCCCTCAGGGGAGCGAAGGAATCACAGAGAGCAGCTATAAGGAGGGAGCTTTACTCTGGGGTCAGGATGGCCAACATTTGAGACTGTCATTCAGAAATTCCACTTCTATCCACAGGCCTATGGGTGCTTGAGGCTTTATCAAGCTTTTAGGAGAGAGGTATGGCAGTGGCTCCCCACTGAGGGAACTTCAGCTCCCGCTCGCCCTCATGCTCAGATCCCACTCACCTGCATTGAGAGCCAGCCCACCCATGGAGAGAAAGGGAGCCATTCAGTCCACACCAAAATCATTGGGAATACTTTCTGGACTGAGAATCATTCTGAAGCCAGATTTCAGAGAAGCACTGGCAAAGACTCGTCTTTGGGATCTCTTCTGCTTTGGAAGGGACTTTTGGGACATTTGGCAAGCTCTGTCTTTCCAGAGTCCCTTAAAGTGTTCTCCATAAAGGGGAATTATGGGATGCCTACTTGTCTCTCCCCCTAGGCAATAGAGAAAAACATTTTTCCTTGGAACTGGTTGTACTTTTATGATCACTTCTGGTGACCAGCTGGCCGCTGGAGAACCTTGGAGCCAACAGATGCAAGGGAGAATTCTGGCAGCATTATTCATGGTGCAAATTTAAAACTCCAGCTGGTTCTATGGCAAGCAGATAAATGCACACAGCTGAAAAAGAAAGTAAGTTCAGAACTTGAAATATGCCACAGAGACATTCTGTAGCTCTATTTTCTCACAGTGTGTGCCCTTTCTGTTCTTTTCCTGTGGTCTTGAGCTTGGCCATCATTTTCATATTTTATCTTGCAATCTAAAAGTTGTTTTTTGTTGAGAATTAAGCAATTTCTGAATCTGGGGAAAATAATGATCAAAAAAAAAATATTTGGCTTACTAATTCTCAAAAAGGGTTTGCTGCCATTTCCATTTCTGGCCCACCACTTTCCAAGCAGTTGAGAACGTCACTCAAGTAAGTTAGTCCCCCAGCCTCAGTAGAATTGATGAAGATATGGACATCCTACCCCAAAATACTTGGGCACTGCTTCCTCTAGCATAGTGAGCGGCAGCTCGGGTTGGAAACAGGGTGACCCTGCTGTGGTGCAGGCTGAGGAAGAGAAGGGAATCTGCCAACCAAGGTGACTACAGTCTTGTCCCTCCATGTGTCATCCCCAGACCAGCATTATCAGGTATAGGCTTGTTAGAATACAGCCTCTCTGACTCCATCCTGTGCCTTCTGAATCAGAATCATCCTTTGATAAGGTCCTGGGGTTTTGCTACACACAAAGTCCCCTAGCATGCTTGTGCCCCAGGAGGAGCCAGCAGGGCAACTGAATGGTCTCCCTGAGATGAGAGGCTCCTTCCCTCGCCCTCTGTTAGAGTCTCATGGATCCTCCCTAAAGGTGTGGAAAGGCACTCTCAAGACCATCCGCATCAGTCATGTCTTTGCTCTGTAAAGACCACTCATCACCTAGTGACTTGTCAGAAAAACAGATTCTGGGTGCAGCCCAGGCCTCCTGAAACAGAAACTCCAAGAGTTAAGCCATCTGGGTTTGAGCATGGATTCCTGGGGATTGTGATGCACATGCATGAGAACCACTGACTCATGGCAGGTGAGACAAATGAAGTGGCCTCCAACGCTTTGATCTTATCCTCACCGTCCCCATCTCCTTCCCTAGGCTTCCACTCTGGGTTCTGGCTCCACCAACACATCCCTGGAAACTTCAAACCCAGTTCTTGGCTCCAGGGGCACATTTATCTCAAGTCTTATTCTAATGAGGTAGTAGGGATATGCTTCTAAGCCAAGCAAGTTGGAATTTTTAGAATTTTGCCAGAGAGACAGAAGGTACAGCAGGTATCATGGTTATGAGGCTGACAGTCATGCATTGGGATAAAAGAAAAAAATTGAAGGCATCCAAGATACTGAAAGCATTAAGAATTCATGGCCTCATCCATGGACTATCAACCCTTGCACTTCTTTTTGGGGAGATAAATCAGTCCTCATCTGGTTCTACCACTATAATTGGATTTCTGTTACAGGCAGCCCACCACAGGCCTAGCTGGTACAAATCTGAATAAGTTCAAGTATAGCTTCCTGGATGGTCATTTATCTGATCTGATTTCTCTAAACTTCAAGGCCTGACCCCTATTTTTAGTCGAATGTCATCATTTAATAGTATCTTCTATATATTCATTAGATCACATGCCTTAAGCCAGAGGTCAACGAAGCAGGAAGATAGTCAATATTTTAGGTTTTGTAGGCCATTTGGTCTCTGCCATTGTAGGGTGAATAAAAGTGCTCTGTCCCAATAAAACTTTATTTGCAGACTCTGAATTTTTTTTACAATGTTCTCATGTCATGAAATATTTTAGTTCTTTTGATTTTTTCCTAACTACAAAACATGTAAAAACCATTTTTAGCTCATGGGCCTTAAAAAATAGGCAGCAGACCAGATTGGGTCTGCAGGTCATAGTTGGCCGATCCCTGCCTTAAACATTAAAAAAGAAAAAAATCCCAGATGATGCAGACCTTGCTCACAAGAGTTTTCCCTAATTCAAAGAAGATATCCAGACAAAAAGGTAAAAACCCAACACTAAAGTGGCACTATAATAAGGGACAATGATGGGGATGGGGCCCTAGCTCTAATGTTTACCCCATTATAGATGTATTTATCACTGTTGTGAAACCCTGGTGGGCAAGGGAAGAGGGAGAAAGGAGAAGCAGGAGTGTTTAAGAATTTGGAGAAGGGAAGGACAAATTAAAATGACCAGAAGCTTTGAACTGCAGAGAGAAACACTGCTCCATTCTCCAAGTTCAAGGCCATAAATCTTCCCTGTGGCTCCCAGATAGAACCACAAATGTTGAATTGGCTTTGCTGAGGCTGATCCCCATTGGGCACTTGGAATCCTCGGTGTTACTTCCCTCAAGTTGTGAGTTTATGCTTTACACTCCTCTGTATTCTGAACTCCCCACATCAAAGGCAGAAACAAGCCCTTTTCACCTTTGATTACTTAACTAGCTCAGTGTGGTCTGCTACACAGGTTCTTTGGTACCATGAATTACCTCATACAAGGTTGGCAAATGGGAACAAAGGTCACTGCCCTGCAGACAGGTACTAATTCAGACACTACATTTCATGCACTTTTATTAATCACTCTTCAGTGAACACTCTGTCACTACTACATTCTAGAACAAAGTTACATTTTTAAAAAACTTGGAAATATCTATAATTTGTGGTGAGTAGCTTAGTATGTGAGTATGTTTGTTTCCTATTCCTGCTGTAGCCAACTATCACAGATTAGTGGTTTAAAACAACACTTATTAATTATGTTAATGGCTCTCAAGGTGAGAAGTTCAAATCAAGGAGTTAGTAGTCTTGTGTTCCTTCTAGAGAATCTAGGGGGGAACTTTCCACATTTTAGAGATTGCCTACATTTCCTGTCCCATGGTCCACTCCATCTTCAAAGCCAACAGAAGAGCACCTGCCAATCTCTCTCACTCTCTGACCTCTGCTTTTGTTGTTGTAGCTCATTCTCAGACTCTTCTGTCCTCTTCTTCCATTAAGGACTTGTGATTGCAAGTCCCACCAGGGGACTTGTGATTGAGCCCACCAGACTGAGGCTGTAGATCCAAAGATAATAAAGGATTGACAATAAAACCAATGAAAAAAATCATTTTGCCCAAATGACACCATTGTCCTAACACTTCTGATTCAGGACACAGGTCAAATATGACAAATATAGCATTTGGACTGTGTTTTATGAAACCTTCAGGGACTTTTAAATGACATGAGTGAAAAGCACCATCCATCTCTTTCTGACCTAACCTCTGTTTCTTCTTTAAAATATCATTAAAAAAAAATCATTCTTGAATTTCATTCAGTTTCTTAACTTTCACACTTAAAGCTGCAAGACTGTCTGCTGAGTCCTGGGGCAAATGAATGACATGGACGATGTCGATGTTATAACCCTTCAAAGAGGATTTCTTTTTTTTTTTTTTTTTTTTAAGATTTTGTTTATTTATTTGACAGAGAGAGATCACAAGTAGGCAGAGAGGCAGGCAGAGAGAGAGAGGAGGAAGCAGGCTCCCCACGGAGCAGAGAGCCCGATGTGGGGCTCGATCCCAGGACCCTGGGATCATGACCTGAGCTGAAGGCAGAGGCTTTAACCCACTGAGCCACCCAGGCGCCCCTCAAAGAGGATTTCTTGGCCGGATGTAATTGTGGTACCTCACTTGCCACCTGAAAGCATTGGAAACCCACATCCACACATCTTTGCTCTGTCATCTGAATCAGACTTGCCTGGATTTAGCAGCAAGGTCTGTAAGAACTCCAGCCCCGTGTCCCTTGAGCCTTTGTCAGGGCCCCTAAACCTGAGTTTAAAGGCTTAGTTTGCTTATAATACCACACATTCCTCTCTTTCTTAATTTAAAGATGAGCAGGAGAATTTAAAGTAGGAGAATAAAGACAAATGGAAATAAAAAGTTTATGTGAGTTTTTTCCTCCCTGGATTTGGGTTGTCCCGTGCCTCCTTCAGAAGCCAGAGCTGGTTCAAGAACTAAAGGTTAGATGGCTACTCTCTCAAACACATCACAGGGGGTTGTCTGACCCCACACAGTTGTCTAAGGCCCCCACAGTGACCAGGACATTCTTTATTACTCATTTGCAATTCCCTTCACACAGCAATTAATTTTATTTGTAAAACAGTCACCTTCCCTAGCCAAATGGTTGAAAGATGGAAACATCATCTTCCAAGAAGGCACACATCTTACACCCCATAAAAACCTGAAAGAGAAAACATAAAAGGCTATGTCAGTTTCTCCTCCACTTTCAGAGTGGGCACAGAACAGGGCTGTTGAACTTGAGCAATGTTTATGGCAAAAAGAAGTGGTCAGAAGCAGGAAAGCACTGCAAAGAATAACAGTCCTTCATTTACAGAGCAATTTTATTTGCTTTAGCAATCTAATGAGTGGAAAGAAAACTTCTGTTAATAGGAATGTCACCCAACAGGGTGCCTGGTAATAAAAATGTCACCATCAACTATGTCATAAGAAAATGTGTTTTCTATATCTTGCCACTTGCATTTTATATCCCTTTAAAGGAGATGAAGTATAACCTTATGCACAGGGTGGGTTTGCCTCAAAGATGTGCCAAGACAGTCTTGCGAAATGCAGCGTCAAGCTAGAAACAGCTCAGGTGTTCATCAGTTAAACAGATGCATGAATTCTGGTATGCCCATTCAATGGAATTCTATTCAGCCATTAGGAGAAGTAAACACACAATAGCAGGGATGAATTTTAGAAGAATTACACTGAATAAAAACAGATTTACACAAAAGAGTATGTTCTGATTCCATTTTCATAAGGCTTTTTAAAAGTAATCCATGGTGGGGGAGAATTAGAGTAGCAACTGCCTCTAGTGAGAGCCTGGGGTTGGGGGAGCGGTCATAATTGGCTGAGAAGGGAGATGAGGAAATTTTCTGGGGTGATGGTCATGTTCCTTATTTTGATTAAGGGTGGAAGTTACAAAAGTGTCTGCATCTGTCAAAACTCATGGAATGGTACACCTAAAGTTTATACTTAAATATAATTTATAAATTATATATAAAATATAAAGTATAATTTATATTTAAAATATTATATGTTAATTTTACCTCAAAAGAAAAATACAACCATAAACAATTATTGGACTCTAGTTAATGGCACAGGCCGACATGTTTAGGAGGAAATATACTGATGTCTGCAACTTACTTTGAAATGCACCCAACGTAAGAGGTATCGGTGGGTGAGTAGATGAGTAGACATGTGATAAAATAATTAGGGCACAATATTAGTGATGGAATCTGGGTGGGTGAACATTTTGCACTGACTTGAGGGAAACTCACTTGCTCCTTTAAAGATGGATGCCAGTCTTGATCTGCATTTAGCATCTGCTTTAGGCACAACTGGGTGGATGTCCATTCACATGACACCTGCAATAGCAACTCCAGAGGGTTTTCTGGGACTGCATCCTTGTCCAAGTGGGGGAATCGTTAAAGGACAGCCATGGGAAGAGCCTTGCAAGGGCCAAGATCCACCACCCAGCAGGCTGACACCCAATACCATCATTCTAAGAAGTTGTTCCAGATCTGAGGTTCCTTCTAATTGGCTCCCCTGTGCTCTTCCAAGGCCATTTCTTTCTTCTTCATGAGCCCTCCTTCCAGCTAAACTGTGTGCTCCCTTTCTTTAGCATTCCTGAGTGCTGCCCAGTAATTTTCCCCTTGCACTTTCTGCCTCTGCATCCCAGTCCTTCCTGCCCTGGGTGGCTGCACCAATTGCTGTCCCATCTCTCTTTGCAATTCTCTTCCATCTTGCATTTTACATGTCTCTGTCTTATTCCTTCTCAGCACCATGCTCACACCATCCACCACTTACCCCTCTTCATTTCTCCCACCCCATCCCTTCCCTTCATCTCATCCATCACATGTATTTACTTTAAGCCTTACTTAATGTTAATAAACATAAAAATATGCATCTATACATATACATGTATACATATATGTGCATACACACACACATAGGTGGTCATCACACATTTATTTTGTTTACTTCTCTTCCCTCTCTCTGCTCCATAGAGTGGGCAACATGTCCACACCATTTACTTACGCTTAGGTGTAGGGCACAACGACCAGCACATTTTAGGTTCAGGATAAATATGTCTAAATGAATAATGACTTCTGTTCTTCTCATCCTGTATTGGCTCTTACCTATTCAAATACTTGAGCTTAAAAGCCCAGTTCAAGTTCTAACATTAAAAATAATATAATAATTCTACTATTTTTGTTGTTCTTTTTGGAACATCTGTTTCTCAAAGGATTTGTAAACTCTCTGAAGGCTGCAACCAAGTTTTATATCCCTATTGCAATATTTTATCCACAGGAGGAAATCATAAACATCTATGAGAGTGATTATTTTCTATCGAGAAGATTCTCTTTCGTTTTTCTTTTTCTTTTGTTATTGAAGTGTTGCTGATGCACAAGATTACATTAGCTTTAGGTGTATAACACAATGAATTGACAATTCTAAATGTTATGCTATGTTTACCACCAATATAGCTACCATCTGTCAATATACAATATTACAATACCCTTGACTCTATTCCCTATGCTGCATCTTTTATCCCCACAACTTATTCAGTCCATTTCTGGAAGCTTGTATCTCCCTCTCCCTTTCATCCATTTTGCCCATTCCCCCAAGACCCTCTCCTTTGGCAGCCAGCACATATCTCTCTGTATTTGAGTCTGTTTTTGCTTTTTGTTTGTTTACTTTTTTGTTTTGTTTTTTAGATTTCTCATATAAGTGAAATCATATGGTATTTGTCTTTCTCTGTCTGACTTATTTCATTTAGCCTAATACCCCTTAGGTCCATCTATGATTAGGAATGACAAGATCTCATTGTTTTTTTACGGCTGAATAAAATTCCATTGTATGTATATATTACATCTTCTTAATCTATTCATGTATCAGTGGATACTTCAGTTGCTTCCATATTTTGACTATTATAAATAATGCTGCGATAAACAGAAGGGAAACATATATCTTTTCGAATTAGTGTTTTCATTCTCTTTGGGTAAATACCAAATAGTGGAATTATTGGATCATATGGTAATTCTATTTTTAATTTTTAGAAGGCTTTCCATACTGTTTCCCACAGGGGCTGCACCAGTTTGCATTCCCACCAAAAGAGTTTAGCTTGGGGCTGTTTTTTTTTTATAATTTTATTTTTTATAAACATATATATATATATTTTTCCCCCAGGGGTACAGGTCTGTGAATCTCCACGTTTACAAACTTCACAGCACTCACCATAGCACATACCCTACCCAATGTCCATAACCCCCCCCAACCCCCCTCTGCCCAGCAACCCTCAGTTTGTTTTGTGAGATTAAGAGTCACTTATGGTTTGTCTCCCTCCCAATCCCAACTTGTTTCATTTACTCTTCTCCTACCACATTAACCCCCCATGTTGCATCTCCTCTCCCTCATATCAGGGAGATCATATGATAGTTGTCTTTCTCTGATTGACTTATTTCGCTAAGCATGATACCCTCTAGTTCCATCCACGTTGTCGCAAATGGCAAGATTTCATTTCTTTTGATGGCTGCATAGTATTCCATTGTATATATATACCACATCTTCTTTATCCATCTGTTGATGGACGTCTAGGTTCTTTCCATAGTTTGGCTATTGTAGACATTGCTGCTATAAACATTCGGGTGCACGTGCCCCTTCGGATCACTACGTTTGTATCTTTAGGGTAAATACCCAGCAGTGCAATTGCTGGGTCATAGGGTAGTTCTATTTTCAACATTTTGAGGAACCTCCATGCTGTTTTCCAGAGTGGTTGCACCAGCTTGCATTCCCACCAACAGTGTAGGAGGGTTCCCCTTTCTAGCTTGGGGCTGTTTTTAATAGTCAATGTCTCTTACCACTGCAAACTCTTCTCTGATTTTTTCAGAAATTAAATATGCAATGGTCTTAGTAGAATTCAGAATATAGTGCCTCCAGGAGCCACACACATACAGGAAGTGTTTTAAATGGTACTGGATCTAGAGCTCTGAGGAGTTCTGCTTTACTGAATTCTTAGAATGTTCCTGGATCCTCTCAGTGCTCTCCCCCAGCAGTCCTTCATTTCATTGCAGGCAGATGAGTACATCGAACAAGCTAACTCTGGAGTTAAGTTGCCTGGTGTCTTCATTGTGAGCAGGTGCAGGGACAGAGCCAGTCCTGGGCCTCCATAAGGTCTGGGGCAGACCCTCCTCAGCCCCATCTAGTGCTGACTCTTGGCTCTCTCTGTGCTACAGGTTCCTCCTCTCTGCCATGAGGATGAAAACCACCTCCAGGGATGTGTCTCAGAACCCGTCTAGGAGAAGATGTTCAATAGTTTTCTCAGCTACATTGTACAGTGTTTATAAATTGCTTACCCTTCCATCCTTTGGTATCCACTTACCAATTGTCCAAGTTCTAGAGCCTTCCCAGTGGTAAGAAGGGTTACTGAAGCCTTGGATGCTAACCAATACTGGGACAGTCTATGGGGATCCAGGTGGCAGAGAAAGTGGGTGCTGGAAATGCCCAAACTGAAGAATGGGATGTGAAGGAAGAGGCAGCATGGGAAGTCCCATGAGACAGATGGTAACATTGGGAGAGGGGGATCAATTAGCTTACTGAGCCCTCAACAGCCCCTTTGGATACAAGATTCCATTTCACATAGCAACTGGCATGAATTTTAAAATCCATTGATTGGTGTGTATCAATCTGTAAGACTTGTTTTGCAGCCAATGTCCAGAGATGCACATGTGTACAAACACACACACACACAAACACACACCATGCAGCCACCCACCCTTACCTCCCCCAGCCCCTTTCCACATAGCCTTGCATCTACTCCTCTGTCCTAAACTAGCTTTTAATAGATTTTATGCACAGTAAAGTAAAACTCTTAAAAGGTCACACTTTCTCTGCTTTCTTTCCCCTTTCTCCCTTCCTTCCTTCCTTCCTTCCTTCCTTTTTTTTTTTAAATCTGGGGTGAACAAAGATCATCTCTTTGGATGACACAATGTACACTGTACATGGAGGGGAAGGCTCCATAGCTCAGGGGTTAGAGCACTGGTCTTGTACACTGTACATGGTTCTGTAACAGAACCAGAACCATGTCTCCGTGTGCTATTCTTTCATCAACATTTAGGGAGTGACATGGTTTTCATAAGAGCAAGATTCTGAGGAGTCAGACAGGTTTCAGTTTAAATCTTCTGATGCTCGTGACACTGGGCAAATAACTTAAATGTCATTAAATCTTAATTTCTCCACCTGTAAATTGAGCATAATTTTTAATGTCTAGTGCATAATGAAATAAGGCATTTAGCACAATGCTAGACACATAGGATGAGCCCAAGCAATCATTACTACTCTTCCCCTGTTTTCATGATCTCTGTCTGAGTCTTAGTTTCCCTTCCCTCTCAAAGTGAGAATAAAATGCACATCTTAAGGTTAGATGACACAATTTGGATGACACAGTCAGGGTTGATCTGAATCCCTGGATCTGGTCCATGGACACCCAGGATGGGCAGTGGAACCAGGAAGACATGTGGGAAGAAGTGTCAAGAACTTGTTACAGAGAAAATAGATGTTGCCATTTATACTTTTGTCAGAAATTATACTGCTATTGACATTGCTGCCCAGAACTTGTTGGCCAAGGAATCATTATGAAGATCTATGGCCCAAAAAACTTAAAACTTATGAGGACATATGATCATCTTCTAGAATCTGTACATCGAGGTCATGCAAAACTCATGGGCTAATCTTCAGTTTTAGTTTAAAATTACTATGTCAACCCTCATTTATTTAGATGAGATATAGGAGCACGTATTGTTGGGAGAGAAAAGAAGGTGAGTCTAAAGATGTGAAAGGTTTGAACTGGAGAATGTTTTAAATGGTAATGTTGCAGACACTCTGTGATGAAACAACCCCTCTTCCCAATCCACAAGCCCTACTTTCTAATCCTCCTTTCAGTGCTTGGCCTAGAGTTGGTCATGTTGTCCAATTCTAGCTAACTGAAAATAAAAACACTGCATGGTGAGTGACCTGGAGGGTCCTTCAAAAATGATAAGCTTAGGATCTGGTTCTGGTAAATAAATAAATAAAATAAATGCACTAATTTTGGACAAAATATGAAAAAGCCGTTTGAAGACACTGAAGAGTGACCAAAATTGGGCAGAAACTGCAGAGACTTAACCCTTCAAAGGCGGAAATTATTTTGAATGAGATCAATGTTATTTGTATTTTCCCTGAACACACACCCAATTCACAGGGTCCAGAGTAACTAAAACCCTTGCAGACAGTCCTCGTATTACTGGCAAGAAGTGTTAAAGGATAGAATTCAGGGTTTGCACAGCTGGAAATTAAGATGGTAATCTTAGAAAACAGGAAGTCACAGGGAAGAGCCCTCAAATCATCTAAATGTAATTAACACTTAGAACTTTGACTAACCCTGTGAAATACATGCATGAGGGAGAATCCAAAAAACCCAGTGGAAATTAACAGATGATGAACAAGAGGGCTGAACACGCATGCCTACCACTGACCACCACAGGGGAAACAGAGTTTAAAAGTTTAAGTCCCACCAAATTAGGAAAGCTTGGTAAACATGTGGGCTTTTCACTGAAACCCTCCAAAAGCCACATGTTAGAAATAAAGATTATGTCCCAGAAGAAAGGAATTTAGTCTACAATTAAGGGGGAAAACAATAAAAGATACATGCCCTAGTAAGGCATAAAACCAAGTCTTCACAAATTCTATATAATCAACCAGAAATTTAACAACCTGGTAGAACAAAAGTCAAACTCACAGAAAAGAGGAAGATTATATAAACTAGAACCTCCAAGGTATGTTGAAGTCCACCAAACAATTTAAAATTAGACATTAAAAGAAATGGGGAAAAAATAACCCATGATTTAAAAAAACAAAAGTTAATAGAAACGGGTTTTAAAATGAATCAAGCAGTATAATTAACAGATAAAGACTTTAAAGAAACTATTATAAGCACAAAGAGCTAAAGAAAAAGAAAGTCTCATTGAATAAACAATCTCAGTAAAAAAATGGAAATTCTAATACTGAAAAGTACAATATCTGAAAAGAACACTTTACATTTTGAACTTAAAAGCATATAAGAGGGGCACCTGGGTGGTTCAGCGGGTTAAGCCTCTGCCTTCAGCTCAGATCATGATCTCAGGGTTCTGGGATCCAGCTCCACATTGGGCTCTCTGCTCAGTGGGGAGCCTGCTTCCCCCTCTCTCTCTGCCTGCCTCTCTGCCTGCTTGTGATCTCTCTCTCTGTGTCAAATAAATAAAATAAAATCTTTTTTAAAAAGCATATAGGAAATGGTAGGGAAATAGGTCAGTGAACTTATAAACTTGAATATAGCTCAGTAGATATTAACATGTCTGAAGAACAGAAAGATACGTAGTTTCAGAAAGAATAAACAAAGCTACAGTAGTATATAATTGGAGGCTTAGATGCAGAGAAGAAAGAGAATGTAACAACAAAGTATTTGATGAAATATTTCCCAAATTTCCAAAATTTTGTTAAGATTTTATAGGTCTAAGAATTTTAGTGAGCCCCCAGCACATACTACAGACAAAACCATAACTATGTTTCTTATAGACAAATCAGTGAAAAGGAAAAATAAGGAAAATATCTTAAAAGTAGCTAGAGAAAAAAACAAACTGATCTCTTATCAGAAACAATGCAAACCACTATATCTTCTAGACTTCTTTCTTTCTCCTCCCCTTCAGGGATTCCAATAATTCTGATGTTGGTACGTTTCATGGCATCATTTATTTCCCTGATTCTGTTTTCGTGGCTTCTAAGCTGTTTGTTCCAGGCTTCCTCCTGATCCTTTCTCTCTATCTGTTTGTCCTCCAGATCACTAATTCTATCTTCTGTCTCAGTTACCCTAGCTTTGAGAGAATTTAGATTAGATTGGAACTCATTGAGAGCATTGTGAACCTCAGCCCTGGTAGCTTTTAGCTCTGCCCTAACATTGTGAACATCAGCTCTGGTCACTTTCAGTTCGGCCCTAATCAATTCTGTTTGGTCATCCATGGCTTTCTCCAACCTAGCTATTGCCTGGATAATTGTTAGCCTGAATTCTCTTTCTGACATATTGTCTATATTGATAGCTGTTAGCTCTGTTGCAGAAGGTCCATCCTCTGTATTTTTCTTCTGTTGGGCATTCCTCCTCCTAGTCATTTTGGTGAGAGATGACTAAACAGATGTAGCTGGATGTATCAACCGTGGTGCAGTCAAGGTGCACCCTGGAATGCTTCTGAGCACTCAGGATTCCCCACCCAAATGAGAGAAAAAAAGAAAAGAAAAAAAAAGAGAGAGAGAGAGAGAGACAGGAAAGAAAAGGAAGATAAAAGAGAAGGTTCAGCCCAAATGGGCCCCAGGGTAAGATTTATGAAATATACAAACAAAAACAGACAAACAAAAAGACTGATAAAAGTATATGACAAGAGAAAATATATATATATATATATATATATATTTATATATATATATATAAATTTATATATATATATATATATATATATATATATATATATAAATAAACAAATAAAGGAAGAACCTCGTCAAAAAGAACCCCAAGTGTAAGATTTATATACTATCAGGACAAACACAAAAACAGAAACACTGGTGGAAGAAAAAGATGGGAGAGTGGTTATAAATTCTCAGTGTGGGCGAGGAAGGTTGTTTTGATTCTTCCTGGATGTATCTTGATATCTTTGTTAAAGGACTTAACTTTCCTTAGATAAAGGGGGATTAAAAATTGGTTTACCTATAGGGGTAGTATTGATTGGGGAAAGGGGATTACTTTGAAATTTAACTGTATATGAATATTAGAAAATAAAAATAAATAAAACTGGAGGCATCACGTTACCTGATTTCAAGCTTTACTACAAAGCTGTGATCACCAAGACAGCATGGTACTGGCAAAAAAACAGACACATAGACCAGTGGAACAGAGTAGAGAGCTCAGATATGGACTATTAACTTTATGGTCAAATAATCTTCGATGAAGCAGGAAAAAACATACAGTGGAAAAAGGACAGTCTCTTCAATAAATGGTGCTGGGAAAATTGGACAGCTTTGTGTAGAGGAATGAAACTCGACAATTCTCTTTTACCATACACAAAGATAAATTCAAAATGGATAAAAGACGTCAGTGTGAGACAGGAATCCATCAGAATCCTAGAGGAGAACATAGGCAGTAACCTCTTCGACATCAGCCACAGCAACTTCTTTCAAGATATGTCTCCAAAGGCAAAGGAAATAAAAGTGAAAATAAACTTTTGGGACTTTATCAAGATCAAAATCTCCTGCACAGCAAAGGAAACAGTCAACTAAACAAAGAGGCAACCCACGGAATGGGAGAAGATATTCACAAATGACAGTACAGACAGAGGACTGATATCCAAGATCTATAAAGAATTCCTCAAACTCAACACACACAAAACAGATAATCACATCAAAAAATGGGCAGAAGACATGAACAAACACTTCTCCAAAGATGACATACAAGTGGCTAACAGACACATGAAAAAATGTTCATCCTCATTAGTCATCAAGGAGATTCAAATCAAAACCACATTGAGATACCACCTTACACCAGTTAGAATGGCCAAAATTAACAAGACAGTATACAAGGTGTGTTGGAGAGGATGTGGAGAAAGGGGAACCCTCTTGTCTTGTTGGTGGGAATGCAAGTTGGTGCAGCCACTTTTGAAAACAGTGTGGAGGTTCCTTAAGAAATTAAAAATAGAGCTTCCTTATGACCCTGCAATTGCGGTACTGGGTATTTACCACAAAGATACAGCTGTAGTGAAAAGAAGGGCCATCTGTACCCTGTTCATAGCTGTTCATAGCAGCAATGGCCACGGTTGCCAAACTGGAAAGAACGGACGAATGGATAAGGAAGATGTGGTCCATATACACTATGGAGTATTATGCCTCCATCAGAAAGGATGAATACCCAACTTTTGTAGCAACATGGACGGGACTGGAGGAGATTATGCTGAGTGAAATAAGTCAAGCAGAGAGAGTCAATTATCATATGGTTTCACTTATTTGTGGAGCATAACAAATAGCATGGAGGACAAGGGGAGTTAGAGAGGGGAAGTGAATTGGGGGAAATTGGAAGGGGAGGTGAACCATGAGAGACTATGGACTCTGAAAAACAATCTGAGGGGTTGAAGCGGCGGGGGGTGGGAGGTTGGGGGAACCAGGTGATGGGTATTAGAGAGGGCACGGATTGCATGGAGCACTGGGTGTGGTGCAAAAACAAGGAATATGTTATGCTGAAAATTTAAAAAAAATTTCTAAAAAATTATAAAAAAAAAAAAAAGAAAAGGAACAATGCAAACCAGAAGACAATGGGATGATATCTTTAAAGTACTAAAATAAACAAACAAAAAAGCCACTGTCAACACAAAATATTATGTCTGGATAAAATATTCTTCAAGATTGAAGGAGAAATAAACACATTTTCAGATAAAAGAAAACTAAGGTAATTTAGTGCCAGCAGACGTGTGCTGTAGTTGTGCTAAGGGAAGCTCTCAGGTGAGAGGAAATGACACCAGATGGAAATCTGGGCCTCCAAAGAGAAATAAAAACAACTAAAATGGTAAATATTTGAGTAAGTATAAAAGATGACATTTATTCAATTCCCTCAAAGACAACTGGCTCTTTAAAGCAAACACTATGATACTGTATTATAGGATTTATAAATTCTGTAAATATGAAATTTTTATGTGACAAAAATAATATAAAAGATATGCTTAATGGAATTATACTGTTTCAAGTTCCTTGTTATTTATTTATTTATTTATTTGTTTATTCATTCATTTATTTTCAGTGTTCCAGAATTCATTGTTTATGCACCACACCCAGTGCTCAATGCAATATGTGCCCTCCATAATACCCACTACCTGGCTCACCCAGGTAAGGTGTAAGGTGGTATCTCAATGTGGTTTTGATTTGAATCTCCCTGATGACTAATGAGGATGAACATTTTTTCATGTGTCTGTTAGCCACTTGTATGTCATCTTTGGAGAAGTGTTTGTTCATGTCTTCTGCCCATTTTTTGATGTGATTATCTGTTTTGTGTGTGTTGAGTTTGAGGAATTCTTTATAGATCTTGGATATCAGTCCTCTGTCTGTACTGTCATTTGTGAATATCTTCTCCCATTCCGTGGGTTGCCTCTTTGTTTAGTTGACTGTTTCCTTTGCTGTGCAGAAGATTTTGATCTTGATAAAGTCCCAAAAGTTTATTTTCACTTTTATTTCCTTTGCCTTTGGAGACATATCTTGAAAGAAGTTGCTGCGGCTGATGTCGAAGAGGTTACTGCCTATGTTCTCCTCTAGGATTCTGATGGATTCCTGTCTCACACTGACGTCTTTTATCCATTTTGAATTTATCTTTGTGTATGGTAAAAGAGAATTGTCGAGTTTCATTCCTCTACACAAAGCTGTCCAATTTTCCCAGCACCATTTATTGAAGAGACTGTCCTTTTTCCACTGTATGTTTTTTCCTGCTTCATCGAAGATTATTTGACCATAAAGTTAATAGTCCATATCTGAGCTCTCTACTCTGTTCCACTGGTCTATGTGTCTGTTTTTTTGCCAGTACCATGCTGTCTTGGTGATCACAGTTTTGTAGTAAAGCTTAAAATCAGGCAATGTGATGCCCCCAATTTTGTTTTTCTTTTTCAACATTTCCCTAGCAATTTGGGGTCTCTTCTGGTTCCATACAAATTTTAGGATTGTTCCAGCTCTTTGAAAAATGCCAGTAGAATTTTGATAGGGATGGCATTGAAAGTATACATTGCTCTAGGCAGTATAGAAGTCAAACTCTCTCTTTTCACAGATGACATGATACTTTAGGAAAACCCAAGACTCCACCCCCAAACTCCTAGAACTCATACAGCAATTCAGTAATGTGGCAGGATACAAAGTCAATGTACAGAAATCAGTTGCTTTCTTAAACACTAACAATGAAAATACAGAAAGGGAAATTAGAGAATCGATTCCATTTACTATAGCACCAAGAACCATAAGATACCTGGGAATAAACCTAACCAAAGAGGTAAAGGATCTGTACTCAAGGAACTACAGAACACTCATAAAAGAAACTGAAGAAGACACAAAAAGATAGAAGAACATTTCATACTCCTTGTTATCTTTTACAGTGGTCCAATATTAACTCTGAACAAGCTGATTAGATATAATTTTTTAAAAGATTTTATTTATTTACTTGACAGAGAGCTAGAGAGCACAAGTAGGCAGAACAGCAGGCAGAAGGAGAGGGAGAAGCAGACTCTCTGCTGAGTGGGGATCCCGATGTGGGGCTCGATCCCAGGACCCTGGGATCATGACCTGAGCCAAAGGCAGATGCTCGACCAACTGAGCCACCCAGGTGCCCTTTAGATATAATTTCTAAAGCAACAGCTAAATAATACAAATGGATTATCAGCAAACACCCAATGAGAAGTCTAGCTCCTGGCCAAAATGTGTGTGACTTTTCAGGCTTGACCACAGGTAATTGCAAAGACTTAGGAACAGGTGTCATTGGGGAAGCTGCCTCACCCCGTAGTGGACTTGAGGCATGACCAGTCCATGGCAGTCTCTAAAGGGAGGTGCAGTTGGGGCACCTGGGTGGCTCAGTGGGTTAAAGGGAGGTGCAGTTAAGACTCAGGGTCCCCTGGCTGGATGTGCTTTTTGCATATTTGCACTCCTAGCCCTGGGTGTCTTCATTCCCAGGTGTCTTTTACCTGAGGCCCTGGACAGAGGTGTTTCCAGGTACCTTTGCTCTGGTCTCCTTACCAGCAGGGCTAGGGGCTAAGGGGAGCCTTGAAGACTTTTCCTCACTGACTCAACCCACTCCTAGCCTTCTGCCTCTCCACCTCTCCCCTCCTCAGAACCCATAAAACTGCTGGAGACTTTTATCCAGGGCTAAATCCATAGTGAGACCTGTCCCATGCCTGTGCTAATCTAGCTGACCCTTTACTTTCCATGGGAGAAAATGGAAAAGAGGTTCAGCACTTTCTCTGGTTTTAGACTCTTGCTTACAGAGACTGTCTCACTAAGTGATTAAAGTCTTCATTGATTCTTTCATTTTGGCTTATTTTTGCTTTAATCAGCTACTCCAACACCTGACAGTTTCTCTTGTTCTCGTTCTCTCTCCCTCTCTCTCCTACTAGCTCAACTGAGCTCTTGACACTCAATAGAAAAATAAAAATGCAATAGTAAGATATACTTAAAAACTTTTGTTAAGAGAATGGAAAGACAAGCCACATCCTGGGGGAAGATATTTCCAGAACAAATATCTGATAGAGGAATGCTATCCAAAATATACAGAGAATTTTTAAAATGCAACACTAAGACTACAAACAACTCCATTTTTAAAAATGAGCAAAAAACCTGAACATACACTTCATCAGGGAAGATATACAGATAGCAAATACACAAATGAAAAGATATTCCATATCATGTCAACAAGGAAATGTAAATTAAAACAATGAGGCACAACCACACACCTATTAGAATGTCCAAAATCGAGAGCACTGACAACAGCAAATGCTGGTAAGGATATGGACCAAAAAGAGCTCTTATTCATTGCCGGTGGGAATGCAAAATGATATAGTCTTTTTGGAAATCAGTTTGGTAGTTTTTAACAAACTAAGCATATTCTTACCGTGTGACCAGTAAACACACTCCTAGGCATTTACCAAAATGAGTTGAAAACTTATGTTCACACAAACACCAGCGTGCAAAAGTTTTTATTTTATGGACAATTGCCAAAACTTGAAAACAGCAAGATGTCCTAAGATAGGTGAATGTGTGAACAAATGGTGGTACATCTGGACAGTGGAACATGATTCAGTGCTAAAAATAAATGAGCTCTCAAGCCATGAAAAGACATGGAGGAACTTTAAACGCATACTGCTAAGCCAATCTTAAAAATCTACATACTGTGTGATTTCATCCATATGACATTCTAGGGAAAAAAAAAAAACTACAGAGACAATGAAAGATCAGTGGTTGCCACGGGTTCAGGGGCAGTGGAGAGGGAGGGGAGGACAGGGGGGCACAGGGAATTATTGGCTTATCAAGAATACAAAGGCACCACACCAATACAAAATGTTAATAACAGGGAAATTACTGAGAGATTGTATGGGAACTCCTTGTATTTCAGCTCAATTCTTCCATAACCCTAAAACTGCTCAGAAAAACAAAAGTCTGATAAAAAAAAAAAAGTATCTGATTAACCCAAAATAAAACAAGAAAAGAGAAGAAAGACAAGCACACAGGTACAAGAGGCAGAAAACAACAAAAATGAGAGGCCTCAACCTGATAAATTCTGATTCCATCAATATGAGTTTCTAGAACAGGCAAAACAAACCCGTTGTGGTAGAAAGCAGAAGGGTGTTTGTCTCTGGGGTAAGAACAGACTGGAAGGGAGTCCAGGAATTGTGCCATATGGTGGCATGTTCTGTGTCTTGAGTGGAAAAGCAGTATACGTTTTTCAAGACTCATCAGATTGTATCATTGGCATTGGTAACTTTCTCCGCATATAATTTTTTAATTCAATTTTTTAAATTTTATTTATTTATTTGACAGACAGAGATCACAAGTAGGCAGAGAGAGAGAGGAGGAAGCAGGCTACCTGCTGAGCAGAGAGCCCGATGCAGAGCTTGATCCCAGGACCCTGGGATCATGACCTGAGCCAAAGGCAGAGGCTTTAACCCACTGAGCCACCCAGATGCCCCTTAATTCAATGTTTTAAAAAATAAAATAAAAAGGACTGCCCTAGTGGACCATGCCATACCCATGAGGATGAAACCCACAGGCTGGTGATGAAGGATCAAAAAGATAAAAGGCCCCTGAGAGCACATGCAGGAGCCCCAGAACCCTCACCTTTGAGCTCTGGTGATGGAGAGAAATAAGCATCATGTTAACTAGGCTTTATAACATTCAGGCAAATTCACAGCTAAATATTATAAGTTCCCCTCACATACAAGTAGAACCAGCATCACATGCCCAGAACAGATATTGATTCATTTGCATTCATGTAAGAATTACTTATAATTCTTATCTGTTTTATACAAATAATATATAAATTGAGGTAAGTGCCCCAGGAGATGAATTTTTAGCTGACTAGAGCTGGAAATCTCTCATGAACCTCATTTCTCCAGCAAACCTTTATTTATTTATTTATTTATTTATTTATTTATTTATTTATTTTTGGTTTGTTTTCTTGTTCAGCTAACCCATGAGTTGATTCCAGACCTTGTGACTCCGATTTTAAAAAACATGGCCCAAATGAATCATCTTTTCCTATGCTCAAAAAAGATAAATGCCTCATGTTGAAGACCTTCAACATGCAGCTCAAGTTAACAAATAACATTTAATTTCAACCACAAACCATTAAACATCAAATCCAGTCTCTGTGAGTATTAAAGAAGTCATTCTGGGCATCTGGTCTCCTCTGTGCAATGGAAAAAAGCCTCTTAATGAAAAGCCATGACTTTACTGCTGACACTGGTTTCACTCTCAACTTGGCATCTGCAGTAACTAAGAGATTTTAAGGTTGTTTTTATTTGTGAATTTTAATAACATGAAGTGTTGTTCCCATAACAAAAAGCTGCTTCCCTAAAAGTTCATGGTTTAAAGCAAAAGGGTAGGGTTTGACTTGACCATGTTGAAGAAGGAAATGTAGTTAGATGATTTTCAGGAAGGTAAGGGGTAGTAAAAGAAATAATCCAACAATGTGAGTTCTAAGAGTCCATACTCTGTGTGAGGGAGAGTCAGGAAACAGAAAGGGAGCCCCTTTCTTCATGGTGCTATTGACTATTTTGATGGAGGTCAGCAAAATGAAGGGGGTTAGTAATTCCTGTGCTGCCTTGTAGGGAGGTAGAGAGAGGATTGGTTGCCCAAGGGATACCTCCCCAAACGGAGCAAGAAGATACAGACAATGGAGAAAATTCGTACACTTCAAGTCTAACTTCAGTCATTCACTCTTCATTATCATTCACTCTTCATTACCTCTGAAACAACGAAGTCCAACTCACTCATGGTTCCCTATTCCATAAAAAATACAGATCAAAGCTTGTAAACCTTTATTTCATCTATAACATCACTAAGCAAGAGTTTAAAATCAACCTAATGGTGGTTTCCAGAGGGGAGGGGTGGGAATGGATGAAATAGGTGAAGGGGATTAAGAGTACACTTAGCATCATGAGCACTGAGTCATGTCTAGAATTGATGAATCACTATATTGTACACCTGAGATGAATGTAACACTGTGTGTTAACCATACTGGAATTAAAATTTTAAAAATAAATATAAAATACAAAATAAAATCAATTTAATGAGGTGTCATTACATACAATAAAATATATCCATTTTACATGTATGGTTTGATGAGTTTTGACAAATATCAACACTCAGTAACCACCACCCAATCAAGACAGAAGATTCTTCTCCACAAGGGTTCCTCAAGGTCCTTTGCAGTCAAACCTCACCCCCACTCTCATATAACCATTATTCTACTTTCTCGGACAATAGAATAGTGTTACCCAGTCTAGAATTTTACAAAAATGGAATCATGCAAGGTGTGTACTCTTATGTGTCTGGCTTACTTTGCAAAACACAAGACTTTTGAAATTCACCCATGTCATTGTGTATATCAAAAGATGTCTTGGTCTTCTCCTTTTCTCAAGGAGGAATATTCCACCGGATGGGTAAACCTCGATCTTTACCCATTCAGGTGTCCATAAGCTTGAGTATGTTCATTTGGACATGAGATAATATTAAAACCACCCACCATTGCTGAGTGCTCCACCTTCCATCTCTTGAACAGGCTGAGAGGAAAACCAGTCTAACTTGTTGCTGGTTGGCACTGTTTGAATGGCACCTCCCTTTCACTTTAATGGGAGTCAGGGAAACCCAGTGATTAAGACTGACACCGCAAGATCCCACCCGTACTTCATCAGCTGGCAGCCATGTGACCATGGGCAAGTTTGTGAACTTCCTTAGCTATAAAGTGAGAATATTAATAGTGCCCGTTTCTCAATAAATACTACTTCCATATCCAGTAAGTAGTAAAAGTTAAATGAGTGGTTTCCCGTACGTGGTTTTAATAACATGTCCTATGAAACAACATATTCAGTTGGTCTTTATTTTAAAAAATATTTGCAACTTGGGGCACCTGGGTGGCTTAGTCGGTTAAGTATCTGCATTTGATTTTGATCAGGTCATGATCTCAAGGTCGTGGGATTGAGCTCCATGTTGGGCTCTTTGCTCAGCAGGGAGTCTGCTGGAGATTCTCTCTCTCCCTCCCCCTCTGCCCCTCCTCTCACATGTACTCTCTCTCTCTCTAAAATAAAATCTATAAAAACTGTATTTGCTATTCAGCTATGTGTAAAGCACTGTGTGATGCATGATACAGATTCAGTCCTTGTCCTCCAGCACCTTATCATCTCTTAGGAATACACAGGCATGTGGCCTCTGAGCCAGCACTCGAGAAACTAAGTGATTTGGATTATAGCAATCCAGAAAGAAAAGCCCTTCCTTGGGCCCAGCTTCCTCCTGGGGGAAATCAGGCCATGAGCTATAGAGGAAGGAAGGAGTGCCTCGGCTTCCTGTAAGGACAGATGAGGATGCTGTCAGTGCTCAATCCATAGCCCTTAGCCTTTTCACCATGGGCAGGGTCAAATTCTACCCACCTGTGTCCTTGTCCCTGTACCTGATGGCTTCCCCAGCCCCTCTGCCCACATGCTGGGTTGTCTGGAAGTGCCAGGAATTTCTCATTACCAACGCTGGGAACAGCCCTTAACCGGTTATGGATGGGAGTTGTATAAATATCCTGGTTCCCTTGTCCTACAGGTGGAATGACTCTGCTGTGTTTTTTAACATTTCCTAGAGTTTCCGTGATTACGAGACTCTATCACAATTTCTTGTACTTCTCAATAAAGTACTTGCTTTGAAATCCTTGTCTCCAGCTCTGCTTCTGGGAGTTAGAGTGGAAAGAGCTTGAAAGCCAAGCAGACATGGTGGCGACAGTCCAGGGGAGCCGTAGTGAAGACCTGAGTATGGACAGCACCTGAGCCAGACAGTGACAGGGTGAGCAGACTGTGGGGGGGCAGTTGTTGATCTGTGGCTGCTGGGAGAGAGAGGTCACAGACATTAAGGGTGCAAACATGACCACCCAGGGGTGGCGTTGGCTCAGCTTGCCTATGATATTGCTGCAATACCCCTGGCCGCCCATGCATTCAACATTTGTTGAGCACCACCGTATGCCAGGCCCTGGTCTAGATGCCTGGGTCATAGCAAAGACCGCTGCCCTTGTGGAGCTTGCATATATAAAGAGACTATAAGTAATGCATCATAATTGTGAAAGGAAGTTATACATTATGTTAGAAGGCACCCAGTGCTTTGGAAAAAAAAGAAAGCAAGGCAGAGCAAGTGTCCCTGGGAGGCTGGAGAGAAGGAACTGTTCTATAACCCACCGCAAGAGGACAGAAAGATGGAAAGCTTGGAAGGAAAGTCAGGAGACCAGAAAAGAATACCATCACAAAATTGTTTCCAGAGTAAGAGAATCAACATAATGGACAAGAAGGAATACTCACAATAGTAAGAGAAGAAAATTACCCAAAACCGAATAAAGCAGAGGTTCTCCAAGCTTGGGTGGGGGGTGGGGGGTGATGCAGGTCTCTAGGTCGGTGACAGCAGCAGCTTCACATGGAAACCCATGGGAAATGTAACTTCTTGGGCTTTATCACAAACTTACTGACTCAGAAACTCTGGGCTGAGGTCCAGCTCTCTGGGTTTCAGCATGCCCTGAGGGGACCCCAGGGGATCCCAACACACACACGCGCGCGCACACACACACACGTACAGATCCGTGTGTGTGCACGCATGGACACCAGAATAAAGCACCTTCCTGAGATGGAAGTCACTGCCTAGCGCAGGCAGGGTTTGAAGAAGGACCACATCTGCACACCTGAAGTGATAGAATCATCAGGGAAAGAACAAGAAAGAAAACAAATTGCTTGTGAAGAAAAGTAACCGCTTGACCATAGTCTGAAGGACAATAGTTTACAGGCAGCCCCCAACTTACCATCATTCACCTTGGGTTTTGGACTTCTTGGCAGTCTGAAAGCAACATGCGCTCAGTAGAAACCACACTCTGAGTTTTGATCTTCTCGCAGGCTAGGGATATGTGGGATGATCCTCTGTCATGATGCTGAGCTGGGGCAGCTCCCAGTCAGCCAAGAGATCATGGGGGTCAACAAATTGTACGCCGGCGACTGTTCTGTTTTTCACGTTTAGTGCAGGATTCCATTAATCACATGAGATAGTTAACACTATCTCTATTTATAACACTTTATAAAATAGACTTGGAGTCAGATGATTTTGCCCAACTGTAGGCTAATGCCCAAGCATGTTTATGGCAGGCTAGGCTAAGCTGTGTTTAAGGGGTTAAGTGTATTTAATGGATTTTTAACTTAGAGTATTTTCAACTTACAATAGCTTTTGTGGGATGCAACCCCATTGTAAATCAAGAAAGGTCTATATGTTACGGAAATCATTATCCAGGTAAGCCATCATTCGACAGGGAAAAGAACTATTTCCAATCATGCAAGGATGCAGCAAAAATGTACTCTTTGATGGCACTGCAGAAAAAGACAAAAGCTAAACAACCAAAACACTTGGTAGGTAGCTCCACTCTCATGAAATGCAAGAGCACTGGGAATTAGGGGAGGGGGAACAGAGAAAAATGTAAATGTAAAATTCATAGTATCTAAACAGGCATTGATTAAAAAAAAAGTGTAGAAAAATGTAAATGTAAATGTAAATGTAAAATTCATAGTATCTAAACAGGCATTGATTAAAAAAAAGTGTAGAAATCGAACACTAAAATTCAGATGCAATTAAAGTGAGTGACGGTGTTACGGTTTGGTGTAGTTTGAGAAGAGAAAAGAAATCACAGATTGCTATGGTTCTTGTTATTTTTTTTTTTTTCAGGGAGAAGGTCATAATTATGAGTTAACATTAGATACTGATGAAGAAGGACAGGTTTGAAGATGGGAGGCAAAAATTAAAATGAAGTGTTTGAAGAATACAAGCAGTTCTTAAAGAGTTCCATACTATTAAAGGGAAAAGTAGACAAAGAGGGGCTCCTGGGTGGCTCAGTGGGTTAAAGCCTATGCCTTCGGCTCAGGTCATGATCCCAGAGTCCTGGGATCGAGCCCCTGCATCGGGCTTTCTGCTCAGCAGGGGGCCTGCTTCCTACTCTCTCTCTGCCTACATCTCTGACTACTTGTGATCTCTGTCTGTCAAATAAATAAATAAAATCTTAAAAAAAAGAGAGAGAGAAGTAGACAAAGAAATGTCAAGCAAGCCAATAACTGATAGAGAATAGAAGCACCAAGAAAACATGATAAATAGAATGTACAAAATAAGCCACTACAAATTCACTAGTCATCTCAGTAACTGTGAATAGATTAGATCGCCCATTAAAAGACAGACTTTTTATTGAATAAATGGTTGGGCAGGGTGGTGGGGGGAAGATAGTGAAATCTAGCTTTGTTTTTGTAAGAGAAAAGCAAGGAGACACGAGGAAGTTGAAACGTTTTAAATGTTTAAAAATGAAAAAGTATTCATCAAATGCAACTAATAATCAGGTATATCAGTTGTAATAGACAAAATAGGATATGAAACATGTTCAGAAAGTTCATGTTCACATTCATGCTCAGGTTCAGGTTCATGTTCAGAAAGTTTCATGTTGGTAAAGAATCTGCCAAATACACATCGGTCCCTTAACCATACAGTTTTAAGTAGAAAACAAAAGCAATAGAAATGTGAGGAGGTCAGCAAAGCCACATCACCATGAGGTGGGCGAGGATACCTGGGGGTCAGCTTCTGGGAGTGCAGATGACTATTTTGACAAGGAAGTGAAACACCTGATTTGTGATATAACCTTTTGGGGGAAGGAAGATCCTGGGGAAAGAAGGGAAAAGGCACAATTATTTGCTTCTACCTCACAAATTTCAGTATTTCTGTGGGATATTTGAATGCAGAAGGATCTCTACAGCACCGAAGGCATCGACCCAGTTTAAGACGTTATGCTATGAATTATGTGGACAGGCATAAAACATGAAGAGGAAGAGATAAGCGGTGCTTTGCAGGAAGAGGTGGCAAGAGCATGATACAGAGCGTGTTGGTCCTCAGCCAAGCTCAGTGGAAATAGAGCCCTGCCTTCTGCAAGTGTGGTCCAGGAAGTTAGAGATGGCCCTGAGGACAAGTGGTCCCCGAGCATCTCAGACTAAAGCTGAGATGTGTGAATGGTGGCCCAGTGACCCAGGCCACATCAGAGTCATCCTCCATGCCCTCTTCTCTCTCTCTCTCCTTCCCTTCCTTTGTCTCCTTCTGCTTTTTCTCTTGGTGTTTTTTCCATTTCTTCTTTCCTTTCTTCCATTCTTCTCTCTCTCTCTCTCTCTTTCTCTCTCTCTCTCCCTCTTTCCTTCCTGCTTCCCTTCCCTCCTTCCTACCATAGAGTTGAATTCTATGGACCAGTTTCAACCATAGGAGAAGATCGACATCCAAGTCAATGGTGACAGACTTCACAGAAGAACCCAGCACAAAGATTTCAGGGTGGGAGAATGGCTCACAGCACTGCAGTTTGGGTGCCGGGAGGCTCAGGTGAGGACCTGTGGGTGTGTGGCCTCGTGAAGAACATTCGGTCAAGTCAGGATCCCTGGGGCTAGTTGCCAGCCTCGTGGGTTATCCTGCTCTTTCGTTTCTTTGCTGCACTTTGCCACCTTTGCACCACTTACCTGTCAGTTGTTTCCTCCACAAAGGATGACATGAGGGTTCTCTGGAAGCTGCGAAGTGTTCATTGAGGCTTTGAGTTTGCGGGTTTATTGTCTGTGCCCTGTCTCCTCTTACTGAGTACATTTAGTCAGCTGAGAACTTGATATGTTTGTTTGGTTCGTGTTAAACTCCGCGGCATGCGAGTCTTGCGTTTTAATCTACATGTCATCTCTTGCAAATGGACTTTGTATTGTGCAATAAATAGAACTGTGCATGCATTGAATTTCTTTGTACAAGATTCATATTTGAAAGATGTATGTAATATTTGTTATTTTAGTTAGCAGATAGCAAAAGTCACAAAGAGGAATTTAAATTTAGCATTTTTGTTCATGGGCTTTTCCTGAATTAGGAAACACTGGCCTCAGGTTTTTCAGTATGAAAGAGAAGGATGTAAACATTGTGGTGTGTGTGTGTGGTGGGGGGTTGGGGCCAGCCGTGGTTGTTCATATTAAGACAGAATTTCCAAATGAATCTCAATAGTGATCAGACTGCTGAAAGGATCAGCTTTATTTAACCCTAAGCAATGAATGGTTATCAGAAGTGTCTTGTCCCTTAGCATGGCAGCAGAGCACTGTCTCCTACCCAGGCTCTGTTCTCACCAGGCATGCAGTTTGAGAGGCAGGCAGACTCAGATCCGACCACCTGCTGCCCCAGCTCTCAGGCACAGTGAGACTCAGCAGCCAAGCAGGGAGGGATCTGGTCTGCCTGTGCAATTAGCTAAACAAACGGAAAAGGCTTTGCTGACAAAGTGGTGGCAAATGCTCCTGTGATAATTACAGAATGTTGTTTCCACATCACACCAACTGGGCATGTTTAATCCCGCACCAGGTGTCCCCCATGCAATTAAAATGATGCAGGAAACTAAACGGGCAGAGAGGCATAGGGGAGTAGACTCAGATCAGAAGACAAACTCTGGAACCATAGAGGCCAGCCTGGCTGGGTTCAGCAGCCAAGACACAGGACACAGTGCAGCCCAGTCCCTCTGAACGTCCTTGTCCCTCACCCCACCCTAGGTGCCCTGGAGTTAGTTTTCATGACCCGTGGGTAAAGATGCAGAAGTGGGTCAGGCAAGGTACTTTTTTAAAGCGACTCTTTGAGGAGAGAAACGGATATGTTTAATGATCATGAATTCAAGTTCTGCCAGGTATTTTGAGTTTTTATGAAATATATTAAAACAAGTTGACAACAAATGCATTCCAGAGTTTATTAGGTTATGCATGTGACATAAAACACAAAGGACAACAAGCAGGCTACTCATTGAGGCGGACCCGAGATGCCCCCCTGGTTTCTCAGAGTTCTAAGACCGACTTAGCGGCCAAGCCTGTCCTCCCCACCCTGGGAAACAGTCGCACCCAGGGCAGAAAGAAGCCCCACAGAAGAAATCCCACAGTGGCAGAATTAGTGCACCGCATTTCAAATACACAGATTAAAAAATACAAACATTCTCATCTAGCGTTTGTGCAGTGATGACCAACATTTGAGATCACATCAAGTATCACAGAACAAGGCCTTGTGAACAACATAATTCAAGCTTCAGCCAAATATGCATAAAGAACCCAGCCCAGAAGAACAGAGGGCAAAATCTGCAGAAAGGAAATGCTTGCCCCCTTGCAGATAAGAGGAACAATGTAAGAAAGAATTTACAGAGTTTCTTCCTAAAATAGATTGGCATGATCTCTGAGAACAGGTCAAAACACAATTCTTTTTTTTTTTTTTTAAAGCACTTCAGCAAGTATTAGTTTCGGGAATCTGAAACGGAATATGGTATTTGATTACAGAACACATGGAGAATTTTGATTATCAGCTTTTTTTTTTTTTTTTTTTGGTTGACAAATGCCACAAACCCTACAGACATAAGCAGTAGCTTTTGCAGCCAGACAGGAACAGATGTTTTCAGGGATCATATCTCAGATTCCCATGCTAAATCTATTGTTTAAGGTGATGGAAATATGGAGGGGACATTACACCATTTTGCAGCTGCTAGAAAGCCATGCTTTCCTGTTTTCCTGATTCAGACAATGGAGAAGCTAAGGAGAAAAATAATAGGAAAAGGCTGTCCTATATTTGCTTTTAAAAACTGCATTATTTTGAATGTAGTACTTTTTTGGGGTCAAATCTCGCCTCTGTTCTCTTAGTTTTCACGGGAATATCTGTGGGAAAGAGGGTTGGAATAAAATGAGCTAATGATCACATCCATATTCTCCAAAAGCTGTTTGGCGATAAAATCCCAGGTCCTATCAGGATGTATTCAAACTGGGGCTCCTGAATGGCAACAAGCACGTTTGTGTTTCAGGGAGAAGGTTTATTTCCAACTTAGTTTTTCCTGTACCATGTACATAAACACACCCGCATACATGTTTAACTTTTTATTCTACCTTTTTGCCTAATCACAGGGAGGATGTTAGCCTGCACCCCTCCTGTACTTAAGACAGAAGCCTCTTGAGTCACACACTTTATGCTGCCGGGAAAACACCGTGGGGCTATGCAGTGCCAGATGTCAAAGGTTGCGATAATCAGGCATGTAGATGAACCAAAGGGACACCAGCTTCAAGGTCACAATGCTGAGCAGCGGTGGGTGCACCCTACAAAAGACCCCACCAGGTCCACCATTCCCAAGGCTTTTTCAGATAGTTTTCCCACCTTTGCTTTATACAGTCCTCAGATGGAGCTTGTCCTGTACCACATGTGCGCATGAACAAGAAAAAAGAGGAGGGAGCATCCCTGAAATTCAGGAAGGAGCCTAGTGGCCTGCATGTTTTAGGGGACCTCCTCCCCTTAAATGATCTGTCTTGGGAGACAGAGTGAGGGGACGGGGTGGGTTTGTTCTGAATATAGTTTTTCCAAGAGCATCCTAGAATTATTGAAGTATGGGGAATTCTATTTGGACAAAAGTCTCCATTATCTTTGAGCTTGTTGCCAAGTAAAGCCGTCTCCCTTTCCCCATCGTCCTGGCCTTTCTGCTGCTCGACAGCTCAGGGACAGAACAGTGCTCCTGCCCAGCCTGGGGACACAGTCGGAGGAGTCTGCACCTGACAAAGCCTACCTCTCCCATGCTCCATCCTTTCCATTTCTTATTCTTCGTCATGGCCCAGGCACCTGGGAGCTTCTGGTTAAAAAGACTGTTGGCCAATGAATAGTAAGTTATTGGCCACATGGACAGTGGGCATTTGTTTATCCACTGCTGTGGGCCCCTATCTCCCCAAGCAGGGATTCACATCCCTCAGACAAAATGACAGAGGTATTAAACAGGACAATAGCATTTGTTTGAGACCAGCGGTTTTCATCAGATTCACTGCCTAAGGTCATCTAGTTCTGGGATCTTAGCCACTAGTAGGAGCGGCCAGGAGACAAGGCAGGGCACGTCTACCGAGGAAGGGGCAGATTCTGCTGGAGAGGGTATTGAGAAATTATTTACCAGCCCATTTCCTCCCTTGTGTATTTCACGGTGGGGATCTGTGGTCTCCATGTTGTCGGGGATAGATTTTCTTACCCATAGAGGGATTTGAACATGGAAATCAGAATTGGGGCTGCACCAGAGAAGAAATCCAACTCTAAAAATGAGAGGGCGCATTTGGGGACCTCAGCCAGTAAAGGTCCCACAGGTCCAGAGAGGGGCTTAGGGGAAGCCTAGACTAGGAATGCCTCCTTCCTTCTAGTGACAAGGTAGAATTGTAAAAGCCTGGAGGTAAAGTTGTTGAATTTGCATTTATTTCACGTAAGTGCAGATATTGTCACTAACACAACCAGCTAACTCTTTAAAATCATCTGAATAGTGGCATGATTGGTTCCCATAGAGGGTCCTGCACTCAGTGGATACAACCTTTGTCTTCTTGGGTGTTAAGCATCAATATTTCAACTGAAATCTAAATAATCTCAGATGTCTTTAAAAAGCACAAGTTCCAAATACCTTGTTAAGTCCTCCAAAAGCTTCATCTTTCCTTACACCTACTCCTTCACTTATCCATTTTCTCAAAACAACAACAAAATAAAACAAAACAAAAATCCTGAAATATAGCAACTACATTTCAAAATTAGCTAAAGGATATTTACACAACTCTGAGGGCCATGCACCCGGCAGCTCTTCCTACCCCAGGTGTCCGCCTCTGGGACAGATGTGTTTTTAAGGCAAAAATAGAAACAATAGAGCACCCTGGTTCTTAGAGGCAGATTTTGAAATCCCTAGAAGGAAATACAGTCCCGTTCTGCTCTACAAGGCGACAGCAACAAGCCTGCAGGCCACTTGAGGTCTCCCAGTGCTAATCAGGCAGGTTTTAACAGTTCTGACCACTGGTGAATCCCTGAGGAGCTTTCCAGTGACACAGGCAGAGCTGCGTGGGGAGAAATTACTTTCCACCACTACACTGGGAAGGGAAATCTTTGCAAGCAAGCATTTAAAAATAAATTAAAACTGCTTTGAGTGGTTTCTGTGGTTGCAAATTTTGAGCTATTCTCTTTTCCTCTATCCCTCCCATCTCCCCCGCTTTTTTAAGAAATAGAGAAAAATGTGTCACACTTCTTCAAGCAGAAAGAAGACAGTGTCCTGCTTGCCCAGTCCCTGGCATGCAAGCTACAGCCACAAGTCAGGATCATGTTCTCAAGAAGCAATACCAGCTGTGAGCTATGTTAAAATGCCTTAAGATGCCACCATTCAAAACTCAGCATCTCATCCCCCTCACACAGTCTTAGTAATCAGAATGAGAGGCTTCTCAGGACTTCATCCATCTATGATCAAAGCATTTAAATCCAGAGCAGCATTCAGGGAAGGCAGGTGGCCTGGGAGGTGTCTCGGGGCTGCACTCGCCCAGAGACAAGACGTCTCCAGCTTTTCCCCTTGTGCGTAGTCACCTCATCAACAGTAAGTGTGTGTTAGCACAAGTGCATTTAGATGGATTGATTCAAGTACTTGTGAAACAAACCCCAGGCTTCTCTCTCAGGCACTTTGGAGTACTTGCTCTCGAAAACATTTCATACCTCCTCCCACACTTTCCAGAATTCACTTGCAAATAAACCCAAGACTAATAGAGACACTAAGAACTAGGAAATGCAATTTCAAAACTCCCAGCATGCTTGCTACCTAAGCAGATCAGTGTACTCTGGTCATTCTGTGGGACTCCAACTATAAAACTCCGCAGGGCTTGGGAAAATGCATGAACTCAACTGTAAAGAAATGTTTCCAGTTCTGAATATGTTCCTTTTGACAAAAACAAAACAAAACAAAACAAAAACAAAAACAAAAAAATACTTCTTATGGACTATGTAATTAAACAATCGATTTAGTTTCTGTTCTACCAAGAGGAACAAATCATTCCAACCCTAATTAGCATTAGCAGACCACCTTTTCTTCTTAGATGATTCCAGTGAGCAGAAAAGCAGTTCAAAAGGAGCACCATTAGCACCTGACTTGTAAACCCCTCATCCAGAATCAGTGGGAGCCATGCAATCAGTCACATTTGAATTTGACAAGATAAGTGAGTAAGAATTGTTAATATTCACAAAATTCCCAAAATGACATCCTAACCCAGTGGTCCCACTCCAGGAATACCACACACATGTAGAAAATACCTGTATATTCCAAGCAGTCAGGCTTTTAAGAATGTTTACAACTGTTTGCTAAGATTCCAGTCCAGTCTTTTGGAAGGATGTGGGCCCCCCACTTCTGACGGGTTGCGTAAAGGTCAGAGGATGGTGGTGGCTGATTGTCAGTGTCTCTGGGGCCATCTCACCTTCAGCAGTCCGTCCCTGGCGTCGGACTACAGAAAACAACCACGACAGCATTGGAAGCTGCTGTGACCCGCCAAGCACATCTAGACCCTGGGAGAGACCCACATACTCCACACCCCAGGCAGGGCAACAGCCCTTCAGGATCGCCTCTGGGCTGACAGCCTGGACAATGCCTGTCCCTTGAACTCTGCCTGCTTTGTGTGCCAGTCCTTGCCCTCCCACCTACCCGCACCTGCCCACCCTCCCGCCCCCTCTGGGTGACCTGAGGCCTCCTTTACCTGTACTGATTCTCCAAAGCCCTGCTCTCAGCTCGCTCTGGAGCCCAGGAGTAGCTGTCAGCTGCATTCTGGGGCTTTTTCTCCTTCTCCTCCTCCCTCTTTGCTCTCCGCTTGCGATAGACCAGTAGCCCTAGAGCCAGAGCCAGTAAGAGTAGGATGGCCACCACCGTGCCCAGGATGTAGAACAGCAGCAGCTTTTGACCGTCCGTGCCCTCTTCGCTTTGTTCTGCCATGAAATCTTCATCTGCCTTCTCCCCAAGGCCAGTGGTGGCCATGGGGTGATGGGTGCTGGGCTCCATCCAGACACCAGGGGGCCTACTGGGAGCCAGCATGTCAGGTGCAGTTGGGGAGACAAAGGTGTTGCGTGGGAGGGAGGGTCCCTTTGTGGTGGGTGCCTCCTTGGAAGTGCCCTCAGGGTCCCCGATGGGCCTGGGCATTGTGGCAGAATACACAACTCTCCCCTCTCTATCTCCTGCATCCTCTCCCTGGGGAGGCCCAGGCGGTGGTGCCAGGGAGGTGGGTCCCGGCGTGCAGGAGACCCCATCGGGGCCCAGCTCCCAGCCTGGCAGGCAGCCGCAGCGGAAGGACCCCTGCGTGTTGAGGCACAAGCTGTCACAGAGGCCATTCTCTGTGTCCGCACACTCGTCCACATCCTGGCACTGGGTGCCATCCTCCCCAGCCAGAACATAGCCCTTCTTGCAGGAGCAGTAGAAGGAGCCGTCTGTGTTGGTGCAGTTCTGGGCGCAGGGCGTGTGGCCGGTGGCACACTCATCCACATCCTGACATCCTGACTCACTGGGCTCATAGCCCACCCAGCACTCACAGCGGAAGCTCCCAGGGGCGTTGACACACTCCTGCGGGCACGGTGAGTCCTGGCACTCGTCCAGGTCCACGCAGTCCCGCTGACTCGAATCCAGCTGGTAGCCTAGGGGGCAGCGGCAGGTGTAGTTCTCCCCTTGGGATGCCGGCACACAGGTGGCTGAGCCTCTGCATGGGTTGGAGCTGCAAGGGTTCCGGGAGGTACAGGTCACCAGGTCGTCGAGCAGCCGGAAGCCCGGCCGGCAGCCACAGCGGAAGGAGCCGTCGCCCCCCTCGAAGCAGTCCTGCTGGCAGCCCCCGTTGTTGAAGCTGCAGCCATACTGGGTGCTGATGCAGAGGGGGCCCGAGCTGCCCCAGTCAAACACATCAGGGGCCTTCTCCCTGCACACGAAGTAATCCTCCTGACTGTGTTCCCTGGCCCCGCAGACCACGGTAGCCGCGGACCCAAAGGGCACAGCCTCCAGGGAAGAGCTGGTGGCCTTGAATGGGGTCGTGTAGTCTACCCGGCCTGGACCCCCCAGAGCCAGAGGCTGGCACATGCCTTTGAAACTGAACTTGCACACGAAGCCCTCTACGCTGCTTCCTGGAGAGTTCGGGCTCCCACAGGGGCCCTCGGACCACTTGGAGAGATGGCTGGCATGGGACGGCTGGGACAGTTGCAGCAGCAGGGACACACAGCGCTTGGAAATGCAAGAGCTCCTGACCTCCTTGTTCCAGTTGGTGTAAGACGTGTCCTCCCCGCCGCCCAGCCAGCTGAAGCCTTTAAGCGGCAGGCTGGGGTCTAAGCACTTGCCCTTCTCGCGCTGGAGCCCTATCCAGAACTTGCCGATCCTAGCTGCCAGGACTGCCTCCGACTCCAGGAGCTGGGTGAGGGCACTCTGGATGTGCCGGGCCTCCTCCTCACTCCTCACCGTGGCCAGGTTGCCCCCATTCTTGCTGCAGTGAAGCTGGGCCTCCGCCGCACTCAGCTTGCCCCAGTGGGCGGTGTAACAGGCATTCCCCGCACACACCACGGCTTCCCTGGGAGCCTGGGCCCCCGCCTGGGGCTGGCCCAGAAGCAGCAGCAGTGGCAGCAGCGGTAGCAGCGGCAGCAGCGGCAGCAGCCTGGCGGAGGTGGCCATCATGGCCCCGGGTCCCTCTTGGCAGGAGGCTGGTGGCCCTGCAGTGACAGCAGCAGGCTCAGCTGAGCTCCAAGGAGAACTGAGGGCTTGGGCGCAGACGCTCTGGCACAGGGAAGAACACAAAGACTGAGGGCTTTTCACATTCCCCTGACCCAAGGCGCATCCTGTGCTGTTGTACTTCTTATTTCTTACCGGATACTGGGGCTTCCTGCAGTGAATAGTTTTCTGACTCCTGTTGCCTTCATCATGGTTTTGTTGTTCATAGAAGAGGTCAGACGGCTGCGTTGGGTCTCTGGCTAGTCGCTGGGGAAATGCAGCAGCGTGGGGGGACAGGCGGTTCCAGCTCAGGGATGCTTGCTGCTTTATTTGGGCTCCCTTGTCTTTCCCATCTGCAGGAAGAACTTAAATGGCATGCTACAGAGTGAGTGGATACTTTTGGAGACTAGGAACTTGAAAAAGCTCACTTAGTAACCCATAATAAAATTCCACTTTGGTTTGCAAACAACCAGAAGAGAAAAAAAAAAAAAATTCTCAGACTTAAGACATGAGGCCATGGATGGTTATAATTTTCAGCCTTTTTTAGAAGCAAACTGGATTTTTCTTCTGCCTATCTCATGTTCCCTTTGGCTTTGGAAGTCTTTTTTCTTTCATCCCCTCATCGTGAACTTTAAATAGATGGGCAGTTTTTAAATAGGAACCAGGCCGTGGGAATGACTGATTGTCTCACACAATGCCAAGCTCCTAAAGAACATTAACCCAAATGGGATGAAATTTGGCAGTTTTCAGGGTTTCATAGTGCAAATACTGTGTTGTGAGGTGGCAGTGTCACAAAAAGCAACAGAAAAACAAGAGAAAAATGTTTCTAGCCTCGTGGCCCTGGACTTGCTTTCCTGCCTCCCCCGGCTCAGGGTTAGTAGGAAGGGCCAGAATTCTGAGAATCCCGGCCACAGCAGGCCCCTTCCTCCCAGCAGCTTATCAAAGGCCCTTGAAACAAAATGTGTTTTTCCTGAAGTCACAGATGTGTTACTCATCGGGGCTGTCTTCCCCCCAGAAGTAGACCCTGAGACAAAGATTTGGGACACGTCATTTATCTGAGAGGAGAAGTCAGACAGGAATAGGGGGTGGAGGGAACAGAGGATGCCTGAGCATGCAGATGATACTGGGTCTCCTGGAGCATGGTACCCGGGAACACTCAGTGACCTTATCAGTTTTCTGAGCCAAGGAGATGGGACTATGGCAGCTCTCTTACAGCTCCCCTCCTCACTGGAAGCAACAAATTCTTGGCACTCTGGATTGATAGTGAGAACCTCATTCACCAGAAGGAGCACTCAGGAGGGGAATGGCTGGAAGCTACCAAGATGCTCTGGGCACGGCACACATGTCTGCTACATTGGCCCTCTATCGAGATTTGAATTAGGGTGTCATGGGGGGTTATGACCTCACTGGCTTTCAGCCTCGCCAAAGCATAAGGTGCCCATCTCAGACTCTAGTTGGAGACCCTTCAGAGGTGTCCCTTATGTTCTTATTTTAATAAGATATTTGAGATAGTCCAGGAATCCTGTCTCAGACCCTTAGGCTCCCCCTGTGTTGTTTGGTGCCATCTATCCACCAACTCACCTAACCATCCATACATGTATCCATCCATCCATCCATCCATCCATCCATCCATCTATCCATCCATCCACCCATCCGTCCACCCATCGACCTATCCATCTAACCACTCACTTATCCATCCACCCACCCATCCATCCATCTACCTGTCCATCTATCCACCCACTCACCTATCTATCCATGCATTTATCCATCCACCCATTCATCCAACCAGGCAATCAGCCAGCCAGCCAGCCAGCCAGTCAACCAGTCAATGTTATTTAAGCCACCACCATGCACTGGGCTAGGCATTGGGATTAAAGGAGGGACTCCTGCCTTCATGACCCTTGAAGTCCGTTAGAGGGGACAGATTTGAACATGTTGGACAGCTGTAGCTATGATAGGTACCACAAGGAGAAGTTGAAAGTGTCAGCAGAAAAAAAAAAAAAAAGTGTCAGCAGAGGTACTGCCCTATTTGGGATGTGGGCCATAGGACTGGCTCCTCTGATGGAGAAGGCCAATGAAGTTGGGACCTAAAGGAGGAATAGTTAAGAAGGGAAATGATTTCCATATGAGGGAATAGCACAGACAGAGGCCCTGTGGTGTGAGGGTTGTGACCTTTACAAACGTATGAAGGATGGGCCATGAGACTGGAACCTGAAAAATGGGAGGGAGTACCCAGGGAAAGAGGAACTCTATGAGTCCAAACAATGAAGATTTGGGGTTTTGTTCTAAAATCCATGGGGAACACCCAGAGATCAACCTGCTGAGACTGTATGTAAAGAATTGGAGAGTAAGCTAACGGATCCCAGTTGTATGGGGGAGCCACTCAGCAGGCAACAGTTGATTTGCAGGCACAGATGACAGTGACTTGAGCTGAGCTGATCCCCTGGATTAGGGACAGCAGATTCAGGAAATGATACAGGTCCAGAACAGGCTGTTCTTGGCATTGGTGGAGTAGGAGCAGAGGACATGGGAGGTATCCAGAAAGACTTCATCACTCTCTGCTTATACTACCAAGGGTTGCGGATCCTGGAAGGCTGTGTCTACTGGAGGTGGAGAAATGGGGCCTGGACCAGAGAACAACTGGAGGGAGTCTGCCTCTTAGGACCCAGGATCCCCCTGCCTCCTTAGGACTCTGAATTTACCACCTTGGGAAACTTGGGAAGTAGCCAGGTTTAAGGGGGCATGGAAAGGCTGGAGTCCCTGGGTGCAGGCCACTGTAGCTTGGAGAAAGGGTCAGTGTTGACTTCTTTCTGGGCAAAGAAGCTATGTTTCTAAAGTTTTAGTTATAGGCAGGCAACTTCTTATCATTTTATAAAATCAGTCTGATGATGATTGAAACTTGAGTTGCACTACAGCCTGGCATGCACTCATAGCAGAGACTCTCCCTCCTGATTTAGACTCCTGTCTGTGTAATTCCTCGATTAACTGCTGTGATCGTGCAGGATTCACCCAGCATCCTGCTTGGTTGGTGCTTAAGGACATGGGCTGAATGAGTGATTTCCAGCTTATGAAACATTCTGACCCCCAGATCTTTGTCCGGGTATTCTTTCGTTGGCAGTTCTTCATTTTTCACATGGGAACTTCCGAATCAACTCTTCTTCACTTAGCCAGGTGTTGACATCATAAAGAAGAAAGTGAAGCAAGGACATGAAGCAAGCTCAGTTTATTTATTCATTAACCCAGGGAATATTGTAAAACACTGGCTGTGAGACAGACCATGTACAGTGCAAGAAGCTCCCAGCTCTTAAATTTGTGAAGTCCACTTCCTTATCTCCAGTAACCCGGTTAGCTAAGCCTTGCTCTAGCTCCCCCTCATCTGTAAAGAAGGACATGGGAACCAGAGCCTCTGGATGCCTTTCTTAATCTAGTGTCAACAACAGAGAACTCATGTAATTACATATCCTTCTCTCTTCTGAAACTGGGAATAAAGAGATCAGAGAGAATGCAGGGACAGAGACCACTGCTGCCCTCACTGTGTGGTACAAGGAACCAAATCATCTGTCTAAACCACATGGGTGCAGTTGGCCTCATACTGACGCAATGACTGTTAAATACAGTGCAGTGATTATCTCCCCTCCCTTTGTGCCTCACAACTTCTGACTTCCACTCTAATCCTTGATCTTTCAGTTACTGCCTGCTGAGCTTGGCTGAGTTAACTCTCCTGGGACCCCACAGCCAGAGGTCTCTAGCTCCAAGTGTCCTGCTGTCCTCCTTCACCTGTAAGGAAGTGGCACAAGCATTTGGGGGGTGGGGGTGGGAGCCCAATACCTTGTGAGCTCAGCAGAAGAAGGAGAGCTTACTTTTACCAGGTGGGATTTAGCTGAGTTCACAAAGTACTGAAGATTGCCTGGATGCTGACTTGAAGAAAATTCTGAGCCTCACGTACTGAATTCTTCCTCAGATGACAAGTTACCACCTTTTACTTAGAATGTAGATTTTATCGGGACACCTGGGTGGCTCAGTGGGTTAAGCCTCTGCCTTCTGCTCAGGTCATGATCTCAGGGTCCTGGGATCGAGCCCCACATTGGGCTCTCTGCTCAGCAGGGAGCTTGCTTCCCCCTCCCTCTCTGCCTGCCTCTCTGTCTACTTGTGATCTCTGTCTGTCAAATAAATAAATAAAATCTTAAAAAAAGAACGTGGATTTTATCAAACCCCTTTGAAGATTGATAGTTTAAAAATAGGAATCTGTAGTGGGGAGACCAGAGAGCTTTCCTTGGCAGATTTTTGAGTGCAAGCCACATTAAATGTTCTAAAACAATCATAATCCTATTAGCATGGTGTAAGCCCTGAGCCATGACCCCAAACTGTCTACTTTTATTCTGTACTCATTTATCAATGAGTACTGAGCTCTCTTTTTAAATTGTCTAAAAACTTACTTCATACAAAAGAATAAATATTGTTAAAATATCTGTACTGCCAGAAGCAATCTACACATCTGATATAATCCCTATCAAAATAACACCAGCATTTTTCACAGAGCTAAAATTTGTATGGAATCGGAAGACACTCCAAATGGGCTAAACAATGTTGAACAGGAAAAGCAAAGTGGAAAGCATCACAATTTCGGACTTCAAGCCATATTATGAAGCTGTAATTGTCAAGACAGTATGGTACTGGCCCAAAAAGAGACACATAGATCAGTGGAACAGAATAGAGAACCTAGAAATGGACCCTCAGCTCTATGATCAATTAATCATCCACAAAGCAGGAAAAAAGAGCCAATGGAAAAAGATAATCTCTTCAACAAATGGTGCTGGGAAAATGACAGCCACATGCAGAATAATGAAAACAGACCACTTTCTTACACTATACACAAAAACAAATTCAAAATGGGTGAAAGACCTAAATATAAGACGGGAATCCATCAAGATCCTGGAGGAGTACATAGGCAACAGTCTCTTGACTTCAGCCCTAGCAAATTCTTACTATACATGTCACCAGAGGCAAGGGAAACGAAAGCAAAAATGAACTATTAGAACCTTATCAAGGTAAAAAGCTTCTGCACAGCAAAGGAAACAGCCAACAAACCTAAAATGTAGTCTATGGAATGGGAGAATGAGACAAATGTCTCATCAAATAAAGGGTTAACATCCAAAATCTGTAAAGAACTTAACAAACTTAACACCCAAAAAACAAAACAAAAAAAATCCAGTCAAGAAATGGGCAAAAGTCATGAATAGATGCTTTTCCAAAGAAAACATCCAAATGGCCAACAGACACATGAAAAAATACTGAACATTGCTTGGTATTAGGAAAATACAAATCAAAACCACAGTGAGAAACCACCCTATCAGAATGGCTAAAATTAACAAGTCAAGAAACAACAGATATTGGTGAGGATACCGAGAAAGGGGAACTTTCCTACACTGTTGGTGGGAATGCAAGATGGTGCAGCCACTCTGGAAAACAGCATGGAGATTCCTGAAAAAGTTGAAAATAGAGCTACCCTACAATTCAGCAACGGCACTACTAGGTATTAGTCTAATGGGTACAAAAATGTTGATTCCAAGGGTCACATGCAACCCAATGTTTAAAGCAGCACTATCATAATAATCACATTAGGGAAAGAGCCCAAATGTCCATCCACTAATAAATGGATAAAGAAGATGTGGTATATACATATATACAATGGAATATTCCTCAACAATCAAAAAGAATGGGGCCACCTGGGTGGCTCAGTGGGTTAAGCCTATGCCTTCGGCTCAGGTCATGATCCCAAGGTCCTGGGATCGAGCCCCGCATCAGGTTCTCTGCTCAGCCAGAGCCTGCTTCCCCGCGCCCCCCCCCCCCGCCTGCCTCTCTGCCTGCTTGTGATCTTTCTCTCTCTCTCTCTCTCTGTGTCAAATAAATAAATATAAATAAATAAATAAATAAATAAATATTTAAAAAAAAGAATGAAATCTTGCCATTTGCAACAATGTGGGTGGAGTTAAAGTGTATTATGCTAAGCAAAATAAGTCAGTCAGAGAAAGACAAATGTCGTGTGATTTCACTCTTATGTGGGATCTAAGAAACAAAGCAGAAGAACATTGAGGGAAGGGAAGGAAAAATAAGATAAAAACAGAGAGGGAGGCAAACCATAACAGACTCTTTCATTAACTGTAGGAAAAAAACCGAGGGTTACTGGAGGGGAGGTGGGTGGGGGGATGGGATAACTGGGTGACAGGCATTAAGAAGAGCACTTGTTGAGAGGAGCAAGGGGGCGGCTTATAGATCATCCAACTTTTTTCGCTTTGAAGAGATAGCACACTTCCACCCTCCGTTCAAATCCCACTCTGTCACTGAGTAGCTGTGTGACTTAACGCAAGCTGCTGAATCACTCTGTTCCTCATTGTGTAGCAGAACAATCTGTGACTCTTTCCTCAACTGCAGTGGGAGACAAGGCAACTTCAGGTCCCAGGGGGCTTTGTGGAGATTCAGTGAGTTCTTACCTCCAGCAGAGAACAGCGCCTGGAAGGAAGTGAACTACCATCATACTGGGAAGCTGAGGAGCTGAGAACACCCAGACTCTCCCACTACAGCTGGAGTTGGAGCCTCCGTTTGGGCATTTGCTGGTTTTGGGATTGGACGCACCTACCCTCCAGAGATGTTGGTTTCCTCGTCTGGGAAACGGGGGAAAATAAGAGTCACAATGCCATCACGTTGTGAGCGCTAAATTTAAGGAGACAATAGCTGTATGCACTTCCTTTGGGGTCTGAGGCAGAGCGGACTCTCAAGAGGTTAGAGTCCCTGTTACTGGAATGGCAAGGAAACAGAAAAGTCAGGCACCACACCTCCACACCCATCCCCACTGAAGAAAAGCTGAAAAGGACAAAAACACCCAATTGCATTTGGCGGAGGCTTGGAGATTTTCTTTTTCAAAGACTCCCCTGCCTTCAAGACTTGTTTTGCTCCTTGGCTGATTAAACATTCTTCTTTAGAGCATTATTGATTTTTCCACACTTTGTAAATAGTCTCCTAACGTAATTTATCATGCACAATATTTATAGAAAACTTGACTGGGCTGCATGTTGTTTTTAAGGTTAACTGGTGTTTACCTCCTGGCAACTGGCTTTGAGAAGCAAAGGCTGCTTGTCAGCATTTGGAAAAAGATAAATCACAAAGAGGAATAGTGCTTTTCGGCAGGGTCTTTCTTACATTTTTCATCTCTAGCATCAGCTCTGTGCATGAAATAGAAGGTTGTAAATCATGCTTCCGTGGCTGAGCTGGGTGATTTGTGGGGTCCGTTTGGCATTTGCAGCATTCTTGGTGGTTCCAGTAAGCTGTCATAACAATTTGGCCCTATTTAGACAATACAATTTTATGGAAATGCAGATGATCTAAAGTTTTGATTCTCCATGAAATGAGAACAGTAACACAACGGTTGTTTGAAAGGAGGTCATGTAGGTTGAATAGATAGAATTTTATTGCCTTCAGGAAGCTGAGTGGGGAATCTTGGGGGTTTTCTAGAAGGACAGACTAGATCTGGAGAAGCAAATGACTCAAGCATCCATTGAGAACTAGACAGGTACCAGGGAGGTCCAGGCCCATGCCCAGGACCTAGCAGATGGGTGCTAAACTGTCCTCTGCAGCTGGGAGCCTGGGCTGCAGAGGAACCGTCTGCCCTGATCCAGGAGCACACAAAAAAGTGGGACCCCATCTTCCTAGGTCAGAGCTGCTGCCTGGTTGCCGCTGGCATCTTCAAACTCAAGCAACTTAGCACAACCGTGAATAATAATTTCCACCTTCTGTCGCTGTGATTGCTAGCAAATGTGACACTTCCTAGATATGTGACTTTGCAAGTATCTGTCCTCCCTGGGCCTCAGTTTCCTAATGTGGAAGCATGTGCTTTAAATGAGATGACGTAGTAAAGCTTTTGGCAGTCAGTGCTTCACCAACAGTTGCCATTATCAGACATGTGGATAGAGGCTCCCATTCCCCGTGTGACAGATTTAGGATTATCTCTGCTCTAGTTGGTTCTGGGAGTAGCCTCCACACACACGCCAGCGGTAGCGCCATGCTCCATAGCACCCCACCGGACCCAGGGAAGGCCCCCGGGGGTGGGGCAGGAGGGGAGCTGCCCCGAGCAGAGATGGTGGAGGGGTGGCTAGAGGTATCCCTAACCCAGGAACCCGAGCGGATGCATGTAGGGCACTGGGGCAGTGTGTGTGCTTCCAAAGGCAGCCCTGTGACCTGAGATCCCAGCATGTGTCCTGCAGCTGTCCTTTCCACCCTGCATGATCCAGCGGTGACGCGCCTTCCACCAATCCATTGTCGCCCCTGCCACTGGGGTCACAAGCTGCTGTGGGCCCCTGGGCCCTGCCGCCTCGGTAAGTATGCTGGGGGCTTCTTCTGTGCAATGGCACTCTGGCTTCAAAGGCTCGGGCCCTGCCTGCTGGGGTGGAGAGAGAGGAGGTGGCAGGGGCACTCCAGTGTATGGCTCCTCCGCAGCCTGGCTTCCGGAGCCAGGAATAATAATAATTCCTGCACCTCTCTCCGGGAGGTGAGCCGGGAGCCTCCCTCCGGCTGCGCTGCATTCAGATCTGCCAGTCTAGCACTATGTGTTGGACTCTTCAGGCAGGGTTGATGGGGCTCCCTGGATGCCCTGGGGACTTCCTAGAATTTGGTCTTCCTGACTAAATCAGACTATTTCATGGAAGTGTGGTCTCCTCCCCGTCCTTCTCAAGTATGAGGGGAGAGGTCAGAGCCCCGTTCTAGTAAAGGTACCCTGTGAATTCTCCTCTGCTGCCTGGTGCAAGCTCTGTGACTTCAGGGGACCGACTCAACTCTCCTGTGCCATTAATTTTCCATCTATGCAAAGTCACTCTGCATGACACTCTGACCCTTTCCCACACTGTGGGAGGAGGTGAGGGCAGGAGAGGGCAGACCAGGAGGAGGCAAAGAAGACATGCCCAACAATTGGTTGACACTCGTCACCTCTGTCATGGCATTTACTGGGCAAACAGATGAAGAAGTCTCTTGGTTTCACATCTCATAAAAAATAGCTGAGTGGACTTAGTTCTATTAAGTCATTCCGAAAATAAACCAGAGTTGGTTTTTTTTTATATCTCTTTTTAAAAAACATAACAGAAAACTGACCTTTTTACAAGCTGCTTTGTTTCCCTCAGTGCCTTCTTGGGAAGGAGATGCGTGTAGGGAGAGGTAAACAGGGAAAACAGGACAGGGTAGGGACATGGTGGTCCCATGGCTCCAGTGGCCAGGGGTTGCCTCCAGGTAACACAGGAAGTGCTAGCCACTGCAGTTGGTAACACGGTGAGGCTGTGGATGCCTGTGGGCACCCAGGGCACGATGACAGAGAAAAGTCCTTATTAATCAGGCATTCCATTCATGACTGCGTTGTCCTGGACAAGAAGGCCTGGTTGATACCCCAATACCAGCACCAAATCCTGTTAAAACTGACAGGGGTCAAAGTAGAGATGGCCCACAGTGTGCAGAGATCCTCTAGCATGGCTTCCCATAAAGTATTAAATTGTCCATGTTTGCACTCATCTGTCTAATTTCATTTAACTGGTGGCTAAGTTTCATCACCTTGTTGCTTTTCCCATAAATGTTCTGGATTGTGTCTAGTTTCCATCTGAAACTATGAATCACATTGTCCACACCCTACCTTTCTCCAACACGGCAAGGGAAACTTTCCTGTTGGCAGGACCCATCCCAGCCTATTTCCGATGAGCATCCTGGTGCATCGCATCTCCTTTTCCCAGTTCTTTCTAGAAGATAAAAGTTGGAAAGTGACCTGATCCCCAGGCCCAGGAGAATATAACAGTGCTGTGCTATTCAGTGTCAGTCATCCCCAAGCCTCATGACAACCTCTGTACGTGAGCCTCTTTACCAGAATGAGAACTGTGGTTCCCAGGCTAGGTCCAGCTCTTGGACATTTTTTATTACAGTCACTCAGTGTTTTTAAAATTTTGATTTAATGCTCAGTATTTAAGAATTGTATGATTTTGCATAAAGGTTTGGATTTCTGGCTGCTCCTGAAAAATCAGGGTGTGTGGCAATGTTGGCCTCCTGCCGACAGGGCAGTCAGCGGCCACACCAGGCTCACAGGTGCTGCTGTGCTGGTTCCGGTAGTCCTGGGACCTCAGCTCCACTAAGTACCTCCCTGGCAGCCCACCTGCCTTCCACCTAAACCCGGGATCATTCTTTAGCTGAAATTACCTGGGGTCTATCCAGAATTTTGTGTGTCCTTCTCGCTCTATGAAGTAGGGTGTGGGAAGGGCTTCTACTCATCATATGACTCCTTGATCCCTCTCTAACAGATGTTCTCTCCTACTTTAACAGAGAGGAACTCAGTTGTGTATCTTTTGGCGGGAAGCTTCAGAAGATGCTAGGAGATTCCTCTGTCTAGTGGGTAAACCCGGACAGGTCCAAGCTGATGGTGACATGCCCATCCCCCTGGCCAACACCTGAATCCAGTCAGACACGTGACATGGGCTGCCCGTGCAGTGTGGGGGAGCATTCCAGGAGATTGCCTCAAACGGAAATGTGAAAACAGTCATCCTGTCCTCTTGAATGATTGTCTCAATGCTCGTTTATGAAGCTCCTGGGGTTAGAACAAGCGGGCATGCTTAGGAAAGTGGAAAACAAGAGATGACAAGGAACCTGGGACCTCAAAGCCATCACTGAATTGCTGCTTGAGCCAACCCTGAAATCACCCCACCTGAGACTTCTTAAATGGAATGATTACTATTTTCAATTGTTTTAACAAATTGCAGATTTTTGAGTCCTAAGGATTTTAGCCTGTGGGACAAGAGATGATCCGGAAGACTTTCAAGTTCTTCCTGGGTCTGTTTGCCACAGCACATCCCCACACAACAGTTCAAGGGGTCAGGCTATTTCCCCCACCCACACTGGAAGAGAGAAAAGTCTTCTCACTAGGCTATTTGTCAGGGAAAGTAGGCCCTCCCTTCCAGGGGCTGACGGTGAGGGAGGTGGCTATTTATACCCGTAGATAATCCGAATGGTGACATGGAACTACCAGCAAGGACACGTTTGGAAAGACTGGCTGTGGTCTGGTTGTCCATGCTCCAACAGTCTGCCTGCATCTTGGGGTCCAGCGACAATGAGGAGCAGTGGATGGCACAGAGGGGGCATGGCACACAGGCCTGAGCTGGCCAGAGTCCTTGTGCCCACACCGGTTTCGCAGGAGAATGAAGTGGGTGGCAGGAGGAAGGTGAGACACCAGGCTGCTACAGGTTCCAACACGCAGAAGCCGCAGGATTGGAGCCTGTTTGAGATGAAACAGGATGATGTCACATCACACAAAGCCGGGCTAGTACCTCCTGATTTCCTTAAAAAGTTAAGTCCAGAATGCCCAGGGGCTGCCAGCACCACACCTGAGGGGGAATTCAGCAAGTGTGTGCCCTTTCTTTTAGCTCTTGTATTGAAAAAGCAGAATAGACTTTGGTGTGTTAGCGATTCATCTCAGAACCCCCCAGACAAACGATAATTTTCAGTGGTGACTGCTTTGCAGGAGTTCAGTTGTCACATTACAAAACCAGCTGCTTCCATAGAATTCAATGAAAAAAATGTATTTCCATTCAACTCAACTTTTTTTTTTTTCCAAGTTAGATGTGGTAGGGATGCAGAATGACGTAATTTGCTTTACTAGGAAACTGCATTATTCAAGAGATCAATGTAGGGTCATAAAGGATGTGGGTTACCTGCTCTGATTGAGGTTGACTATTGATTTCTTCTCCCTGTAATGCTGCAAACTGATCATAAAGGCACAGCACGGTAGCAGACGTCTTAGTTCCATGGAACGCCCTGTTCTGGCTGAATTCTGAGTCAGCAGCAGTCAAGGCTGGTTTCACCAGGTCCTTGCACCTGCCTGGGACTCGCTGTGAGAATGTGCCTGCAGGACAGGGCATCCCCACCCTAGCCAATGCCATTCTTGCCTCCTGCACCCGCCATGCTCCTCACAGTGGTGCATGTCACCTCTGCCTTCCCAACTTTCTCACTTCTCTCTTTTCTGCCTCTTTGATGTCCTGAAGTTGCTCTCACAAAGGTCAGGCCTCTGTGGGTGACCACAGACCCATGTCAGTCCTCAGTGACTCGAGCTTCTGACTCTCTTTCTGGAATCCTCTTGTTGAGGACCCCAGGTAGTCCACATCCCGTAAGATTCTTCCCCTGGTGGCTGTCCTCCTGGGGACCTATGCACTGGTTTCCTGGTGGGATGCTGGTTTGGCTCCTGCCTCCCACTCTCATACTAGAAGGTGAAATCACTTTAAAATGTAAACCTGGTCCTTTCTTCCCCTGCCACACACATATGCCACAACGAAATGCTGCCAAGGTGTCCCACTGCTTTGGGGAGAAAAACCAAACTCCCAACATGGCCTGGTTAGGTCTGATACTTTTCTCCTTTCTATTTCCATCTCTGCGTTCTCTAGATGCAGCCCTATGGGCTACAGGGTCCTCCTGCAGGGCATTTGCAAGCTATGTGCTCTGGCCTGCTTATACACACACACACACACACACACACTCTCTCTCTCTCTCTCTCTCTCTCTCTCATACACGCACACACACCTATACATGCTTACACACATACACACTCTTGTGCACACATATATACACATGCCTGTTCACAATACATGCATGTCTATAAACACACATGCACACACACGCCTACACACATATATGTACTCTGATACACACACATATAGACATGCCTACACGCATGTAAACTAGTTAACTAGTTAACCCTTTTAACCTCCTTAGGTATTGGCGAAGCTGTGCTCATCTTCCCAGAGTAGATCCAAACTCCTTGTTATTTGCTCTCAGGGCAAGCCCCCCCACACCACACCTCTTCTGAAACTTTGTACATTTGTAGCTTCACGGAGGCATGTGGGACACGGTGCCTCCCTCCAGTACCTATGGACCCATAAGAGCTGGGAACTTGTCCTTCTTGTCATCACTGGTTCCTGGTGCCTGCTACAAGGAGTAGGTGGTCAGTAACTATTTGCTGAATGAACTGACGAATCCCCAGGGTGAGCTTGGAGGGAAGGCGGATTAAGCAGGGGAAGGCCTGTTCAGTTGGGAAATCCAATGGACATTTAGGATGCACACTGCCAACTTGTCTGAGATAGTTACAGTTCAGAAAGAGGTATGTTCAAATTTAAAAACAAAGGAGGAAGAATTGCTGGGCTGGCCCCTGGTCCCTTCTGCTTGCAGTTCCTCTGCTCATGAAAAGGAATGAAAAAGAATTCATGCCTGCCCTACAATGGTCTTCCCCATTGCTCAATAAGCCCCTTCTGTTTATGTCAAGCCCCTTTCTCCATCTCCACCATCCTGTGGGCATGGGCCTGTGAATCCCAGAGGACACACCATGGATCCCATTGTGCTTTCCTTCTCTTATTCACAATAGGGTTCTTAGATTTCTCAAGTAGGTTTGACATTGAGATATTATTTTCAAGGCCCTCCACTCAAGTGTTCCTCCTTGACTTTCCTTCTCTTTTGTGTCTTTGTGTAAAACATTAAACTCCCCTGTATGAAACACACTATGAAGTGATTTTAAAGGCATAACATCAACACAAAGGTGATGATTAGAACAGGTGCAGAAGAGGGGACAGCAAGAAGAAAGCAATCTGGTCATGCTCAGTTTTCATCATCCTTTAAGCATCCTCATTTGGACCAAAGTCTCTCTGATGTGAAGTGTCCAGCTTGAATATTCTTACCATCAAGAGCAGGAAGGGCACGGCAAAGACAAAGTGCATCCCTAAGGCTGCCAGTGAACCTGCACCAGGAGGAAGACCAGATACTGGAAACTGCCAAGCACCACCTCTCCTGGCCCCTATGGGGATATTGGGCATGATGCTCATTTTCAGTGACACATGAGAATCACTGTGGGAGTGTGACAAACTGCAGTGCTAAGCCCCAGGCTGGGCCGAGTAAATCAGACTCACTGGGTGAGGCCTGGGCTGGGAGTTCTCACTCTCTCTCCTTCTTCCTCTCTCTCTCCCTTTCACATGCACACACACACACACACACACACACACACACAGCATTGAGAAACACAAGGCTGGCAGAATCCAAGTATTCAACAGACACTCACTGAACAGAGCTGTGGTCTCCCCTTCAGAAAAAAACATAACTGCACTCCAGTGGAAATGTCCCTACTACCAGCTAACATTTACCTGGATATGTGTGTGTACACTGGCATGCACAGAGCCTTTAGGCTGAGCCACAGGACATCTGAGCAGAGCACACACCTATGATAACTGGGAGTTCAAAGGGCTTTCTTATACTTTGTCTCACTAACCCTCTTACTCACCTGCAAGGAAGGTCTCCCAAGATCACATGTAGAGATGAGTAATAGCAGTCCTCTCTGAGCTGGAATGCTGCACCCAAGACCAACGTGGAGAAGTGATGGAGGGGCCAGGAGTAATGATGGAGGAGCCAGGAGCCAGAAACAATGGAGGATCCAAGACTGATGAAGGAGCTAAAAGTGATGACACAGCCAGGTTGTGATGATGCATTCAAGAGTGACCAAGGAGCCAGGAGTGATGGTGGAATCAAAAGTGATAGAGGAACTAAGAATGACAGAGGACCCAGGAATGATGATGGGAGCAGGAGTGATGGTGAGACCAGGGGTGATGATGGGACAAGGAGTGATAATGGGATCTGGGGTGATGATATACCCAGAAATGAAGAAGACCTGGAAGTGATAGTGAGGCCATGAGTCATGGTGGGAACACAGTTGATTATGAGATGAGGAGTGATGATGGGTCCAGAAGTAATGGTGGGACTAGGACCTATGATGAATCCAGGAGTGACAGATGAGCCAGGAGTGAAAGTGGGACCAAGAGTGATGGTGTGATCAAGGGTGATGTTGGGACCAGACATGATAATGCATCCAGGAATGATGGGCAAACCAGGAGTGATGGTGGAACCAAGAGTGATAAAGCACCCAGGAACAATGGAGGAACCAGGAGTGATGGTAAGACCAGGAGTGAAGGTGGGACCAGGAGTGATTGGGAAACAGGGGTGATGATGTACCCAGGAATCGCAGAAGAGCCAAGATTGGTAACGGGACTAGGATTGATGGTGGAACCAGGAGGGATGATGGAACCGGAAGGGTTGAGGGGACCAGGAGCAATGATGGGACCAGGGATCATGATGGGACCAGGGGTGACAGAGGAGCCAGGAGTGATGATGGGAGTAGGATTAATAGTAAGGTCAGGATGGGACCAGAAGAGATGAGGGGACCAAGAATGAGGATGTGACCAGAATGGCTGAGGGGAGTGGAGAGATGGTAACAGGAAAGGTGGTGGGACCAGGAGTGATGGAGGGACAAATTTTAATGATGGCACCAGGAGTGATGATGGGTCCAGGAGTTATGGAGAAGGCAAAATTCTGACATAGACTTGAGAGTGGCAGAAGGAACATCCATCAGGTGTGGTTTATTATCCATTTTGACCTGATGACCCACAGGTCTCTGGTGACTATTGAAAAGTACACCCACAGCCAGAGCCCTTTTACCTGAGTCCAACCTCTCTGAGACTCTGCTGTATTAATTCCATGTTCACACAATAACCTGTACATGGATGTCTATAACAGATTTATTCATAATAGTCCCAAACCCAAATGTCCTTTGACTAGTACATGGTTAAATAAATTGTGGTCCATCAGTACCATGGTACAGCTCATCAACAACAAGGTAAGAACTATTGGCACACATGTCGACCTCTAGAGAATAATGTTGATGGAGAAAAGCCACAAGGTCACATGCAGTATAGCTCCTTATACCATAATTTTGAAATGATGAAATTGTAGCAAGAAGAGACAAAATTTTGGTTGCCAGGGTTGAGGGAAGGTTGGGGTGGGAGGCAAATGGGTGTGGTTATAAAAGGACAGGGAAGTGTCTTTGTGGTGATGGAAAAGCTCTGTGTCTTGACTACATTGCTATTAGTTTCCCAGTTGTGATATTACATTATAGTTCTCCAAGATGTTTCCGTTGGGAAGACTGAGTAAAAATAACATGGGGCTTCTCCGTGCTATTTCTTGCAAACTGTATGTCAATACACAAGGATCTCAAAATAAAAAGTTTTTTTTTGAGAAGGGAGTTGAGGGAAATTGGAAGGGGAGGTGAACCATGAGATACTATGGACTCTGAAAAACAATCTGAGGGTTTTGAAGGGGCGGGGGGTGGGAGGTTGGGGGAACCAGGTGGTGGGTATTGGAGAGGGCACGGATTGCATGGAGCACTGGGTGTGGTGCAAAAACAATGAATACTGTTATGCTGAAAATAAATTAAAAAAAAAACTGCCTGTGGGATTCTGCTTTGGCTGGTCTATATTTAGGGATCACATACAAAGAGAGTATGTATGGTGGGTCCAATGCAGCAGGTGTCCACCTTGGTGCAGAAGCCACCCACCTGAGGGATTCCCAGAGGGATGCACATGTGGCACCAACATCAAGGACAGAGAATCCTCTAAGTCTCCAGCTGCATTTGCAATTAACATGGAGTCAACAGTGAAAATAATGGTGCCCCAAAGCTACAGGCCTTGGGAAGGAAGGGGACCAGCCCCATGCATGGGAAGTGCAGGAAGCCATCAAACTTGTCTGTGAGGGCCACTGAAGAACCAGTGAGCAGTGTCACCTCCATTATTCAATGAGGATGCCCCAACTGTCTGCCCAACAGCCACAACTCTGCAGCCATTATCTCCACGAGGTTCTGTTAAAATGTTAACACAAGGGGTGCCTGGTGGCTCAGTCACTAAGCGTCTGCCTTCGGTTCAGGTCATGATCCCAGGGTTCTGGGATCAAGCCTCATGTCAGGCTCCCTGCTCAGTGGGAAGCCTGTTCTCCTTCCCCCACTCCTCCTGCTTGTATTCCCGCTCTTGCTGTCTCTTTCTGTATCAAATAAATAAATAAATAAAATCTTTAAAAAAATGTTAATACAGGGACAAATAATTCAGTTATCATCATAATACCAGGGGTCACTAATGTTTCTTATAAAAGGCCGGATAATGAAAATGTTTAGCTTTGCAGGCTATGTGGACTCTGTTACAACTGCCTAGCTCTGTCTTTGTAGCTCGAAAGCGGTTTATAATAGGTAAGCAAATGGGCATGGCTGTGTTCCAATAAAACTTTATGAAAATAGGCAGTGGGCAGGATTTGGTCCACAGGCCATGGTTTGCTGGCCAGCACCATACCGACCTCTTACGTCTATAGGACATTTTTGCAATTCACAACAATGTATCCATCACCAGTGGGGCGTGGGTAACTCTTAACAAGCTCAGGAGTGGACCTCTCTTACAGGAAGGTAAGTCTGGGACGGTAGATGGCCAGACAAGGGTCAGGGGACCAGGGAAGGGAAATTGAGAGTCAGCTTGGACATCCCACACTGTCAGGAATGCTTAGAATAGGGTGGGGAAAAGCCAGGAATGCAGTGTGTTATTTCATCCATCAGCAAACAATGGTAAAGGAGAAACTGTCTCATTTTCTCTATTATGCCAGCTCATGAAATTTTTCTCATTGGGCCAGAGGGTATATTCATTCATGCTGACTCCTGTCCAGGCTGATACTGGGATTGTGGATCAGGAAAGGAAGACACCACTGGGGCAAGAAACCCAGGACTCCTTCCAGGTCCAGCCCTCACCGTCTGTGGGAGCTCCAAACACTCATGTCTCCCTCGGGATTACTGGAAACTGGGGGACAGATTGAAAGTGCCTTCTCTGAATCATAGGATCCTTCATGTCATGAAAAGTAAGCTTTCCTCTCTACACAGCACGATTCTTTGTCTATATCAGGAGATTCAGTGAAGTGGATCGTACATAGAATCTTGCCCTGCAGCAAGCTCCATGTGTTGATTTCCTACCTGTTTTTTTCCCAAACTCATGCCTATATCTGGGTAGAAGGCCCCTGGAGAAACAAAGTGTAGAACTTACAATCCATCTTGGGTATTAAGTTCCTTATCTGAAGTAGACAAAAACCTTGGGAAATGACTCAAATGTCAGGAAGGAAGTTCAAAAAAAAAGAGCTCATTTAAAGCAAGAACAAAAAATAATGAAAGGCGAGCTAAAATAACAAGGAAAGCCTATGACATCAGCACCGTTTTTCCTATCCACGGTGCCAGCCCCCACTCAGAGGAATGCTGGGTGAATTTTGCAGTGGTGGGTGGGGGATGAAATGGGTGAGATGTTTCCTGAGAAGGTAGAATGGGTAACTTCCTTTGTACAATATCACCTCTTCTTGAAGCATAATTTACCTGTAGGAGAGAGCACATATCGTATCTCAGCCGCCTGATGGGTTTTCAGCAGCTGGACTCATTCACCAAACCCAGCCCCAGGTCAAGAAAAAGAACATCCCCATGGCCTTTGATCCCCAGCACCCTTTCAAACACTGTCATCCTCAAGGGTGATCTCTCTTGACCCTGACAACGTAGATGATCAGTTTGGTCAGTTTCATCTATGGAATCATGACGGGCTGTGCTCCTCTGTCTCTGGCTTCTTTTGCCCAGCATATTTTATGAGATTCCACCACACTCCCTGTGATTCTCGATGGCCTGTCCTCCCAGCAGAAGGTAGAAGACAGGTAAGTGCCACACCTTCTGACTCCTTCCTCATTTTGCGGGGGACCAGCCCTGCATATACTTATGCATGAGCCATATGTCTTTAAAACTCCCCAGAGGCCCTCCTCCTACCCTTGACTTCAATATAGCTAGAGTCTGGGAGAAGATAAGAAGGAGGTGTGCCAAGAAAAGTCTTGGGGTCCTTAGATCTGAGCTAGGTTTTAAAGGATAGTGTGGTTTTGACTGGGTAAAGAGCTGTGCTTAGACACCTGTCTTCTTCAAGGACAAGAAACAACATCTACAGATTTGGAAGCAAGGCCCCACCTTTGGAGTGAAAATGAGGGTGGAAGCAGATAGACTAACTTACATTCTTTTCACTCAGGTGCCTGACCAGGGCACTGTGCCCTCCAGGTTGTGGCAGGAAGAACAGAGTGAGGTCCTGGGCAGACACCAGACCTCAGTCCTGAGAGTGGGGCTGGTGCTCTGATGTGCAGGACACAGCCTCCTACTCAGGATGCAGCTAGCTGGCTGCCCTGTGTGTCCACTGTGAGTCCTTCACCTGCTAGGGGCTATTCCTGCCATGTTCTCGCCTTCCTGGAAGCTGCTTACCTGCCCAGGACCCAAAAAGTCTGCCTTCTCACCCACAGGAAGGCTAATGCACATGGCAGGATTTCCAGAAGCTGCCCCAAGGCTGGATCTGTGGAGAGGAACCAGTGACTCGGTTTCCTGTGAGCTTACTCTGACGTGGCCCAGAGGACAGAGATCTGGAGGGCCCTTCCAGAGGTCCCTGCCAGCATGGCTCTGGTTTGATGGGAGGGGCTCCTTTGGCCTCACCAGGTCACACTGGGCTCCTTTGGGCGCCTCCCTCTGACAGCGTGGGTCCAATTGGCAACTTGAGGCAACTGCTGGAGGTGGCCACGTGTTTCCCACAGACTTTCTGAAAAATTACCAAGTTTAAAAGATTGGATATGAACGTATGTATGTGATTTGAAATTCCAGCCATATTTACAAGAATACAAAGAAATTAATGTCCTTCCTCTTCCAGAGCTCCAGGCTTCCTCCCAGAGACTCCCAGTAGGGAGATTACCCAGTACATCCTTCCACGGTTTTGTCTTCAAATATAAACATAGCCATATATGTGCAGTCCTGTCGTGCGTACACTTTGTCACTTAGAAATACGTCTTGGATATTGTCCCTTATCAGTTCCTACAACTCCAGCACTTTTTCTCAAGTCTGTGTGTTTAATAATTTCTTCATAGCTGATGTCATTAACCAGACCCTGCAAACTGCTTCCTTGGTGGGGGTGGGGAGCTTAGATGGAGGGAGTTTGTTTTCCTATTAAGATTTTGGTGAGGTTTTTGGTTTTTGTTTGTTTGTTTGTTTGTTTACTGAAATGTGATATGTATCGCTAAAGTTAACCCTTTGTGAGAGGTGTGTGTGTGTGTGTGTACATGTGTGCATTTTCTTTCTCAGTTTGCCATTTGCCTTTTGATTTCATTTACAGTATCTTTTTTTAATTTCCAGAGAACTCTATTTTTTATCTAATTAAAATTTTTACCTATGTCTTTGATGGTTTCTGAATTTGTATTTTAAGTTTCACAGAGCTTTTCCCATACCACACCTATGAGAGAATGCTTGCCTGTTCCAGTATTAAATAGTTTGACTTTATATTTAACATAACTTTTTTTATACCCCCGCATCTGAAGTATATTTTGATGGATAGGGAAGGTTACGAGATTTCATTTAATGTTATTCCAGATGGTTATCTACTTCCCTAATTTCATTTACTGACCAAATCTTTCTGCTGTATTTATTCGAAATGCCATTTTATTGTAAGTGAAGTTCTGGTATTAGCCAGATATCCCCTCCCCTGCACTCGGTTCTCTTCACCGACTCCTGTGTCTACTCATACATCAAACCACCACATCGCTTACACCTCTATTCTGTGACCCTTACATCTGAATTTTATGCACCTGAGTCTTCTCTTGATCCTTTTATTTCCCTCACTCTTCCCTTTTTGTAGGAACTCCATATAGACAAAACCCAGCTTTTCTAGTTAAAACTATTTTTCTATTTTTATTCAGATAGCCATACATCTATATAATCAATTGGAGAAGAGTCTCAAGTTGATCATATGAGAATTTTCAATCCCTGAAGAGAGAATGTCTTTCCATGTAGTCATAGCCCTATTTTTTTTTTCCTCCTTGGTGTTTTAGGGTTTTGTCAAGAGGAATACTTTCTCTTCTTCAGTGTTTCTTAATTTTTTTTTTTTACTGTTGTCATAAATGGAATTTTTTACCATTTTATTGTCTGAGTGGTTTTGGTTTTTATATAGTCATTGATTTTTGCAAATAAAATTTGTAGCCAGGCATTTGACTGAACTGCCCATTATTTAGAATAATTTTTCGGTTCTCTTTGTTCTTTCATACGTAATACATTTTGTCTGCAAACATATTCATTTACCCCCTCTCATATTTTTGAATTCTCCTATGGTTAATTGCACTAAACAGCACCTCAAGAGTATGTTCTATGATGGAACATTAGTTGACATTTGTTTGATGCTTTTATGGGAATGTTCAGCATTTCCCCATGAAGCATGCATTTTTAATTTTTACCACAAACAGTTTTATCGTGTTGTGGAAGCAAATATTTATTCTTATTCTGCTGATTTTTAAAATTAGAAATTTGTTGAATTTCATCAAATGCCTTGCTGACCTCGGTGGAAATGATTGTATGTCTTTTCTCTTTTGACTGGGTAGGAGGTGTGGATGGAGCCCTCACTCCTGAGCCCCCCACTTGAGATCTGCCTTCAAGCTGGGTGTTCTCATCTGCCAGCTGCCAGCACATCACCCTCCAGAGCCCCCTGAGGATCAGACCAAAGCTGAACTCAAGAGGAAACTCCTATTCACTCTGTGTCTCCTCATCTGCTCCTCCCCCTCATAGCCTCCTCCCAAGAGCTCCCCTGGTAAAGCACCTGCGTAAGAACCCCCACCTCGGGCTCCCCCGAGGCAGACACCAAGTCCTATGCGTGGTGATTGACTTCCTAACTTGGCCCAGGCTTGCATTCCACAGAAGATCCCTGCACGGTGGGGGTTTCTTGTTTCTTTAATGTATTCCTGGACTGTATCTGCTAGCATTTCACTTATGATGTTTCCATTAACAATCATAAAAAGATTAGTTTATTTGTGTATTTATTTTTTTATTTTCTCAGGAATTAGCATCATATGTGCTGAAAAAAAAAATTATGTGGCCTTCTCTTTTTATTGACCTAGAACATTTAAAATGACATTGGAATTATCCATTATTTCAATTTGAGGATTTCATCATATTTCATAAAAATTATCTGGACCTTGGTGGGGGAGGTACAGACTTTCAGTAACATTCTCAATTGTTCCATGGTAACTTGTCTATTTAAATACTCTATTTCTTCTGAAGTCACAAGCATGTTTCCTTATCTAGGAAATACTGAATGTTTCCAGGGTAACATCCGTTCTGTTTTTCTTAGATGGTTTTAAACAAAATATACCTTCAAAATGACTTTATTTTCATCTGGTTTTTGTGTTAGTTCTTCACCTCATTTCTACTTTTGTGGTTTGTGCTTCCCTTTTTATTTCCTTGTTATAAAAATAGTTTTGTTGTTTGTTTGTTTGTTTTGGTATGTAAAAACTGCGGATAATATTTCAAAATGAAGAATAAAGTAAAATTTTTTTTTTAAATTAAGTAAAAATCATGCCAAGTTGCATCCCTCTGAGATGACACTATTAATCATTTGGTGGCCTTCCCTTCATAATCTGTTCAGGTGTCTATTCATACAGACATGTGCAGTCAGCATAAGTTGGATAATACTCATGTTATTTTAATTGTAGCCATTGTTCTTTATTCAAAAAAAAAAAGTGTTTGCTTACTTCTTCTCTTTAGCATACACACATACACTTACGGTTTTTCACTGAATCTGATAGCTGGTGATTTAGCCTCCAACCTTGTGCTTTGGAGTTCTTTGTACTTTAGTTTCTTTGAAGATGGAGATTTCTGATACTCATTTTTCTTATTGTTTATGGTTGGCTTTAAAGAGGGGAGCTGGACTCAGTTGCCATTATTCTGGTATCTTTAAAGGAAAGACTATTGTATGAGCTCCCTATGGCTACTGTAAAAAATTAGCACTAATTTAGTCGCTCAAGATAACACAGATATGTTATCTTACAGTGTTGGAGGTCAATGGGTCTTATGAGGCTAAAATCCAGCTGTAAGCAGGGCTGTGTCTCCTAGAGGTTCCTGGGACAACCGTCTCCTTGCCTTTCCCAGTTTCCAGAGGTTTCCTGTATCTGTTGGTTCATGCCCCCCTCTGTGTTCCCAGCCAACACCAGAGGTTTGAGTGTTTCTCATGCTGCCTCATTCTGACCCTCCTACCCTCTTCCCTCACTTACAAGGACCTTTTTGATCACATCGGGCCCTCCAGATAATCCAAAATATCTCCCCTTCTCAAGATCAGCTGACCAGCAACCTTAACCCCATCTGCAATCTAGTCTCCCCTCGCCATGTAGCATAAGATACTCACAATCTGTGGGTGTTAAAATGCAGATATCTCTGATTTTGTCTATCGTGACTCCCAAATATTATTTGCCAAATATTACTACCACACCCCCTGAGACTTGGTCCCGTGATATTCACTGAATTGCATGCGCAGAACCTTTGGAGAAGTGAGCTGGGGAGAGAGACAGTCAAGAACTGAGCTTCCTGGGAGTGAGTTTTGCACACATGGAGGCAAACCACTTCCCCAATGGAAGTTTCTCTTGGGCTCCCATTTCCTTAAACAACAACAAATGTATCAAGTCATTACAGCTGACCTCTGAATAGCACCGTGGTTAGGGGCAATGATGCCTTGCATAGTTGAAAAAAAGTATAACTTTTGACTCCCCAAAACACAGCTGCTAATAGCCTACTGTTGACTGGAAGCCTTACTGATAACACAACAATTAATACGTATTTTGTATGTTGTACATATCATATATTATATTCTTACAGTAAAGTAAGCTAGAGGAAAGAAAATAGTAAGAGAATCACAAGGAAAAAATGCATTTTCAGTATTGCACTGTTTTTATAAAAAAAAAAAACCCTCTTATAAATGTGTCCATCCAGTTCAAATCCATGTTGTTCAAAGGTCAACTGTATTTTCCTCCCATTCGTGACTAAGGAACTGAGAATCAGAGAGGTTCAGGGTCAGCCAGTGATAGAGTCTGAGGTTGCAGCTCACATACCCTGTGTTCCCTTAGCATGCAGGAAATACCGCAGGGACCTAAGTCAGGAGGACATTGAAGGAAAGTGCTCCTCTCTCCCCTCATCAAGCCTCTCAGCGGGCCTCTAAACATCACAGAAGGGCAGGGAAGTTGTTCCACTTACAGACCATTAGGCTAACTGAGAGTTAAAGGTCTTTTCCGTTACCAGATGGGAAAGTTTCTTCTCAGATGGCTGGATACAGTGGAGTAGCTGACGCTGCCAGGGTCCCCCACTCACATCTCTGACTTCTCCTCACCTCACGCCATCCTGACTTCCACCCGCCTGCGCCAGGCCCTCTGCGCTCAGGGCAGGCCGGAAGTGCCAAGGCATCAGCCTGTGATAACCTCCGCTCGCTTGACTCTCTAGCAGGAAAGCTCTGAGATGTGTGCACCAGCCCACTCCCAGGTTCCCCAGCAGGACAAGTCTCCAGCTCCCACAAGGGTCACCTACTGGTAGCCCTTTCTGCTGCTTCCTTTCCCTAACAAATGAAGACACACATGACCTTTCGGCGACCTGCACACGTGGCCCCATGCCTAGTGAAAGAGAAGTTTGGGAGATGTGTCTGCCTCAGCAGCCCTCCACTCCTGCCAGGTGATGGTTCCCCAGGGACCGACTCTTTCCTGAGCATTGCCCCTCTGCCCTGATGGTGACTTCACCTCTTACTTTTTTTTTAAGCTACTGATGTTTGTAGCTTCAATGCCAGATATTGTGCTAAGAGTGTCTCATTATATCCTTTAGTCTGAATAATGAAAGGGGGCATGATTCGAGAAAGAAACTAAAAGAATCTTAGCACAAGAAATTGTGGAAAATCTCCAGATCATGCAGGAATGATGGCCCTCACACCTTGGAGGCACATTGCCTCGATGAAAGGTTCTGTTCTTATTCGCACGTTGACCTCTTCAGCCAAGCTGAGTGATGACCAGCCTGGTAGGAGCCTGTTTCCGGACTCATTTCTGAGAAGTAAGGCTCATAAGGCTCATCCTTATACCTTTATGTCCCGCGGCCCACAAATTAGAGGGCTGTGCTTTGGCTGTCTCCGCAAAGAGCAAACAGTCCTACAGGTAAGGGCTGCATCCACCCAGAACCTGTGAGCTCTGCCTCTAGACCACACTCTGGATACCTGACATGTCCAGTGATGGGTGGGTTCTTTCTGACTGGCCTGTTCTCTTGTGGAAGGAACAACCCTTAGTGTGTGCACCCTGACCCCAAAGGTGGCCTTGAATGTTTGTAGGGTGTTCGTGGGGTGGGTCTGCACACGTAGGCAGCTGGGTTATCATGCACGTCCACACGAGACCCCTCGAAGTGCAGGACAGCGAGGCAAGAGGAGTAGGGAGGTGGCCACAGCCCAAGGACCTGGAGGAGCTTTGCCCAGAGCTGTCATGTTCCACCAGGAATGTGGAGGACTTTGAGAGCCCTAACTTCAGACTTCCAGGACTTCTAGGCCATTAGGAAGGTATATTTGTCAAGATAGCAAGATAAATTATATTTTATTCAACGGCTGGTTGGCTTGACTTTGGAATTTTAAATATTTAAACCTGCAGTAAACATGCTCTCTTATGCTCTTTCTTTAAGGCCCCAACATCTCAGGGGCAGACTGGGAGATGTGGGAGTGCAAACAGTAAGTATAGGGAGCACAGAGAAGCTTCCAGGGCTTTCAGAAGCTCCAGTGCCCTGCCTGCCACTGTGGTCCACTCTGGCTGACCCTGCCCATGTTGGCAATGCTTTATCCACAGGTCTATGTGACCAGCTCCGGAAGTCACGTTGGCTTGTGACCTCCCCAGTGACTTCAAGACTTTCTGAGACAGCACCACTTTGTGAATAAGAAGAATGATACCCTGAAGGGCAAGGAGAAAATTGCCCCTTGCAAATTGGCTAAAGCTACTTCTTGACTGCTGGAATCCATAACATACCTAATCGTGATGCCAAATAAAATGATGAAGCTTTACAGACTGCTTCCAGAGGAATGACCAGATTGAGTCTGGCCAATCCCTCCACCCCGACAGAGGTTCTCAGAGTGAATCGAGCTTTGATTCCATCTGTCTGTAGTGCAACACGGGTCTTTCTCCATTGGATGGCTCATTCTGGCCTTGTTGTTCTCTTTCCTAAAATGACTTCACTGGAGATTTTCTCTGTTGGTGGAATTCAGCCCCCACCCCCATCTTAGCAGAAAGTATGTTTAGCATCTCAGCAGAAAGTATTTCTTCTGCTTATAGCAAGTCTTTCATTATGTGTGATAGAAGGCTCCAGGTGACAACTGACACATTCCTCCCCAAGATGTTTCATAGCAAACTAGTTCTACCTCCCATGAGTTAACTTCCTAAGGAAAGATTGATTAGGTAAGTATTCTACTAGGTCTAGATAAGGTCATGTCTTTTGGTTGAGCTGAAGTTACAAATATCAACAAAACAATCACATGTTTTTCATAGCCTCCTGCCTAACATTTTAGGAATGTTCACACTGGGGATTATTCTGTCAGAGGTTCTCAAATATCAGAGTGTATCGGAATGATGGGGTGATTCCTGCAAGAAGCAGATGCCTGGCCTTCACCCCAGACTTACAAGAGCTGACTCTTGGGGGCCAGAGTCTGGACACCTGCCCTTCTAAGCAGCACTTTAAGTGATTCTAATAGAAGCCTGTCACAAACCATGCCAAGGAAATGCACAGAGATAGCACTGTCTCCAGTGTCTCTCATCCAGAGGGATGAGGTGAGGGGCTCGTTTCAGGGACAGGATCTGTTTTTGAAGTGGGTTTGAAGAAGTTTGCACCAGGTAGCAATGAATTCTTTAGTCAAGAAGTAAGCACGGAATGAAACATCAAAAATGTTCAGGTATCTAAATTCATGATGATACTAAACACAAACTGAAAACCAAAATTATGAGACACCGGTGGACAGACTTTAGGGTGACTCCAACAGTTACCTCTCCCTGGAGCCAGGTCCTCAGTCTTCTCACCCCAGTAAATGGGTTCTGCTAACATTCTAGTGAACTAGGAGGCAGGTACTTGCCCAGCCAAGCTTCTGATGAGGCCGCAGCTCCAGCCAACCTTTGACTGCAGCCTGGTGAGACCCTAAGCAGAAGACTCATTGCTCGGACATATTCTGACCCACAGAAACTGGGAGGTACTACAAGCAGGTTGCTGTAAGCTGTTAAGTTTGTGGTCATTTGTTACTCAGCAATAGAAATGGATACTTCTACCTTTGGAGAATTCTAGAGAAATAACTCCTGAAGAAGAAGGAGGAGGAGGAAGAGGAGGAGGAAGAAAAGAAGAAAAAACAACAACAACATCAACGAAGAGGAAGAGAAGGTGGAGGAGAAGGAAGAGGGAGAAAGGAAGAACAGAAGGGAGGGAGGAAGGGAAGAAAGAAGGAAGGAAAGAAGGAAGGAAGGAAGGGAGGAAAATAAAAGAAAAGGTGAATAAAAGGACAGAAGAAAGCATTTGTCCTGCCTTTCCTAGAAGAGCTTCACCTTATGGCAACACAACAGTGGATGACGCCAATTTTCTCGTTATGAAAATATTCCAGCTACTAAACTAGATAATAACAACAGAATTAAAATGCCAAGATTTGGCTGTCTCCCCCCCCCCCCCCACATCGAGTAATGGCAATGGTCATCAATGGTTGCTAACAGAGCAAAAAAAGAGAGACCAAGAGACGGGCTGTGCCTCCTGAGAGAAGTACTCCGTACCTCTCATGACATGGCTTTGCAAATCAACCAACCAACCAACAAACCCATTCCTGAAACTGACCAAGCTTCTAGATCTAACTATCAATGTGAAGACAATACACATGATGAGGAGGACATGGTAAAAACACCATGGAGATGCAGTCAGCTCAATCCAGACTATAGAAAGCTCTAAAAGACAAATAACTAGCTTCTTTAATAGCAGGGATGGAAGTGGGGGAAGGGGAGACCTATAGAGTAGAGGAGGCTTAAGAGACATATCAGCCAATTGCTATTTTGCACTTTATTTGGGTCCCGATTCAAAGAAGTCCTAGAGATCAATCATAGGACTATTAAGGTAATAGGAACCCTAATTGGGTGTTTGATGATGATTATCCTTTTTTAAGGTATGATATTGCTATTAGACTATATATTTTTAAAGTTTCTTTATCTGCTAGGGGTATTTCCTGAAATATTTGTAGGCAAGCTATGGCCCCGCCTAGGAGTTGATGGGCAGGGTGCAGACAAGATGGGATTGCCCGTGCAGTTACTGAAGCTGGGTGAAGGGCACATGAAGGTCATATGCTACTGATTATTATTAAATTACTCCCTTGACTTCTATATGTGATTGAAAATGTCCTAAATAAAAAAGCTGGAAGTGCAGGGGGAAAATTGGCAAAGGCACAGTCCTTTAAGACTAAGAGTTTAAGGGACTAATCATTTCTTCCTGCAAAAACTCTCTCCTACATGTCAACATAGAAAATGAGCAGAGAAATCAGATTTGTTGCGAAGAGACAAATCTATGTTGTCAAAGGCGCCAGAACACGTTCATTACACAAAATGAGGAGAGACCAACTCGTGGTTGTTGTGCGGAATTACGTGATGACAGTGAAATATTTCTCTCCCTTCCCAGCCTGCTTGGAAACCCTCAGTTTCCGCGTCATGCAGTTGTCCTGGCTGATAACGGCTGGTCAGACGGCAGTGTGTCTCTGCAGACTCTCACTTCAGCATGAAGCACGTTTTTGTTGAAGTAAGAAGGCGTTTGGGAAATGTTATGTTTGCTCGGCTTTAGAAGCTGAGTGCTGATTGAAGTGCTCGATTACCTGTCAGCTCCCTACGGTTAGAAATGACCAGAGGCCTGGATGGATGGCCACAGAGGCAGGCAGTTATGAGGTGAGGCCAGGGCCTGGAGCAGGGGTGGAGGGCAGGGAAAGAATGCAGAATGAGTGTCTCTGGGCTGATTTGGCTCCAGAGCCCTGGAGGGGTGGAGGCTGGCCCCCGTCAGCCTGTGGCTCACAAGAAGAGTGTCCATAGGACATATGGATTGACACTTTGCCCTCCCAGCTTTGTGATCAAACAAAAATTTCTACCTCTGATATTATCCAGGCCTTCTGAGCTGTACTTTGGATGTCCTCACGGTGTGCTCTACTTGGCTAGAGCCCCAGGCTTACACACCTCCAGCATCCCGGTCACACCCTTGGAAGCCCTGTAAGGCCTACTCAGGATGAGGCTACACCATTGAGGGGGACCAGGGTTTCAGCCCAGGGCAACTGGAAGACCAGTCACTACTACTCTGATGATTTCATTTTTACATATTTTTAGTTTCATGATAACCCTGGAAAGGGAGCCCCAAGATCGTCCCATTAACAGATGAGGAGACCAGGTGCCTGCATCAAGGTTATGACTGAGGCAGACTTTGAACTCTAGGCCCTTTGGCTTTTGTGCCACCTGGCCCATGACTCCCCGAGCAGGAAGCCCAGTGACATGGGATGGGAGGCGGGGCTGTGGACAAGCAGAAGGCTCACCACACAGGTCACCACATAGGTGGAGATGGATCTACAAGTATCTTGGCCTGGCCCTGCCCTCAGAGACCCCCAGCAAGTTCTCCCGAGGTGAGAGATTTCAGAGAAGGCTCAGAGGAGCTTCTCTCCAGAACGTTGTTGGGGAATGCCTGGCTTCCAAAGGCCTAGCACTGTGCAGGGCTCTGTAAAGCATAATAATGACCTGGGAACATCCTTGCACAGGGGTCCTGGTAAATGACTTACTTCCTCTCCAGGGAAACAACGACAACTTACTTGCAGCATTTGCCTCCACTGTGGCTGATTTCTGTCTACCAAATGACACAGAACAGAGAGCAGGGAATATGTGAGGTCACACTATCGTAGAGTGTTTCCACCCCACAGGTGCTCAATAACCTGCAGAACACACATTGTTATAGAAATAACCAGACCCTGAAATAATGGTTACCTTTGTTCCAATAGAATTCATTTATTGATGCTGACATGGTTGATTTTTAATAATGGCCGTATTGAACCACCAGTTTGCACCATTTCCCCAGACTTTACCATCCGCTCTCACAAGCAAGTGGGAGCTGGTGCAGGCTCTGGCTCATGTGAGTGAGGCACACAGCTCTGGAAATTTAATCGGAAAGAGGACCTTTACGGGCTGAGCCTGTTCAGTGCTGGGTGGCAGGGGGTAGACATCCCTAAGTGTGGAAAGATTGAATCTTCGTTCAAGGCCACAGGTAGTTCATCCCCTGCAGATCAGAATGGGAAAGTCAGCTGCCCTTCAGCTCACAGCCTCCAGCTCGAGCCTAATATGGAAGTCTAGGGTGTTCTGCTGGTACAAAGAGAAGGATTGCAGGAAGCTTGTCAGATGGCTCATTCAATTAGATTCAAGGACCAGGAAACTGTGTGGGCCTTGCCTGTCAGTGATTATTTACAGTACACGCAATACATGTCTTTCAGTTTGTCTGTGAGGGCCAGCTTGACCTTGCCAGGGTCCCTAGGGTTCTGCTGCCTGCAGACCACCTAAGCAAGCAAACAGAAAAGTGTGGCACCAAGTGGGGACAGAGCTCATCAGATACACTGCAAACCACATGTGTCCTGTGGCTTAGGAACCTCGTCATTGTCTCTGGAGCAGAAGCAGCTGTGTGAGCCAGGGCTGTGGGGCTCAGTGCAAATGCGGTGGCCCCCACTGGCCCCCGGGGACTGGTGCTGCTCTCAATCCCAGGGCGTTCACTCTGCATAATTGTCTTCTCATCAAATATCACTTGTTAAGAATCTGCTTTCTGTAAGATTACTAGATTGGGAAGCAGGAATCCTGGGTCATCACCAAGCTGATGGTGATTTTAAAACCTTAGGGGAGGCTCACTTGCTTTCAGAACCTGTCTTCAGTGATACCCAGGTTAAGATGTTAGTTAGCTCTGACTCCATGATGCTGTAGCAAGGTACAAACGGTAGCAAGGTACAAGCTTGCTGTGTTGTGTTAAGAGGGAAGGAGGTAGCCCAGGCTCTTGGTGCACAGAGCTGGTTGCAGGTGGGCAGTCAGAAGAGGGCCAAGGGACTTCATGGTAGTTGGAGTCCAGAGTTTTGAGGGATTGCTCCAAATCCCTGGAGAATGGAAATCCCCCACCTTTCCCCAATGTTACTGGAATGTGGGCTCCCTGCCCTGTAGCAGTGAAACTCCCTGAATTAATACAAATCCACAACCATACATGTCTTCTACTTCAACTGTTAATTTCTCTTCCAGGTTTGAAGTGAGGTATCTGGAGAATTTTGGAGAACTCTTTCATTTCTGACCCTTTAATTTGGGGTCTTGGGAAAAAATTGGGTTAAAAGAGGACAAAAGGGGGATCTAGGCAATATCACATGATCTTCAGTCATTACTACCCTCCTCCAGCAACTAGCATGCCTGCTGGAAACCACCACACCAGGATGGGCAGAGTCACACATGGCAGGCATATGAGATGGTCCTCACAATCTGCCTAGGGAGGGCAGGTTGGGAAAGGCCAGAAGTGGACCAAGTTGGTCTTTATTCTCAAGAGTGTGCGACCGAATTGGGCTTTAGTTTGCATGCTCTTCAGTTATAATCTTAAAGTCACTGTCTTTCCCAAACCCTCATCCCTCAACACTCAATAAAGGGAACACTGGGCACCGCTTTGGGAAATCAGGAAGATGTCAACAGCAATGAGGCCACCCAGCAGGGAGCCCAAGCCAGTGACTGTGTCATTTTCTATCTAAAAACTAAGACAAAAACAAAAGTTTATGAAATCTTCATATTGACAGTAATGCATAATTGTAATTCATAAACAAATGCACTGGGGGCACATGTGAAAAAAATATTTAGGATAAAAGATTCTATTCAGAAAATACTCAAAGAACATAGGTGCAGAACTTATGTGTGTCATTAAAGTCTACCATGAAAATATCCATGCAACCATTTGTGAACAATCATTTTCACATTCCAGCTGCAAGGAACCTAGAGGTCATTTGCTCTGACCTCTCATTTCACAAAGGCAAAAAATTAGCTCCAGAAAGATTGAATCCTTTGACCAAGCTGAAACATCCAGCTAGCAGCAGAAGTCAAACTAGAAGCCAAGATGTGTGTGTGGGGCGGGGAAGGGGGTGGTCTGTGTGCACATGCTTAAAATCACTTTTCTACAGACAGTTTTTTTGTTTGTTTGTTTTTTGTTTTTTTAAGAGATAGTTAGCACGTGCATTGCCGTGAAGGGGAGGGAGGGAGAGATTCCCAAGCAGGGTCCACGCCCAGTATGAAGCCCACCAAGGGCCTCGAGCTCATGATCTGAGCTCATGACCTGAGCTGAAATCAAGAGCCAGACGTTCAAACAACTGAGCCACTCAGGCGCCCTGAGAGATAATTCACTTTCAAGGAAATCTATCCTAAGGGAATAATCTGAATTACAAACCAGTGTGTTGCATTGATATTGTGGAATCATTATTGAAATAAAAAAAATAGGGTGTTGTTTGTATTAACCCAACAATAATATTCTGGTTATGTAAACTATCATTTAACTGCGTGATGATGTATTATGCATAAATTAAATTATGTTCACAAAGAGCTTATGCACATAGAGGGAAATGTTTATCTTTTAACATTCAAGGTTGAAGTTTCTTTGCAGAGTGACCTCAACGTGTCTGAAATTGGGCGGAAATCCACCCGTCTGTGGGCAGTGAGCCTCTCAGGGTGGTGGCATATGGATGACATTTTTGTCCCAAGTTCTCTGTCTTTTCCAACTTTCTGTAATAAGCACTAGCATACATTTTTTTTTAAGATTTTATTTATTTATTTGACAGAGAGAGATCACAAGTAGGCAGAGAGGCAGGCAGAGAGAGAGGAAGGGAAGCAGGCTTCCTGCTGAGCAGAGAGCCCGATGTGGGGCTCGATCCCAGGACCCTGAGATCATGACCTGAGCCGAAGGCAGCGGCTTAACCCACTGAGCCACTCAGGCGCCCCGCATACATTTTTTTTTTTAAGATTTTATTTATTTATTTGTCAGAGAGATAGAGAGAATACAGGCAGCCAGAGTGGCAGGCAAGGCAGAGGGAGAAGCAGGCTCCCCGCAGAGCAAGGAGCCAGGATGCTGGGATCATGACCTGAGCCAAAGGCAGCCGCTTAACTGACTGGGCCACCCAGGCATCCCAAGCACTAGCATACATTTTTAAACTGGAAAGAAAATGAGACTTGGTAACTGGAGATTTGTCTTGCTGCCTCTAGACCCGGAGCAGTTCAAGGCAACATGGCCTGCGTTCCAGCTTCTTGTCAGCGGGCCCTCCTAGGTGCACAGAGGCAGAAAGGGGGATGCCCACCTAACTTGGCCTTTTTACTTAGAAAGCCCTCAGTGTTTGTTCTGCACCTAGCACAAGCCTGGAGTACAAGGATGGTTCTGGGAGCCGAGACCCCATTTTTCTGCAGTTGAAAATCCCATTTTTCTGACTTCCTTTGGTGGGTTCTCCATGCCACAGCTCAGCGACCACGTGTGACCGCGGCCGCAGGTCCTCAGGCAAATATCCACCCACGCCTCAGGAGCAGACGGGGCTGCCTGAGATATCTGACCTTGAATTCCTCTTTGTTTATTTCCCTAGAGCACCTCAAGATTTCACAAGTCTCGTGACACTCACTGTGACTTCAGTGGTCTTTGAAAGTTCAGCTTGCAGAAGAAGGGGGGTGGAAGCAGGGCTCACTCAGGCGGTCCCCACCCTCCCCTCCCTTGGTCTCAAGGCATTCAAGGGAAACAGGATTTTCTTCCTGCCCCCCACCACACATACGATTTTTCCCTTTAGGGCAAATGGGTTTGATGTGGAAAGCGGCCAGTTCTGACTCCGTGGCTACCTGCTAAGTAAAAACTGTGTCCTTTCCTGAGGTCTGGGTGGGCCAGGGAAGCTGAGTGAAGCCGCAGTCTCTGCTCTCCACATTCGTTCCTTGGAGGAACTTGCTTGGGGCATGCAATAGGCCCCAGTCACTTAGTCATCATGGCATGTCCTCTGGTGGGTCCAGGCTGGCTGCCGGAAAGCAAGCCCAGATGCTCTTCTCTGCTAAACCAATAGCACTGCCCAAGACCTAGGTCTCTGCAGTAATAACCAGACCTCACAGCGCAGACTGAGGGGGAAGACGGCAAAGGAGTTCATTTAAATGCCAACGGAAGCTATTTAAAACAACCTAGACCCAAACTGCTCTGAAATACTCTGGGAAAATGTGCCCGCTGTGTGCTGTGGAAAATATACCCTGGGTACACGCAGACGGTTGGATGACTCTAGATGCACAGTCCTTAAGGCGCTCTCCTGGTGCTTCTAGAAACACTGACAAGTTTCCATGATGAGCCAGGGGCTCCACCAGGGAAATGGGCTCCAAGTGGATTCCAGGTGGATGGGGAGGTAGATGTGCAGAGGGTAAGTCTGGCGGGCGTGGCAGTGGCGTGCTCGGCAGGTTCAGCGCAGCATGGACCATGGACTCTACGGTGAGAGAGGTTACGGGCATGCTGTTCCAGGAGCATGGGAACTGGGCTGGATTTCAAAGTGAAGTTGGAGTGCTCTACTTCACAGCCAGGCTGTCAGATCTCAAGGCAAACCAAGGGATCGGAGCAGAGACTCACTCATACCACCTGCCCCTATATGTTACTGGAAACTTAAAAGAGCCTCCCTAGCTCTAAAACCTGCATCAGTTATTGTCCTGTGCTTTACATATGTTTGTTCCCAGGCTCAGGCATGATCTGAGCCCCACCATCTCTTGGACTTTCCGAGCCCCTTTGGCTTCCTGGCTTTTCTTAGAATACATCAAGCACATGCCACCTCAGGGCCTTTGCACCCACTATCACTCTGCCTAGGATGTTCTTTCTCCAGGTATCCTCATAGCTAACACCATCAGCTCCTGTAGACATTTACTCCCCTCATCTATGGAGAGGGAACATAGGAACCCCGAGACCTGATACTCTTGCTCACAGTCCACTGCTCTTTCTCCATAGCACTTATCACCATATCGAGTCCCCAGGATGGGGGCTTGTCTGCAGGAGTTTGGTAAGTGTCGACTGATTAATTGGCCACCTTAACCTCAAGATTCTGCAAAAAATATGAATAATTCCAGTTCAGGTAGACAGTAAAATCTCTTGGTTAAATTTCCCCTACCAGTTGGTGGCTGGAATGCTATCGCTGTTTGAAGGGCTTGAAGACATGGCTTCCAAGATCCCCGAGAGAAGCAGGACCTGGCATGCAGCCAGGCCAGAAGAATATCCCAGAAAAGAGCCAGGATTGAGACTGTGGAATCATTTGCTCAGGGAGCTGTGTTAGGCTGTGAAAGCAAAGAACCCTTGCAATGCCTTCAGAAAAACCTTGCCTGGGTGTTGCAGCCTGCGGGGGGCTTCCAATTTTTAAAAATCCAGAATGGTTGTATGGACAACTCACAGAGCACTTCATTCTCCTCCTACCTCTACCTCCTTCCACCACTTCTGTCCTAATGACATCAGAGTACTTGCAAGCAGGGGACACCACGAAGAGGACACACAGTTCCCAGAGTTCAGGAGCCTCAGGCTGTGCAGAGCCAGTGGGTCCCGCTGCACACCAGCGGGCCGGGACCAGGGGACCAAATGGCATTTGCTGAACACCTACTCTGTTCCACGTGCCACACCCCACATACATCTGTGGTGGCACTGCCTCCTTCCAACCAGCTGAGCAGTGAGCTTTGCTGTTGTCATGTTTAAATCCCCATGGCACAAATGAAACAACTAAGATTCACTCTGGGAAAGAACCTTCCTCATCCACATTCACACTCAGTGAGCAGTAGAGCTTCCTCCAGCTCCAAACCAGGATCCTTCCTCACTCCCCTCTGCCATTCTAGAAGCTATTCTGGAAGCCACTTACCACCATTTTTGCTTTGGAGCAGATGTGCCAAGGTCTACACCTTCTCTCTGGTTCCTGGGTTGAGGAGAGCCTCCATGTCTCCTGGTCCAGAGTACTGGAAGCCAAGGGAAGGGAGTTCCCTTGTGTGGCACTGCCTGTCATCCTTTCCCACCTGCCAAGAGCACCACCTGCCATGTTCCTGCAGCAAGGACCCTTCCCCGGTGCCAGCTGATGGCTTCCGTGCTGGGTCCTTCAATCTTTAAACCAAGAACACTTATTCTCCTTCTCCTTCCCCTTCCCGTCCTGTTTCTCCTTCCTCTTTCCCTTCCCCTCCTCCTCCTCCTTCTTCTTCTAATCTGAGAGGACATGCTCTTTTTGAGCCACTAAAATATGCACCATAATATGTGGCTCTGGGAGGTCATATTTCCCAACACGTGCTTAAATAAGCACTTCCACCATCACTGTATGCTTTAATTATCATCTAACTATCAAACCAAAACATCTATAAGTAAGCTACAAGAAAGACTCAAAAGCCAAAATGGTTTGATTTAATGACATTGATTTAGGCCACCAGAGGAACTGTCACTTGCTAAAATTTAATCTCAACTAGCAGCATGCCTACAGAGGACTCCCAGGGCAGGTTCTCATGAATCTGGGGATTCTCCTCTCTCCTGCTTGAATCACTGGGAGCCTCCAATCTGCCAGCAGTGGCTGCAGCTCCACACAGCCCTCGCTTGGCAAGAAAGCATCACGTAACCTGAAGGACCGCCTCTGGCTTCTCTGCCTCCAAGAAAGCAGTCCTGTGTGAGCCCCACCAAGGAAATGCAGCTCCAAGGGGCCTTAACAGTTCTGCCCTGCACTGAAGCCTCCAGACCAAAATTTAAATTAAAAAAAAGAAGAAGAAGAAGAAAAAAAAAACTTTATTTGAGGGAGAGAGAGAGAATGAGCAGAGGGAGGGGCAGAGGAAGAGAGAGAAGTAGACTCCCTGCTGAGCCCAACTCAGGGGTCAATCTCAGGCCCCCGGGATCATGCCCTGACCCAAAGGCAGGTGCTTAACCAGCTGAGCCACCCAGGCGCGTCCAGACCAAACAGATTTGACTCCTATTCCTACTTCTCCGTTTTCACTAAAAGCCAGCCCGAGGCAGGAACATTCTTGCAGGAAACAGAACCCAAGACTGAAGTCTCTATGACATTGATCTAGACTTCTAGATTTCTTAGTATTTTTGAAGTTTTAACCTCAAGCTTTCCCCCACATACCTGCTATGTCACTTCAGGAACATTATATTTAATGCGGAGGGGGGGGCAAGCCAGACCAAAAATATCAACTTACCTCTGCTAATTGCCCAACAAAAATAAAGGCCATCCAAATCAAAGAATTCTTCAACAGGTCACTTATATCAATACTACAAATTTGACTAGAAAACTCAGTTTTCTTTGAAAAATGGCTACATCTTTGTTGTTGTATGAGAGGAATTTCTGGTCATTTCTCCAAAAAAGTTTTCTCTCAGAATAAATCTCCAAAAGCCAAACTACGTGAAGGTTCTGAGTTCCCTGAGGTGGTGATCTTGGCTATGGGATAATTTATAGTCAGGCCCACAGCATTTCTTTGTACCCACATAAACACTGCAGCTTTAAATCCAGGAGAGACTCTTCCATGAAGCACTCCTGGATTTCTTTGACCTCTGATTATGCTTGAAGGTGACTGTATAGTTTACAAAGCAGTGAAGGTTCAGCATGGTCAAGCAAGCCCCTCAAGGTCACACAGCAAATGGATAGTGTGGGTCAGGATCCAGCTCCAGTCTCCTGATTCCAATGTAATCCTTTTGCCTAAGCTAATCGAGAGGCCAGAGTTTACAGAAGCAAGGGGTTTCTTGCACAAACAGCTGCCATCATTTCCAAAATCCTGCCATGCTGCTGGGTCATCTGGCCATGCACAGGAAAGGTCAGCTGGTGACTCAGTGCACACCCCCACAGTGGCCAGCTCTGCACCTGGGTCCCATGCATACCTGCTTTCTCTGGCACCGTGAGTCTTCAGCAGCTTTCTCTATTTGTATACATGTGCATTCCAGGAAAATGGTTTCTCTGGAATTGCAAAGAGTGTGGGCTCCATGGCTCAACGATCTGCTTCAAACCCTAGCTTCCCCTCTTGATAGCTACCTGACATGGGGCAAGTGACTCAAATGAAGAGAAAAGCATCGGGGGCCACACTGACCCCAGCCTGGGGCCCTCAGCCTTGCTTGGGATGGAAATGGCTTGGGTTCACTTCCCCCTGTTGTGGATTCCAGTGCCTGTGGGTTTGGTGGATGTGACCCCAGGAGGCAGCGTGAGGGGGCATGAAGAAGTGAGGTAGGGAAGGGACGAGTCAACAGAAATGACCGCCTCTAGGCAGGGTGTGGAACACGCCTGGGAGTTTTCTGGTGAGCCAGACCACTGCAAGTTTCCTTGCTGTTGTTTAGCCATAACTCACTTATTGGCCCCAAGTCTCCTGCTCTGGCTTGGGCATCGACCTTGTGAGTCTTTGTCTAGTCATCCCTCCTGCCTGGGCCAAGGACTCAAACAAGGGATGCTGGGTTTGGTGACTTTGAACTGGTAACTTGACCTCTCTGGAGCTAGTTTTCCCACTTGGAAAATAAGGGAGCAGACTCAGATGATCCTCTGATTCCTAAAACTGCAAAGATCCCCTTTCCATTTATATTTTGTAGCTTTGCTGATGTGCTCTGATAGCCCTTCTCTCCCCAGCAGTGGGGAGTCACGGACAATTTTGACCACCCTGCATGCCAGTGGTGGGGTAAACTTGGCTTAGGCTTATGTGAGCATATTACATTTGGGCTGGTTGGTAGACATGTGAGTCCATAGGGGCGTCTGCCCTGGGGACATGCACAATTGAATTGAGTGGGCCAGTGTCCACAGGCAGGCATGACTTTCATGTTCTCAATCATATTGCCACAGGCATTTTCCTGTTTGAGTTTGGCCTTCCTTTCCATGTCCCTAGGAGGTAAGGGGGTGCATAACTGCATTATGTATTGGCTTTTGAAGGAACAGTATTATTTTAGTGGTGGTCCTCGGGAATATTGCAGAAACCATAACTGAAGGCTTACAATGCCTTCACTGCCTGAGCTGTGTTGGCAGGCTGCTGTGAGTCCAGGGTACTTACCACTGGGGAATCTGGTACTCTGTGGTCATACCCTTGCTGATATCCAGGAGTCCATATGAAAAATAATCACCTGTTGGTCAGGAGCGTCATCCCAGGAGCAAGGTCTGGAACAAGGTCTGAGCCCTTACTGGGCTGGAGAGAGCCGTGGGGACAAGGGAAGGGAGGCAGAGGAGATCGGGGGACTTTCCCATCAGTGTGGCAGGCTCGATGACTTCCAGCCACACCTCTGTTGGGCCTTGACCACAGGCTGTAGCCCATGGCTTCCAACTAGAACCTTCTAACCATGCCTGAGCCTTGCTCAGATTGCAATTTTAAGAATATTCTTTCTCAGCATGTGTCCCATTGTGTTGTGTCCTAACACAGCCAACATGGTGGAGTAGAAGCAGGTTTTGCCCTGGCTCGGGGCCTGCCTGTTTGGGAGCAGATGCTCACTTTCTGGTGGAGTCATGGGCTGAGGGCAGAGCAGGCAGCAGAGAGCTTGGAGCAGACCTATACCTAGCACCCTGAGGCCACATTAGGTAGGAAGGTTGGTGGGGCAGGTGAGTACGGACCATGGGGTGAATGGAAGCTTAGTTGAGAAATCAGAAGCAGGTCTGAAACAAATACATTGCCAGTTTAAGGGAAGAGCAAAGAAGAGACACTCATATGGGAGCAGACCCATGGGAAAAGGTGAGCAGGAGGAGAGAGAGCAGGGTCCCCAGGAAGGGTGATCCCTGAGCCTGCTAGGTGTGAAGCTTTTTCAGAAAAGCTGTGGCTTGACCCTGGGCAACAGGGAGCCCCAGATGGCACTGAGTGGACGTGGACAGCCAGGGAGGCTGAGTGAAGGTTTCAGGGCAGCTCTCCCATCAAAGGAGGCCTCAGATTTGACGAAACCAGGGGTATTCTCTGGGCCAGCCTAGGAAAGGCAAAAGCAATATTTAGGTCTATCACACTATCCTTGAGCTCCCCTAGCACTGCATACAACTCCAGACTCATCAAGCACTTCTCCAGGCACCCACAGCCTCTGCTTTGGAAAGATCATCTCCAGACTCAGTTATGCTAAAGTGTAAATGACTTGCTATAGTTTTGGTGAACTGGGGCCAAAATAAGACAAAATGCCCCAGCCTGGTGACTAAAACTCTGTAACTTATAATAAATGCATCAACAAAGGCAGATAGAGATAATATTTTGATGCCAGAGACTTCCCCATCTTCCTTGAAATCATGCATCATGCTATTATGTATAAATTTGGCTTAGGAAGAAACATTCTATTTTAGCACATTAGAAACCCATTCACAATTGTGTCTCTGGAAGTCTTTTTTTTTTTTTTTTTTTTCCTCAGTGAGGTATTTTTGCTAACAAACCTCCCCAAGTCCAATATATAAACAACTAATTCACTTTGTTCAAGTATAAAGTCTGGGCACTCAGTGGGGACCTCTGGTTTGTTCCACTGGGCTATGGTGGGGGCTGGGTTGTGGGCATCGTCCACCAGTGCCCAGGCTAGGCTGGGGGGAGCTGTATGAACACAGGCTCCTTGGACATCCCTCCATGTGGTCTCTGGAGCTGGAGTGTGGCAGACTTCCTACTGTCACCCACGGCTGTCACTCAAGGTTGCCACCCAAGGCACGTGACCCAACAGGTACAGACAGAATTTTCATGCCCTTTCACAACCTAGTCTTGGAAGTCTTGCAACATCACTTCATTTTGCCATATTTTTTTCACTGAGGTGGGCACAAAGGCCCACTTGTGGGGCAAGAAGGGACATGGGCTCTGGCTTATAATGGACAGTGATAGGACGAGTCCCTGAAAGAACACATGGGACCAGAAATGTTGCTGGAATCAGTTTTTGGAAAATACCATCAACCTTGCGTGCAGTCAGATCACCTGGTCCGACCCCTCAGGGAGACCCTCATAGACCACAGAGCTTGGATCTACACAGGCTGAAATGCAACCCCATGGCCTCCATCAGAAGCTTCCTCTCCTTAACTTCTGGCTGCTGGAACAGTCTCTGGAACGCTGAAGCTAATTAGCAGTAACTATGGAGATAATAAGCCAAAATTCTCAAAATAGCTCTTTCAGTATGTGCTAGGGCCTATCTTCTAGTTCCATTCCATGGATTTGAACATCCAACCTCCCTCCATCAATGGGAGGAACTGCAGACTTTGATGACCCAAGTGAGAATCCTAGCTTCAAATGTAACGTGACAGACACTTGGATGAGGACGCAGGGTGGGAAGCCAGACAACATCTCCTCCTGCTATTTATTCCCATTCTCTTCCAATTTGCTCTCCGTAGCCCTGCCAAGCATCAGTTCCTTATGGTTCTTGCCTAGTGGATTCAAGAGCAAGCTGAGCTGCTCAAATAAGACTCACAAGGCCAGCGTGTCTATCAGAATGAATGTCCATTGCTCTCCCACACAACAGTGTAGGCCAGCAGGCCAGGGTGGTGGGCAGCACCGATCCATGGGGTCATCTGGGGTCCCAGTCTCCAGGACCCAGGGGCCCTGGGATTCCTCTGGACATCCAGGTGCATCCATCTGAATATAGGCATGTCCTTCTTCACCTCTTCCATTTGCTGATCTCAGTGCTCCCTACTCATCACCACATGCTGGGATCTCTTTCCCTCCCTTTGCGTCCTGGCTAGCTGTGGTGATTGGCTTGGCCAAGAGAATGGCTGAGTTGATATTAGGGGACTTCCAAGGTGAGGTCCAAGGAAGATGGTGGCTTTGCCTGAGCTTCCCAGGACACTGGCTTTCAGACCTCTGAGCCCCTGTAGAAATAGGCTACCTGAGATGTCAGCCCCAGGGGGGAACCTCACCCAGGTGCTCAGGTCACCAGTCACCCCCCTCACAAGCCCATGCCATCCAGCAAAACACACTGAAGTGCCCTAAGCTTGCGTGAGCTGACCTGGTTCCAGGAACACCATGGAAGACCTCCAATAGCACCCCAGGAACAGAAGACTCACCCAGAAGAGCCCAGTAGTTTCCTGACCGACACACAGATAGTGCCTATAATGAAATGGCAACTATGTGAAGACATTGTGTTTCAGAGTGGTTTACTATATGAGAAAATTGAATGGACCATGAGGCTACTCTGGAGAAACAATTCTGGAATTGATGAATTATTGTAAAATCGGACTCTGGAATTGATGAATTATTGTAAAATTGGATTTCAGGGGGAGGAGTCAAGATGGCGGAAAAGTAGCAGGCTGAGACTACTTCAGGTAGCGGGATATCAGCTAGAGAGCTTATCTAAAGATTGCAAACACCTACAAATCCAACGGGAGATCAAAGAGAAGAACAGCAATTCTAGAAACAGAAAATCAACCACTTTCTGAAAGGTAGGACTGGCGGAGAAGTGAATCCAAAGCGACGGGAAGATAGACCGTGGGGGGAGGGGCCGGCTCCCAGCAAGCGGCAGAGCAACAGAGCACAAAATCAGGACTTTTAAAAGTCTGTTCCGCTGAGGGACATCGCTCCAGAGGCTTAACTGGGGTGAAGCCCACGCGGAGTCAACGTGGCCTCAGGTCCCGCAGGGTCACAGAAGGATCGGGGGTGTCTGAGTGTCGCAGAGCTTACAGGTATTAGAACGGGGAAGCCGGCTACAGAGACAGAGCCGAGGACTGAGCTCTAAGCTCGGGTTTACCTTGAACTGCTCGCAGGCCCGGTCAGCTAGGAGCACGGCCGGAGGCCAGGGTGACGGGAGCAATTGGGCGCTGTTCTCTGAGGGCGCACACTGAGGAGTGGGGACCCAGACTCTCGACTCCTCCGGGCCGGAGACTGGGAGGCCGCCATCTTCATTCCCGTCCTCCGGACTCTACGGAAAGCGCTCAGGGAACAAAAGCTCCCAAAAGCAAACCCGAGTGGATTACTCAGCCCGGCCCCTGGTAAGGGCGGTGCAACTCCACCTGGGGCAAAGACACTTGAGAATCACTACAACAGGGCCCTCCCCTAGAAGATCAACAAAAAACCCAGCCAGGACCAAGTTCACCTACCAAGAGTGCAGTTTTAATACCAAGGAGAGCAGCGGAATTCCAGAGGAGGAGAAAGCAAAGCACAGAACTCATGGCTTTCTCCCCATGAATCTTTAGCCTTGCAGTTAATTTAATTTTTTTTCTTTTTCAATTATTTTTTCTCTTCTTCTGCTAATTTTTTTTAACTTTTACCATTTTCTTTTTTAACGTTTTTTAACTAGTTTATCTAATATATATATATATTTTTTTCCTTTTTATATTTTTTCATTATTGGTTTTCTTTTTTTATTTGTTTCTTTTTTCCTTTTTCTTTTCTTTTTTTTTTTTCTTTCTGAAACTCTTTATATCCCCTTCCCCCCACCCCCCTCACGATTTGGGATCTCTTCTGATTTGGCTAAAGCATATTTTCCTGGGGTTGTTGCCACCCTTTTAGTATTTTACTTGTTCCTTCATATACTCTTATCTGGACAAAATGACAAGGCGGAAAAATTCACCACAAAAAAAAGAACAAGAGGCAGTACCAAAGGCTAGGGACCTAATCAATACAGACATTGGTAATATGTCAGATCTAGAGTTCAGAATGATGATTCTCAAGATTCTACCCGGGCTCGAAAAAGGCATGGAAGATATTAGAGAAACCCTCTCAGGAGATATAAAAGCCCTTTCTGGAGAAATAAAAGAACTAAAATCTAATCAAGTTGAAATCAAAAAAGCTATTAATGAGGTGCAATCAAAAATGGAGGCTCTCACTGCTAGGATAAATGAGGCAGAAGAAAGAATTAGCGATATAGAAGACCAAATGACAGAGAATAAAGAAGCTGAGCAAAAGAGGGACAAACAGCTACTGGACCACGAGGGCAGAATTTGAGAGAAAAGTGACACCATAAGATGAAACAACATTAGAATAATTGGGATTCTAGAAGAAGAAGAAAGAGAGAGGGGAGCAGAAGGTATATTGGAGAGAATTATTGGAGAGAATTTCCCCAATATGGCAAAGGGAACAAGCATCAAAATCCAGGAGGTTCAGAGAACCCCCCTCAAAATCAATAAGAATAGATCCACACCCCGTCACCTAATAGTAAAATTTACAAGTCTTAGTGACAAAGAGAAAATCCTGAAAGCAGCCCGGGAAAAGAAGTCTGTAACATACAATGGTAAAAATATTAGATTGGCAGCAGACTTATCCACAGAGACCTGGCAGGCCAGAAAGAGCTGGCATGATATATTCAGAGTACTATACGAGAAAAACATGCAGCCAAGAATACTATATCCAGCTAGGCTATCATTGAAAATAGAAGGAGAGATTAAAAGCTTCCAGGACAAACAAAAACTGAAAGAATTTGCAAACACCAAACCAGCTCTACAGGAAATATTGAAAGGGGTCCTCTAAGCAAAGAGAGACCCTAAAACTAGTAGATCAGAAAGGAACAGAAACAATATACAATAACAGTCACCTTACAGGCAATACAATGGCACTAAATTCATATCTCTCAATAGTTACCCTGAATGTTAATGGGCTAAATGCCCCAATCAAAAGACACAGGGTATCAGAATGGATAAAAAAACAAAACCCATCTATATGTTGCCTACAAGAAACTCATTTGAAACCCGAAGACACCTTCAGATTTAAAGTGAGGGGGTGGAAAAGAATTTACCATGCTAATGGACATCAGAAGAAAGTAGGAGTGGCAATCCTTATATCAGATAAATTAGATTTTAAGCCAAAGACTACAATAAGAGATGAGGAAGGACACTATATCATACTCAAAGGATCTGTCCAACAAGAAGATCTAACAATTGTAAATATCTATGCCCCTAACGTGGGAGCAGCCAACTATATAAACCAATTAATAACAAAATCAAAGAAACACATCAACAATAATACAATAATAGTAGGGGACTTTAACACTCCCCTCACTGAAATGGACAGATCATCCAAGCAAAAGATCAACAAGGAAATCAAGGCCTTAAATGACACACTAGACCAGATGGATATCACAGATCTATTCAGAACATTTCATCCCAAAGCAACAGAATACACATTCTTCTCTAGTGCCCATGGAACATTCTCCAGAATAGATCACATCCTCAGTCCTAAATCAGGTCTCTACCGGTATCAAAAGATTGGGATCATTCCCTGCATATTTTCAGACCACAATGCTCTGAAGCTAGAACTCAATCACAAGAGGAAATTTGGAAAGAACCCAAATACATGGAGACTAAACAGCATCCTTCTAAAGAATGAATGGGTCAACCAGGAAATTAAAGAAGAATTGAAAAAACTCATAGAAACAAATGATAATGAAAATACAACAGTTCAAAATCTGTGGGACACAACAAAGGCAGTCCTGAGAGGAAAATATATAGTGGTACAAGCCTTCCTCAAGAAACAAGAAAGGTCTCAGGTACACAACCTAACCCTACACCTAAAGGAGCTGGAGAAAGAACAAGAAAGAAACCCTAAACCCAGCAGGAGAAGATAAATCATAAAGATCAGAGCAGAAATCAATGAAATAGAAACCAAAAAAACAATAGAACAAATCAACGAAACTAGGAGCTTGTTCTTGGAAAGAATTAATAAGATTGATAAACCCCTGGCCAGACTTATCAAAAAGAAAAGAGAAAGGACCCAAATAAATGAAATCATGAATGAAAGAGGAGAGATCACAACTAACACCAAAGAAATACAGACAATTATAAGAACATATTATGAGCAACACTATGCCAACAAATTTGACAATCTGGAAGAAATGGATGCATTCCTAGAGACATATAAACTACCACAACTGAACCAGGAAGAAATAGAAAACCTGAACAGACCCATAACCAGTAAGGAGATTGAAACAATCATCAAAAATCTCCAAACAAACAAAAGCCCAGGGCCAGACGGCTTCCCAGGGGAATTCTACCAAACATTTAAGGAAGAACTAATTCCTATTCTCCTGAAACTGTTCCAAAAAATAGAAATGGAAGGAAAACTTCCAAACTCAATTTATGAGGCCAGCATCACCTTGATTCCAAAACCAGACAAGGATCCCATCAAAAAAGAGAACTACAGACCAATATCCTTGATGAACACAGATGCAAAAATTCTCACCAAAATACTAGCCAACAGGATTCAACAGTACATTAAAAGGATTATTCACCATGACCAAGTGGGATTTATTCCAGGGCTGCAAGGTTGGTTCAACATCCACAAATCAATCAATGTGATACAACACATTAATAAAAGAAAGAACAAGAACCATATGATACTCTCCATAGATGCTGAAAAAGCATTTGACAAAGTACAGCATCCCTTCCTGATCAAAACTCTTCAAAGTGTAGGGATAGAGGGCACATACCTCAATATTATCAAAGCCATCTATGAAAAACCCATCGCAAATATCAATCTCAATGGAGAAAAACTGAAAGCATTTCCGCTAAGGTCAGGAACACGGCAGGGATGTCCGTTATCACCACTGCTATTCAACATAGTACTAGAAGTCCTAGCCTCAGCAATCAGACAACAAAAAGAAATTAAAGGCATCCAAATCGGCAAAGAAGAAGTCAAACGATCACTCTTCGCAGATGATATGATACTATATGTGGAAAACCCAAAAGACTCCACTCCAAAACTGCTAGAACTGGTACAGGAATTCAGTAAAGTGTCAGGATATAAAATCAATGCACAGAAATCAGTTGCATTTCTCTACACCAACAACAAGACAGAAGAAAGAGAAATTAAGGAGTCCATCCCATTTACAATTGCACCCAAAACTATAAGATACCTAGGAATAAACCTAACCAAAGAGACTAAGAATCTATACACAGAAAACTATAAAGTACTCATGAAAGAAATTGAGGAAGACACAAAGAAATGGAAAAATGTTCCATGCTCCTGGATTGGAAGAATAAATATTGTGAAAATGTCTATGCTACCTAAAGCAATCTACACATTTAATGCAATTCCTATCAAAGTACCATCCATTTTTTTCGAAGAAATGGAACAAATAATCCTAAAATTTATATGGAACCAGAAAATACCGCGAATAGGCAAAGGAATATTGAAAAAGAAAGCCAAAGTTGGTGGCATCACAATTCCAGACTTCAAGCTCTACTACAAAGCTGTCATCATCAAGACAGCATGGTACTGGCACAAAAACAGACACATCGATCAATGGAACAGAATAGAGAGCCCAGAAATAGACGCTCAACTCTATGGTCAACTAATCTTTGACAAAGCATGAAAGAATGTCCAATGGAAAAAAGACAGCCTCTTCAATAAATGGTGTTGGGAAAATTGGACAGCCACATGCAGAAAAATGAAATTGGATCATTTCCTTACACCACACACGAAAATAGACTCAAAATGGATGAAGGACCTCAATGTGAGAAAGGAATCCATCAAAATCCTTGAGGAGAAAACAGGCAGCAACCTCTTCGACCTCAGCCGCAGCAACATCTTCCTAGGAACATCACCAAAGGCAAGGGAAGCAAGGGCAAAAATGAACTATTGGGATTTTATCAAGATCAAAAGCTTTTGTACAGCAAAGGAAACAGTTAACAAATCCAAAAGACAACTGACAGAATGGGAGAAGATATTTGCAAACAACATATCAGATAAAGGGCTAGTGTCCAGAATCTATAAAGAACTTAGCAAACTCAACACCCAAAGAACAAATAATCCAATCAAGAAATGGGCAGAAGACATGAACAGACATTTCTGCAAAGAAGACATCCAGATGGCCAACAGACACATGAAAAAGTGCTCCATATCATTCGGCATCAGGGAAATACAAATCAAAACCACAATGAGATACCACCTCATACCAGTCAGAATGGCTAAAATTAACAAGTCCGGAAATGACAGATGCTGGTGAAGATGCGGAGAAAGGGGAACCCTCCTACACTGTTGGTGGGAATGCAAGCTGGTGCAACCACTCTGGAAAACAGCATGGAGGTTCCTCAAAATGTTGAAAATAGAACTACCCTATGACCCAGCAATTGCACTGCTGGGTATTTACCCTAAAGATACAAACATAGTGATCCAAAGGGGCACGTGCACCCAAATGTTTATAAGCAGCAATGTCTGCAATAGCCAAACTATGGAAAGAACCTAGATGTCCATCAACAGATGAATGGATAAAGAAGAGGTGGTATATATACACAATGGAATACTATGCAGCCATCAAAAGAAATGAAATCTTGCCATTTGCGACGACGTGGATGGAACTAGAGGGTATCATGCTTAGCGAAATAAGTCAATTGGAGAAAGACAACTATCATATGATCTCCCTGATATGAGTGAGAGGAGATGCAACATGGGGGTTAAGGGGGTAGGGGAAGAGTAAATGAAGCAAGATGGGATTGGGAGGGAGATAAACCATAAGTGACTCTTAATCTCACAAAACAAACTGAGGGTTGCTGGGGGGAGGGGGGTTGGGGGGGGTGGGGTTATTATGGACATTGGGGAGGGTATGTGCTATGGTGAGTGCTGTGAAGTGTGTAAACCTGGCGATTCATAGACCTGTACCCCTGGGGAAAAAAATATATGTTTATAAAAAATAAAATTAAAAAAAAATTGGATTTCAGTTCCTCAGGACCAAGATCAGGAAAGGTTGTCCATGAGCCTCACTTGAGACCCGTGAGGACCTGCCCCTGGTGAGCCCCACACTGCTGCGCCCATATCCTGATGGTCTGGTCAGGTGGCAGCACCGCAGGGATGGCAAGCCCACGGGGCCTGCTCTAGTTTGTGGGTACTGTGAAAACTGAGAGAAGGTAGGCAGCAGGGGCTGGGCTCACATGTACAGTGGACAATAAAGAGGGACTGCGTGGGGACACAGAAGCTGGGCTACCAGCGAGATAACAAGTCTGAGCGGGATGCAAACAGGCATTGGATGAGCAGGTGTAGCGGTCACAAGCAGGTGGCTGGCTGGGGTAGAGATGCAGGAGGGAGGATGCCTCTATGTCAAGGAGGAGAACAGGTGAGACTGTGGGCTCCCTTGTGCCCAGGTGAGGAGATGAGACTACTTCCTTACACACAGGGGACATCGTTGGCGGCTGAGCAGGGCGGCGACCCAGGCATAAGATCATGCTGCCCCTAGGCAGCAGACATGCCCTTGGCTGCCTCCTTGTCGTAGCATGGCAGAGGCACACTGGGGTGTTTGGAGGAATTGGCTCCTTGGATTTCCTGCCATGGCAGCCTGCTGGACCCATGGCTTAGCTGCTGCCTTCTGGACCCACCTCAATTCTGAGCTGAGGTCACCCTTCCCAAGCCCTGGTCCAGCCAACGATTGGGCATTCCACTCACGTCTGGGCATACCTCTAATGAGGTCTTCAGAACCTTACCACCCTGGGGTCTGAGGCCCTTCCTTCCCAGGCTCCCTCCACTCTGTGGCCTTCACAAGGTCAGACCCCGTCAGGTCTGAACGCTCTCCCCGCTGCTCTGCTTCCTCCTCTGTACTCTTCGTAGTCGTCTCTCCTGATAAACCTCTTGCATCTGCATTGGGCTGCTGAGGAATGACACAGCGAAGTAGTACAAGCAGACAGCTTATACAATAGATGTTTACTTGCTCACAGCTCCAGAGTCTGGAAGACTGAAGTCAATATGTTGGCAGGAGGGGCTCGTCCCAAGAACTATGACAGGAGGACCAGTCCCCAGCCTCTCTCCTTGGCTTGAGGTGACCACCATCCCTCTGTGTCTTCACGTCATTTCCCTCTGTGCGCGCCAGTCTCTGGGTCCAAATTTCCCCTTTTTATAAAGCTACTAGTCATATTGGATTTGGGGCTACCCCAAGGACCTCCTTTTTTAATTTAATACCTCTTTAGAAGCCCTACTCCATTCTGAGGTACTAGAAGGTAGGACTCCAACATGTGAATTTTTAGGGGGCGAGGGGACACTGTTGAACCTATAACTGTGTAAATCCCGTCTTCATGTCTGCTCCTCAGAAGAACAGGCCTCTGTCAGATGTTTAAACTTCAAGTGAAACCAACATCTGCACAGTCTTGGCCAAAAGGAGCTCTGTGAGGCAGGAGGGGACAAGGTAGGTGTCAGCAGACAGGCTCCTCGGTAAGATCACACCCCTTCCTTCCTGTGCCTGAAACAATAAAGCTGTCTCCATGCTGGGTATGCGATCCCAGAAGGCCCATCTGTCAAGTGCTGAGTTCCACAAACTGTGAACATGTCAGGAGAGAGGGTGTCACCCAGCACGATGGTGTCTTGGCATCTGCCCATTGCCCCCACCACCACCCAGAGCTGAAGCTGTGCCTGCATGCACATTTGGTGACCCAGTGGCCAGCCACCCGCTCCCCGTGAACCCCTCAACACATTCAGAAAGTCAGAAAGTTCTGACTTTCCCCTCTATACCTCAAGGTGGTCCCACCTCCCCAGGGTCATACTCAGCTTTTGCTTTGCCAGCCCACCCAGGGCTGCTCTCTCTGGCGTGCTCATTCACCAAACTGCCCAGTCCCTCCACTCTGCATGTCCACTCCTCTCCTCCAGCCCTGCTCCCACCTTGCCCAGGTCACCTCCCACACTGGCCAAGATGGTGGCAATGGAAACCTAATGGGTCACCCCACTCCCCATTGCCCTGTGGCTAATGTCCCAGCAACATACAGAGTGGTCCTTCCAAAGTACACCTCAGATAGTGACACAGCCCTGTGCCAAAACTCCCCAGCTTCTCTCACACTTGGGTCTGAATCCCAGTCTTTCTGACAGCCTCCCTGGGCCACCCCAAGTCCCTTTACTACCTCACCTGCCCTCCACTCCAACAATACACAAGTTCTCCTCATAGTTCCTAGAACTCTCATGGCCTTGCCCCACCACCTTCTGACACAGCCTGGCTCGCCACCTCCCCAGAGGAGCCCATCTCCTGCCCCTACTCTCTTTTGCTATCCTATGTAGGCCTTATTTTCTCTGCTTGCTGTCTGTTGCCATCCTAGAATGAAGACGTCTCAAGTGACAGGATCCACGGGCGGAAAGAGTTGTACCAGGACTCTAAGGAATGACTGTTTGCTTACTTTTTCATTAGTGGGGGTTACAGATAGCACAAGTCTCTAAGGAATTGGGAAGCAAGGCTTTCTCAGGACCTTGATGGGTTAGCTACCGTTAAGATAATGTTATTTCAGTCTTTAATAAAACGTAAGCATTAAGGCACTGAGGCAGACACGAATTCCTTGAGGAAGGTTGTGCTCTGCACATTTCAGGCATCTGTCAGTTGTCTGTAGCTGTAAGGAGATTTAATTTAAGCTACATTTCTCTTGCCTTTGTTTCTCTCCTCACACCCAGTGAGAGTCTGTCCACCAGCCCCTGGGATGGAGGCAGGAGCCCGCCTCCTCTGAGCCCCTCTGATTGAGGCTTTGCTCAGCTCCCCAGACAACACTCAAACAATGGCCGGGGATCAGTGGAGACTTCCCCATCACTGAGATGACCCTGAGATGCCTCCAACCCAGTTCCGTGGAGGGATCTGTGGCATCCAGCCCAGGAGTAACCTGCTCATGGACACATCTTCACCACCTCCTCCCTCCCAGACTGGCTCCCCTCACCTGTGCAACCAGGGACCCTCTCTCAAATAAGCTACCTGCACCCAAGCCCTTGTCCTAGGACTGGTTTGTGGGGAGGTGGGCTGATGGGGGTTGACTGAGAGAAGCCCCTGGCACTGGGCTATGCCCAGAGGCCTCAGGGTTCCTTGTGGTCTCAGGGTTCCCAGCAGGTCCAATGTGAGCCTCTTGTGGGCAGAATTCAGTTGTTTCAACATCGCCTCTCTTAGGAGAGTCCCTGCCATGCTGCCATGCTTTGTGACTGCTTGTGAAAGGAAGAGATTCCCAGAGGCTCTGCCAGCACCTCCCATGGAAGAGGGAGAAGTAAGCATGCAGGAATGACCAAACTCAACGGCACATTTTCAGCGTGTGTCCCTGGGCTCAGGACACATTTGTGGCTTGAATATACGAGTCCCACCACCTGGAACTGTGGCAGGCCACCTTCTGGCATGTTCTATACATGCTGCTCCTAATTCCTCCCTTCTCTTCTCAACACCCCCAAACCCTACCACTTCTTTCCGATCTCACCCCAGCCAGTTAGGGCTCTGTGCCCTCTCACTCCATGTCCTAGTGTGAACCACTGCGACCTCCCCCTCCTCCCCCAGAAGGCTGTCTTCTCTCAGCTTCCTGGACCTGCTCCTGATTTCCCTCTAATTCCTTGGAGCCCCTTCTCCATCTGTCAAGGGGATGGGAGGACCAGCTGTTGGAGAAACACAAGAGCAGCTTTCCCCAAATCCCAGAAGCCAAACTTTCCTGCAGGAAGCAAGGGTCTTTTTATGAGGGAAGTGAGCAGGGAGGAGGTCAGCTTAGCATGGGTGGTGGTGCTGGATGTCAGTCCCAGTGGCCCTGGATGCTACCCTGCAGGCAGGGCTTGGAAGGGCTGCACTCAGAGACTGTGAGAGGTAAAAACTCCCATTCCCTCGTAGCCCCTCTGTTTCCTCTCGGCTGAGCAAACAAGTGCCCAGCCATGTGCCTGCAGAATGGTTGTCATCCCTGTCCTGCTCCCCACCATGACCTCTCCTCCATGCCCTCAAGGGCAACACCAGACATCCTTCCTCCATGATTTCTAAACTCAATGGTAAGTGTGTTCCCCTTTAGAAACTCAGGACCCTGCTCATTTTCTCCCTCATAATATGGCTATGCATGGCAATGTCTTATACCCCTGTTGTATCAGTCAGCAATTTCTGTGTAACAAACCCTCCCAAGACTCCAACAGCACTCATATATTATTATAACTTGAATGTCTGAGGGTCAGGGGACATTAGCCAATATCAGCTGGGCTCATGTATTTTGACAGGGTCAAGGGCTCCTCTCCAAGCTGGCTGGCTGAGGCCAAACCCAAGGGCACTTGTCCATCCTGTGCTGTCACATCATGTTCATGAACACGTCTCTGGCAAAGCAAATCTCATGGCCACGCCAGAGGTCAGGAGTCAAGGCAGTCACTGCCCTGGGTGGGACGGTCCAGCAAAGTCACCTGGCAGAGGGGGTCCAGGGAGGAATATAGAATTTGGCCAGAAATGCACCCACCACATCTAGGAACCTCTGGTTCCTTGATGGGGGAGACAGTACAGCTGACCAGCACACAGTTTTCTATAATTCACACTGGGTATTCACAAGCCTTCTAGTAAGGTAGGATTTCTTGTGTCACCTTACCATTTTATAGATGAAGCCACTTAGAGCCAGACAGAGAAGTTGTCCTGGCCAAGGTCTGCAACAAGGAGGTGAGAGGGCCCTGGAGTTAGGGCAGGAGCTCAACCTCTCCCTGGATCTCAGGAGCATGTGATGTGTTCTGATATGCCTTGGTAGCTTGCCAGACATCACAGTGTGGTCCTTAAACGAGTGACCCACAGTGACCTCAGTGTTGGGAATTCATTGCCAATTATAAATTACGAGCAAGACTTTTTGACATTGTAGGCTAGAGTGGGGAAAACTCATCTGTGTTTCTGTGATAGATTCCAAAGATTTGAATGCTATCTAATTTGATTTGTGTTAACTTTATCTTCAGAACTGGTCTTGAGTGATAAAGCTGTGGAAAATTGGATGGGATTGTGGTGGACTGGAATATTTACAGATAGCCGATGTGCTTGATTTCAGTTGTGCATCTTGTGTGTAGCCCTACAAGGAAATAATGCATAACGTGGTTCCCTTGGTAAGTTTCAGGATCTGGCACGCATAGGCCAGGGGCCACTGTTGTGCACTGCCCACACAGCACCCTGCTGGGTATGTGGCCAAGGCATCCTAAAGACCAGGCAAGGGCTGTGCTATGGCAGGAGCTGTGTGGATGCTGGAGACGCACGTGGTTAGTTTCACAAGAAAAACTAAATAACACCAGTTGCGTGCATCATAAAGTCAGGAACTCATCCATTTCCGCAGCTGTCTGAGTGGCTTTGGCTGGGGTGGAAGGTGTATGTGTCACTCCCAAGTGGTGTTCCAGAGACGCTGGACATCTGTCTGTACATCCAGCACAGCCAGGGAGGAGAGACCTGCTCCCTAGTCTTGGCAACATGTGGGATGGGCAATCTGTCAGTCTGAGCCATGCTGATGGGTATGGTGCTATCTCGCTGCGTCTACCAGTTTGTACTCGGGAATAACAATGTACAAACCACTTATCTTTAACAAACTTGAATATTCAACCCCAATTGTAAAAAAAAAAAAAAACTTGCATAATCTGTTAATAAAAAAAATACAATTGAGTAATTAAAAAACAAACAAACAAACAAAACTTCAGTCCATTAGGGCTACTCTAGCAAAATTCCAGACTTGGTGGGGTGGAGGGAGGATTATAAAGAGAAGAAGCTTATTTCTCACAGTGCCAGAGGCTGGAAGTCTAAGGTCAAGTTGCCAGCATGTCCGGGGGGAGGGGCCTCTTCCAGGTCACAGGCTTCTCTTTATACCCCTGGAGGTGGAAGGGGCTAGGAATCCCTCTGGAATTCCTCTTTTGCAAGGCAATAAGGGGGTTCAAATGTCAGGGCTCCACCTCATGACCTAAGCATTTCCCAAAGGTCCACTTCCCAAAACTGTCACCCTAGGCGTTGAGATTTCGACATGTGAATGGGGTGGGGAGGGAGAGGGACATTTAGTCCATAGCACCACTGACCCACACAACAGCACCTCGGGTCTCAAAATCATACACAGAGTGAAGAAGGTCAGAGCAGAAGTGCCCATGTGATTCATTTACATAGAATGAAGACTAATCTCGAAGGCCTAAATGCTGCTCAGGGGTCATCTATGTCTCGGAATGACAGGGTCTGGTCTCCAAAGGGGCACAGAGATCTTCTGGAGTTGATGAAAATGTTCAGTATCCTGATAGGGCCAGTGGTACCACAGGTGTGTACGGCCATCCGAGTTCCCTGAATGCTACATTTGAAATGTACACTTCAAGTAGATGTAATTTATTGGCTGTAAATTATTTCTCCATAAAGTTGACCCAAAAATAAATAAATAAATAAAAAACTCTTCTCTAGACACAGAAAGAGCAGTGCCCACCTTCCCATGACAGATATTAGTGGTTAGAATAGTGATAATAGTACTAATGGCAAAAAGCTAACTAGTGCTTACTTTGCACCAGGCACTGAGTATATCTTATACATGTCACCTCCAGTTCTCCTAGCAACCCACGAGGAAGCCTCTGTTACCAGTCTTGTTGTACAGACTCAGTAAGTAAGTCGCAGAGACATCAAGTGACTTACCAAGATCGTACAGCTAATTAGCACCAGAGCCAGGATTCAAACACCAGCAGCCAAGCTTTTGAATTGGCTCAATAAAGACTCACGGGATGAGCATTTAACTGCAGAGACTCGGAAGCCCAGGTGGACCCCACCTTTAGATGTACTTCTCTATGTTGATCCCATCAATTAAGGCCACTGCCTGGGCTGCATTTCCTCTTCAGAAAAGCCAGCCCTGGTGCGGATGAACACTGGGGCTCCTCTCTCCTCTCTTCTCTCAGTGAGCTGATCAGGACAGGAGGACAGATGAAAGAACACTCACCCACCACCATCTGGCCGACCGACTGTCTCTCTCACTTGCAGGAGACGGGCAGCGTTCATCGAGGATGCTAGGGTGGCTGCCCTTTCCCCATGTAATGACCTTCATGGGAATCTGAAAGCTGAGGATGTGGAGTGCCCTTACCTAACACTTGCTGCAGAGAAGGACCCCAGTGAGAGTCCCACTCTGTGCTGGGTGCTGGCCCAGGGAGAGTGGCAGTAAGCATGAGGACCGGAGACCTCCTTGTAGCACTGATTAGGACTAAGTTCCAGGGAGCAGGCCCACAAACAAGCATCCAGGGTCCATGGAGGGCCCTCTCTGTCCCAGGAGCCCACTGCCTGCCCCTGCCTAGGACATGTCCCTGAAGGTGACGAGGGTGACCTTGGAGGACAGAGCGGGGCTTGAAAGATGGAGGTAGGGGTAAGGAAGGAGAAGGGGTCCTTGTAGGGTCCTTCACGGAGACCAAGCACCATGGCTTGTGGTCACCCTGCAAGCACAGGGTCCCCATCATTATGCCATCCAAAGAAGACACAGTCAGCCTGTCCCCTGACTGTAGAGAAGCCACCGACGGGCCACAATCTCCTTACCCCTTTCAATTGTCTCTATGTACTGAGCTCCAGCAGAGATATTTCCGTTCTCTACTTTTATAAAACACATCCAGGAGGTCGGAGAGAGGGGTTCTCAAAGAGTAGTTTGCCCCAAAATGGACACAGTCTCCAGTTAAAATCCCAGATTCCTGTGTTCCATTCTTGCTCCCATACCCCATCTGATTTGAAGGTAAATTGGGGCGACCAGAAAGGGGTCTTTGTAATCTACTTCAGGGGATCCCTTTACACGTGACCTTACACCACACCTCAGGAACCAGACTTAGACCATTAGGTGGTGGGTCCCGGGGTCTCCAGCTGTGCTGCTCAGACCCCTGCAGGGCCTATGCTGGTAACGGGGTTTGGGGAGGTGAACAAGGCCAAGGCGCCCTTCTCAACCCAGCCAGATCATGTTATGTTTATGTGTTTTTACACTGGACTTCTGCAAATAGTAAGGTGAAAAAGTATAAGATTAATGATTAAAAAAAAAAAAAAAGGTGGGAAAAAACAGATCCCACCCAACATTGTCACTCTGCAGACAAGACAGCAAAGTTGCAATGGTGAGGCCGGTGGCCTGGTGGCGAGACATCAGGCACTGTGGGTCGCTCTGCAGCCTGGGTAGATGGGGCTCACCTCGGAGCCAGAATCTTGGCCCCTGAAGGGCAGTTAACGTCTCCTGCCTCGGTGTTAGGGGACAGTGCACAGTCTGTGTGGCAGGCCTCCGCAGACTACACTCCCGGCCTCCTGCGGAATCTGGAGGTAGCCACTCCCCCCGTTTCTCAGCCTGAGACACAGGCCACTGAGCACAGCAGGAAGCAGAAGGAAGCCGAGATCCAGTCCACCCTGGAGACACTTTTGCATAACTCAGAGTCCAACATGCTGCCTGGCCCGTCTCTAGGCCCCTCTGTGGGAGGGCTGCTGAGGGCGGGGCAGGGGCAGGATTTTTGAGGAGATGAAGCACAGTCTTTCTGAGCAGGGCAAGGTCTTGGGGTGGGATTGAGGAAGCAGGTGGGGCACAGAGTGTGGGGCTCAGAAGCTCTGCGTCAGAGGAGCTTGGATGCCATTAAGCTTCTCAGCCCGTGTTTTAGGTGACGCTGAAGCTGCACAGGGTCCCAATGGCAGAGTGACCTGTGATCAAGAAGCTCTGACCTAAAAATGGTGGAAATGATGAGTGTCACCTTCCTGTTCTGGGCCCCGTCTGCAGCCCCTCAGCACTCCTTACACGGAGAGCCCTGGGCTCTCTGAGGAGCCCATCTCTCCCAGGAGGATAATATCCCAGGCAGGAGACCTGAGCCAGGAAGAGATGAAGGCCTGGGGACAAATATCCCAACCTTGTCACTGCAACTGCACTGACGTCCAACAGGACAGAGCCCCAGGGGTGTTTTGCTCATGGAAGCGTATGTCTGAACTCTCTTATGTCCCCAACTCATCCCTTCGCTTCCCAAAGAAACATCCCTGCTTCCCGGGGCTCAACTCCCAAGCAAACTTGTCTCAGGGGCAGATTAGGGGGTCCCAGCCTGAGACACAGGTCCTCTGTGAGTCAAGCTCACCCCTAAACTTGCACCAGGCCTAGAGGATGGAATGGGTGCTGCTGTGGGATCCAGCGGCTCACTCTTCAGGGAAGGAGGCCCTCCAGCTTGCATGCAGGGGAGGGGCAAACGTTGTTATCAGCAGAAGTAAAAATAACTAGGAAGGCAAAATGGTTTGCCAAAACTTCCACATAGCTTATCAGGTCCTTTCGCTTCTTCAGTGTTTTCACCTTTCTGTGACACTTTCCCCACAGCCCCAGAAGAACAGCAGCGTGGGGGACAAAAATCAGAGGGTCATCTTCAGGTGGCCCAACGTTCCAGGCTTCCTACATCATAGGCTTGGAAAATGTAGGCCAAGCTCTGTTTTCTGAGCAACATGTGACAGGGTTAGAGAAGTCAGAAGATCTGGATCCTGACAGAATTTCTTTTGGCTGCATTTCCTTGACAAGGGTTTGAAGACAACAAAATAAACAAGCCTATCAACAGTACAACTAAGTATGAAATACTTACTTACTTAGAAAGAAAAATCTTTCACTTTTCCAGCAGGATTGGGCAAGACGTTGTCCTTGAATCATGTATTTCCCATGGTAAGTCAATAGATAGCCCATTAAAAAAAAAATTACAATTTCAGTATTTTTCAAATAAACTTGCATGTAGTTGTATACTCAACAGGCTGATTAAACACAGATTATCCTATTAAAGTCACCAACAATCCCTAAATCAAGACAACTGTTTCACATTAAAGTAGTGTTTTCCAAAGTCAATGGACCATGGAACCATTTCCTTCTTTTAATTAATGCTTTTTTAAAACTGAAGTGTAATTGACCCATAACATTATATTAATTTCAGGTATACAACACAATGATTCAATATTTGTATACATTGTTCAGTGATCATCTCACTGATGAAGTTTTAGAATATAAGTGAGGTTCGGTGGGGTGAGGTCCGGAGTCGATGACCAAGAAAGAATTCTTGAGACATCTTTGGTGCAAAATGGTGGTTTATTAAAGCACAGGGACAGGACCCATGGGCAGAAAGAGTTGCTGCCCCCGGGGCTGTGAGGAGTGGTCCATTATATACTTGCAAGTTGGGAGGGGGTCAGGGATGGCATACGTCTCTTAGGAATTTTGGAAGCAAGGTTTCCAGGACCTTAAGGGGCTAGCTATTGTTGGGGAAAAGTTTATTTATTACCGGTAATAAAACTTTGGTCATGAGACCCTTCAGATATATATCGGTGGGCCATATGCTTGGGAATGATCGTCAGCACGTATCTTGGAGTGTTTGGAGATAAAGGAAGTTTCCAAAGGAATTTTTATATCTTAAAGTAGACTTATAGGATCCTGGTTGGGAGTAGGGGTCAGTCAGGCTAGGATTGCCTTCTGCCCTTAGCAAAGTGTTAAGGTGGAAGCATTTGAGTCCCTAGAGGAATGTCACTCTGCCTGTTTCAAGGTCTTGTCAGTGGGCTCTAGATAGTAAGGAAATTTATTAAGTTTTCCTCTGCCTCTGTTTCCCACATCATCGTTAAATCTAGTTATACCATCATCCTCCTAAAAACTTATAATTTTTTTCTCTTACGATGAAAACTTACAAGGAAGTCACACCATTAATGTCCTATAGGACCCCGGTGTTCCAAGAAATGCAGTTTGGGGAGCTCCGGACTTCACGGATCTTGCTGTCGAGTCAATCAACAGATGGTGTGTTGTGTGCCCCATGTGGTGTATGCCTGGGGCTCCACTCGCTGGTCGGTGCTCCGACCAATTCCCCTGTCTGAATCCAGATGTTTGGCAACCTGACCAGCACGGAGAGGCGAGCATCCAGTGTTCATGCTATTGCAGAGTGGTACAGTGATCTCTTTTAGGCATTCCTAAAATACGCTAGAGAATAGCCCAATTTTCTACTTCTCTGCAAATTGGTAATTTCTTCCACAATTGAAGGATTCAGCCACACAAGCACTGTTTGTGTCTGCTACAGGGCACAGTTGTTATAGTCATCAGACCGACGTGGCGTCCTTGACTTTAAATTGACCTTAACCCTCAGGAGCCTTCTGATAATCTGAGAATCTCAACACAGCCAACAGTTCCTTCAACACATGAAAGGACTGGTCAGGCCTCCTGAGAATCACCAGGAGCTGACAAGTAACCGACTGCCTTCTTCAGCAAGCACAGATAATGCTACCGTGGCCCTTCCCTTTTCTTGGTAAGTCCCTGCTTCTTGTCATTATATTGTCAGCACAATGAGTGTTTATTTTCTCGTTGTGTGGATCATGCACTATTTAATTTCCTGGCTCTTATCTTCTTTGTCCACACCCAAGAGAAACAGCCCATACATCAAGTTAGCCTCAGTTCAGCAGGGATTGATTCTGCCTGGAACCTGGTTCCCGGGGAAACTCATACAGAGCTCATGCGCGATGTGTGTCCTGCCCCGGCACCATGTGACTGAGTCTAGCCTGAGACATAGTCCTCCTGTTCATCCCTCAGGGAGCTGCTTGGCCCCTGGTTGTCTCCCAAGGGAGCGACAGGCCTGGAGTCAATTGGTGCATCATTCCTCCAGCAATAGCAGAAACAGAGCTCTAGACAGAGATGCAGGGCTAAGGCCACAGTTCATCCTTCCTGCCCCCACTTGCACTTTGCCTCAGGGATGGCACTTACCAATGACCCACCACTCACTTCCAGGAAAGGAAAGCCTAGTCCCCACTTGCCAGTAAAAGTACTTCCTAACCCATTTTCCAAGAGGATCAGAAAACTTTTCTTTCCAAACATGAGTTTCCATCAGCTCTGAGACTCTGGGGAGCTATACCTATGCTTTGAGCCTGGACCTGGTCTGGAACCCTCTGGACCCCATTCTGAGGGAAAAGGAGAAGCTGGGGCAGGACCCCTGAGGAGGGCTGGTTGCAGGTCCTCTAACGGGGAGCCTCAGAACTGGCACACATTAGAGGACCAGCCGAACATGCAGCTGCCTTGTCCCTCAGTTTCTCATCTGTAAAATGAGATTCATAGGAATAGCAATCTCATAGACATCATAATAATTCAGAAAGACCATTGAATGTTGTCCTTTGCACAATGTCAGGCGCATAATGAGAGCTGAAAGGTGCTGACTTTAAATATTTTCCTTTATCCTTCCTTCCTTCCTCCTTCCTTTCATCATTTCTAGGTTTCATCTGAAAAGTTGGGTAGGTTTTCTAATGAAGCATATAGGTCCTCACCCTAAAGGTTCCTCTTTGGAAGGCTGAGGGCCAAGAGCATGACGACTGTCTATATCAGCAGGACCTGGGCTTGCTTCCACATTCTGGAAACCACAACCAGTGAAAAAGACAGAACCTAGGCCCCCCTCCCCACAGGCCCCTGTGAGTGGCAGGGATCTGGGGTCACAGAGCCCCACAGTCAGGCCAGACCTCTCCCTTTTCTTAGTTCATAGCAGCAGCACCAAGGGACCCAGCTGTCCTCAGATTTCCATGGGGATTTTCCTGACAATTCCAGGAAGTAGGAAGGTCATGGGTGGAGCCGGTCATTGGCCTGGGTCCAGAAGTGTGGTCACAGATGAGGCCTCTGGGGGCCGGGACTCACCAGGCTGCATGCCCACATAGCCTACCCTTGGAGGCTTCTTTGTGGGGCTGCAAAGTTTAAGGAAGGAGGGACATGACAATAGAGAGTGGGTGTCTGGGGATAAGGCTTTGGAGGACACAGGTGGTGTGAGGATCCTGAACACTTTCATAACAGCAAAAGCATGGCCCTTCAGAGCCCAGGAGGAGTGCCAGGTGAAGCCACCAAGTCCACGACCATCATCATCTTTGTGGATGGAGTGGGTGGGGGTCTTTTCTATGGGGCCACACCATGATTTCAGCTAAGGCTTTTTAAAATGTCTGCTTATCTATCTTATGCTTATCTTATCTATGTATTCCAACTGAGGCCAAGATTTAGAAAACACCAGCATCTTGTTGTATTTGCCTTAAACAGACATCATTGCTCCACTGCAGTTTCAATGTCAGCAGCTGTTGGCAGGTGTGAACATTAAGTTTTCAGTACCATTAGCTGGAAGGCCCAGATGCTGAGCAGGGTGTGGAGAGGACTGGGGCTAGGGCCTTCCCTTGGGGCATAGCTCAATGGATGCTCTCTGTGAGCAACTGACGTCTCTGGGTGTGAGTCCCTTCTCTGGAAAAGTCTGAGTCCTACACTAAGGTTGTATGGGGCTTTTCTAGCTCTACAAAGGCAAGGTTCTAAGATCTCATAGGCATAGCTGGATCACATTCTCCATACCCATCCCCAGGCCCATCCACACAGAATATATTACCCAAAATGGAAATTAAGAAAATAATTCAATTTACAGTGGCATCGATGAGAATTAAATACTTAGAAATACAGTTAGCCAAGGAGGTGAAAGACTTGTACTTTGAAAACTACAAAACACTGCTGAAAGAAAGAAGAGGAGACAGAAATACATAAACATCTTGTGTTCATGGATCAGAACACAATATTGTTAAGATGTAAGTATCATCCAACCTGGTCTATATGCAACGCAATCCCCGTCAAAATCTTAATGGCGTTTTTTTTTTTTTTGCAGAAATAGAAAAATCCATCCTAAATTTCATATGGAATAAGGTATTCTGATTAGCCAAAACAAACTGGAAAAAGAACAAAGTAGGTCTCACACTTTCTGATTTTAAAACCTACTACAAAGCTACAGCAATCAAAATCGTGTGGTACTGGCATAAAGACAGACATGTAGACCAACAGAATAGAAAAGAGACCCTAGAAATCAACCTTCATACATTTGGTTAAATGATTTTCAGCAAGGGTTTTGAGATCATTTAATGGGGAGAGGACAGTCTTTTCAACAAATGGTGGTGGAAAAACCAGGTGTCCACATGCAGAGGAATGAAATTGGACCTTTACCTCACACCATATTTAAATATCATTTCAAATGGATCAAAGACTGAAAACTATAAAACTCTTAGAAGAAAACAAAAGGGAAATGCTTCATGACATTCTACTGGGGCATGATTTCTTGGATATGACATCAAAAGCATAAGTAACAAAAGCAAACACAGAAAAATCAGACTATGTCAAAATTAAATACGGTTGTACATCAAAGACACAGTCAACAGAGTGAAAAGACAAGCTACTGAGTAAGAAAAAATATTTGCAAATCTTATATCTAATGAGGATTTAATATCCAGACTATATAAAGAACTCCTACAACTCAATAATAATAACAGAAAACCAATTAAAATATGGGCAAAAAATGAGAATAACCATTTCTCCAAAGAAGACATAGAAATGGCCAACAAGCACATGAAAAGACACTCAGCAACACTAATCATTAGGCAAGTGAAAATCAAAACTATGAGACATTACCTCACACCCACTAGGTTAGCTACTATTTTTTTTAAAGATTTTATTTATTTATTTGACAGACAGAGATCACAAGTAGGCAGAGAGAGGAGGAAGCAAGCTCCCTGCTGAGCAGAGAGCCCGATGTGGGGCTCGATATCAGGACCCTGAGATCATGACCTGAGCCTAAGGCAGGGGCTTTAACCCACTGAGCCACCCAGGCGCCCCTAGGTTAGCTACTATTAAAGAAAATAAATGTGACAATGATAGAGAAGATCTGGAGAAATTAGAACTTGTGCCATGCTGGTGGGAATGTGAAATGGTGCAGCTGCTATACAAAACAGTACAACAGTTCCTCAGAAAGTGAAAATGAAATTACGCCATGCTCTCACAATTCCACTTTTAAATATATATATAGGATATATATATATATTCTATACATATATATATTCATTCTACTTTTCAGCATGTATCTATAGAACTGAATCATGATCTAAGAGGTATCTGTATACCCACATTGACAGCAGCATTATTCATAATAGCCGAAAGGTAAAATCAACCCAAATGTCCATGGACAGATTAGTAAATAGGCAAAATCTGGTATATACATACAATGGAATGTTATTTGGCCTTAAAAAGCAAAGAAACTCTGACACCTGCTTCAAAGGAACTAAACTTGAGAACGTTGTGCCGAGCAAAATAAGCTAGTCACAAAAAGACAGATACTGGGCTTCTGTGCAGGGTCTAGAGAAGTCCAATTCACAGAGACAGTAAGTAGAAGGATGATGTCCAGGAGCTGGAGGGAAGAGAAGGGGGCATGTTTAGTGGGGACAAAAGGTCAATACTGCAGAATGAAAAGTTCTCGGGATTGATTCCACAATAAAACAGAGGTACTACATACTGCTGACCTGTATACTTAAATATGATTAAGATGGTGAGTTTTACATTATGCCTATTTTACTATAATTTGAAGAAATAAAAACTATAAATACAACAAGAAAGTCCTCAAGGAAACCTCGCCTTCCAAGAAAATGCACCATATTGACAGTGAGTCAGGCCTGGGCCCGTGCTCGCTCTACCTGGGGGAACCATGCTCCTGCCATGGGCCCAGAATGGGCTGAGGGTGTCAGTAGAAGAGAAAGGAGACCCCATCTTTTGACTGTGGGCCCAGCACTCAGTGAAACAAGCCATGAGCTCCTCCTGAGGGACGAGGAAATGCTTCCCCACACCAGGGAAAGAGTGTGGCTCCCTTATAAGACACCTTTACCTCAGGCTCCAGGTAAGACCTTAGAAGTGGGGGGCCACTGGACTCCCAAGTTCCCAGGCCTGTTGATATAAGGGAAAGCCAGTTTGTGCTCCTAACCTGTGCTAATGCCCTTTCATTAGCGGACATGAGTGACAACAGCCGTTACATTGCATTTATTCCGACGCATGGCCTTCACAGGGCTAAGTGACAGAGGCTGCACAGCCAGTAACCAGCAGAGGTGAGGTGGACGCAGCCACTGGACTCCATTTGGATGATCTCTTGCTGTTTAACAGATCACCCCAGACCAGACCTAAATGGCTTAGAACAACAGTCCCTTTGCCAGTTGTCAGGTTTGAGGGAGGCTGTGCTCAGTGGGACACTTCTGGTGACTCTCTGGGATGTCTCCAGCAGCTGCAGTCTATGGGGCTGGGAAAGAACCATCTGCAGATCTGGCCAGTTCAGAGAGGCCTGCCTTCTCCACATGGTCTCTCTGGCACAGCATCTTTTGTGGTCTCTCTAGCACAGTGGCTTAGAGTCCCAAGAACCAGTGCTCCAAGCTGCCTTGCCTCGAGAGCATCCCTTTGGCCACTCTCCCCTGATTAGACTGAGTCAGAACATAGCCCAGATTCCATATGGGAGGGGCCCCAAGAGGGGGTAAAATCTGGGCAGCATGCTTCACTGGGGCCCTCTTTAGACACTAGCTACACTGTATGCCCCAGCCCAGAGTCCAAGCCATGCTGTGCTCATCCCAGCCAGCACCTGCTCCCCAAGCCTGCAGCAATGGCACCAGGCTGGGGGATGCCCACATCTGGGGCCTGTGGGAATAAGTAAGCTGTTCTGGTGGCTCCCCCTTGGTACTCTCACTTACTCTGTTTGGCCTGCAGGGTACTGATGAGACACCAAAGAAGCACCCAAGGGTCCTGTCTAAGGTCATGGGCAGCTCCCAAACCCAGCCCGCTAAGCTTTTCATTCCTCTGCTCACAACCTGGTAGTGCCAAGGGGCCCCTGGGGGG